>NC_141081.1:14782779-15167779 GCF_041138505.1 Cibotium barometz
ATATATATATATATATATATATATGTATATGTATATATACATATACATATACATATACATATGCATATATATATGTATATATACATATATGTACATATATATATATATATATGTGTGTATGTATGTATATGTATATGTATATGTATATGTATATATGTATATATGTATATGTATGTATGTATATATGTATATATATACATACATACATATATGTATGTATGTATGTATATACATACATACATACATATATATATGTATGTATGTATGTATGTATATACATACATACATACATACATATATATATATATATATAATTGCCATGTGAAACACTTCCATGATCTTAACCACAACAGCTTAGGATGATTTGAAATGTATTTCTTCATAAAACTCTGTAAGGGTATGAGGATCTATATACTTCGTAAGTTAAGCCTCAAGTAGATAATGCCTCCCAAAGAGTTGGGGTGGGAAAAATTATCCTAAAAGATAAGAGGTTAGTATTCATAAGGTGGGGTTAATACTTAAACATTAAAATCTTGATGGCATGCCTTACGTTGAATTTTTTTAAGGTTAGCCACATAAGAAGAACCGATGGTTGTAACTTGAATCCATTTGCATAAATGCACCATTGGTTCTTCTTGTGTGGCTTACCCAAAAAACAAGATGAACGCATATTAATCTTGGTTCTAGTTGAATTTAAAAGCCTAGAAGGTAAAACAAACCTTTGCATGGATTATTAATCTACTTCTTAGTCAGCCAATTCAAACTATTGGTGATAGTTGATGCCTCTAGTTCTAAGTAATTTTAGTTTTACCATATTTGATTGTCACCAGGTGTGGTAATTTAGGCACAAGATCAAGATGTTTAGGCACAAGATTTTGTGCAGCGACATGTTATCAAGGTGTTTGACTTTTTGGATCAAAAGCTAGAACTTTACTTAGCCTTCTTTGGTTTCTTTGTTCTTGTTGTTATCTTTTGAAGTTATTGTGTTTGACTTTTTGGATCAAAAGCTAGAACTTTACTTAGCCTTCTTTGGTTTCTTTGTTCGTGTTGTTATCTTTTGAAGTTACAATGTGTAGTATCTCTTATCTATTTTCTAATTCTCACGTAAAAAAATTTATTGTCTATTAATTGTAGCATCCCTAACTCTTCGCCCCAGTGTTCATAAACAAAATTAAAACCATAATTATAAATACTGTTAGTATACACTCAATGCCTGCCATCTCACTTTGATGTATAATGCACATTTGTTAGGCCCGCATTATGAGGAATAGCCATGGTGCATATGTCTTTAGTGGGAACCTCAACTTAGATGCCGATGGGTCATTATTGTGACCATTGATGATGGTTAGGGGTATGAGTGTTAGCTGGAGTCCGTAGGGCAGCTAGTAGCCTCCCTAGCGAGGGTTCGGGGGCAGGAGCCCCCGAGGTGATGGTATGAGAAATATTCCCTTGGATACCAGGTCCATCATTAGTGGTCGGGTTGGTGGGACACATTCTTGATACACAATCAGTGACCGTGTCTGTGCAATGTAACCACCCTCGTTGTATACGCATCTACCACACCGCCTACAGTACTATATATGGACATGGTTGACGAGCTAAGGTATCCAATGCTTGTGAGTAACCACCCCCTTCTACACTTCGTACATACTCCATCCAGAGTCTTTCTAGATCACCATCTAAGCTCTACTTTTGAGAGCGCATGGGTGGACAGCACCATCACTTGTACCTCTTTGGTATAATCAGAATTTTAAATTCTCTCCATTGTGTATCTATTGCATTGTCTATTATACTTTTCCTTGTTGTCTCTTTTGGGTATGCCATATTCTTATAAATAGGAATATAAAGTAATATTCCTATACAATAATTATAAGCTCTATATTAAAGCATTAGAGGCACTACCACATATTTTCCAAAATCAAAGATTTGGCGATTGTACACAAAGGTTTTGCTGCTCGTACATGTAGACGACACAAACAAAATCTGACCATGTACTTATTGAATTTTTGTTGCTAATAGAATAATTTTCAATGCTCGTGTTAATTTTTATAAATCAAGAATTTTAAGTATAATATAATAATCCAGCCATCATATTCTACAATCATAAATCATAAATTATCAAGAGCGCGTCACCTAATGATCACCATGGCGAAAATAGTGATCACTTTAATGTCCATCCACCCAGCCTCCATAGTCACAGTCATCCTCCTAGATACACCTCCATCTCAATCATGACCAACATATCAGCATATCAATAGGCTTTGCACAAAGGTTTTCAATGGGTAGAATCTTAGCCACCTGTCTAATGGATTTGTTTATATTAATCAGCTTGCTTCATAATAATTAGAAAAAAATTAGACTAAAAAGGCTTTGCACAAAGGCTTTCAATGGGTAGAATCTTAGGCACTTGTCTAATGGATTTGCTTAAATCAACTAGCTTGCACCATAATCATTAAAAAAATAGACTAAAAAAGGGCCCTATAATAAAGTATTGAAAAAAGAATGGTTCTCATAATGAGAGAGCTAGGATTCAAGATCCATGTAACATAGATCTTTTTTATTTATCTACCACCAACTTTAAGGTAAAGTTTCTCAAATAGAATATTGAGAGGTTTACATTAAAATATTAGGAAGTGGAGGATGTACCTTATATTCCCAACAACAAGGTGATTTGATAGTAATTCAAAAAATTTCTACCTTCCTACTTTTTGTTCCCCCCCTTTCTACATTTCCTCTTTTTCAAAATCCCTCCCTACTCCCTTTTTCCTACTTCTAGTTCAACTCTACCATAGCTTTTTCTTTTCTTCATCTTTTATTAGGAAACATTTACAGGTATGTTTCTTTCTACTGGCTTTCAAGTCTTTATGAGTCTGATCTTTTATTACAACTTGTTGATGTTTATGTCATTATTTGAAAGTTCTAAGTTACTGATAATGCATGCTATGTTATAGGTTTAAACTTTCTATGTTGAAGTTTTAGTGCTCAAAAGTTTTTCGAAGTAGATAATAAGTACTCTTTAGGTTTTTAATTAAGTATAGACTTTAGTTTTGGAAGTCAATCTTCCATGATGTTTGTAGATTTTTTTGGAGTAGGTATTTCTTTTAAAGTTTATGCTTTAGATTTGTACATGTTGGGTCTACGGGCTCCACTTAATCTTCCATGATGTTTGTTTTGGCATGGTTGTTGCTATAAGTTTAAAGGTTTTCTTTATTTATCAACATCTTCTTTAAAGGATTTTCTTTATATATCAATCTCTTCTTTAAATAGCTATAAAGGAACTCACTTTACATTATGTGCATATTCTTTGATTATTGGTCTTATTTTGCGTCCATTATATGCTTATTTATTTTAAGAAGCTAAAAAGACGAAAGTTATAAGTTTATACACAGTATTGAGGTATAAAACATAAAAGATGATGAGGAAAGTGGACTAAGGATACGTATAACAAGTTTGAATGGGTATTAATGTACCCCTAATAGCTAGGGTTTTTAGACTTTAGAAGAAGAAATGTTGTGGGAGTACAAGAATGGAGGTATTAACCCAACATATGTATATACACAAAGAAATCTCCCTGCATCCAAACAATTTAATTTAAAAGCACAAGTCTAATGGTAAGAATATGACCTTTTTGATGAATTATCACACTATTTTTATATTTAGAGTTTTGAGATAATAATAACATTATATCCAATGAAGATTGGTAATCTATAAAGTACTTAAGTGGAAAACTAAATGTTTTTCATGCTGAAATTGGAACTTTGTTGTATGACGAAGAGAACGCTAGCTTCTTGGCATCATAAAGTATCTTTTTCTATGATTCCTCATATGTTGTGCTATCAAGGAATATTAAGTATGGTTCCTTACAACCCATGTCACTCCCATCACTGTCAAGTCTCACAGGATGAATGGTCATAAAACCTACTATGATTGTGACTACAACTTGCAAGGTAAAACTTGCAAATGGTGTGCAAGCTTCAATGAACCCAAACAAAATCTCAAAAGACATCCACCTAAAGTTAATTTATTCCCTTTGGCTATTTTGTTTATTTATTTGCACAACTTGTAAAGAATTGAAAATAACTAAGATTACATATAGTTACAAGAGTCCAACTGAAGACTGGATGAAATATATATTGGATGAGCAATATGATACAAAGACAACCTATCAGGAGGACATAGTTGATTGTCGAGTTTCAAAATCTTATGTTTCATTTCAGTCATAACTTGGTTAGTATGATCAAAACCTTTATTCTTAAGTAAGTATAGTAAGTATAATTTTTAATTGTTTATTCTATGGTGAATAGATAATTTTTTATTATCTATAGGAGATGGAGACTTGTGAAAGGGGAATGATAACATCATGGACCAAGACACATACGGTGATTCTATAATAATAAAACTGAACATTCGTTGGGGGGGAGAGCATGAAATAATTACTGTAAGAAGACCTCTACCCTTACCGGATAGTATAAACTCATAGTGATTTAAAAATCTATGTGCTTAAATTAGATGCTAAAACTTGTTAAAAACTAATGCGAAATTGAATAAGAAATTTATATAGTCTTGCATGATGTAGGTTCTCCGAAGGTTTGAACCCTTGGGGCCTAACCTCATTAGTTTGGTTACTAGAAAAATTATCTTTTGTGTAAATATCTAGGCCAATGCATAAATCAACAAGCAGAGCAAGAAAAAAACAAAACTTTCCTAGCATGTCTGGTGTGCAAGGGGCTATGGCTGAAGCTTTTACTTGAGATATTTTTAAGGTGCTTTAGTTAACTAGCATGCTTAGCCTATGTTATGAGAAGCCCTTAATAAAAAGCTAAAACTTCGTCAATGTAATGCTTGGTGAAATTAAACTTATAATTATGCTCAACAACCTTTTCTGTTAAACCTTGGTGTGTGATACTCTATCTAGGCTAGGATGACTTGGACTGGGGTTCATATATAGGATCAAGGTTGCTATGTAGGCATACTAAAATGGCCAATGTAAGAATCAACTGAGATTTCTTACAAGCTCTAGTACTATGGCTTATATATGAAAATTTAATAAATGATGAGAAATTGTATTCAACTTAGATAATATAAGAGCATTTTATCACTCATGACCACACCTTAGGAGAAGCTAAGGTTGCTTTAGTTTGGGCATTTATAAAACAATCTTGAGCTATGGATATTACCCATAAATTCAAATTAGCAATTAGGTGCTTTCCCATGATTCCCATCCCTCCACTTGGAAACTTCCCTTCTCCTTAGAACTTCTAGTTAAGTGGTGTGGAGACTCAACTTTAGGTGAGTAAGAAGATGAAAAAACATTTTTTTAATTACTCCCTCGTGCCTGCAAGAAATCTGTGCCAGTTTCTACCCTTACGGAAGGGATGATTGTGACCTCCATAATCCATGCCTTGAAGCCCTCTCTTGCCCACAAGATAACAAATACCATGGCCCTTGAGACTAATGCAAAGGGGGATCCATATCTAGCCCTTGAGGCTTTCTATAGAACCCTAAAAAAATGAGATTTACTGGCTATAAACTAAGCAAAAGCCTAATTTCTTTGGAGCCCATCAATGTAGTGAATTAAGGGCTTTCCTATAGGTCCAAAAACTGGGTTAAAAATGTATTTTTCCTCCTACATTTCCCCTCATGAGTGCCTTGCTCAAGCTCTTCCTATTAGGAACTTAGACCTCACAATTGCATGCAGAAACTCAGATCGAGGTAGGAAATCAAACTGCGATGAATATTCACATCGAGCAAACATACAACCCAAAAATAAGAACAAATATTATATGCTAATTGATTTATCCAATTAGTTTCCTTAATCCTATGATATTTACCCTTGCTAAGTGGCCCCATTAATTATAATTAGAGCACTCCCAATCAGCCCCAAAAGATTTAGCAAAATCAATGAGAACCTTTCTCTAATCTTGCCCAATTACATGTGTGGTTCTTCCTAATTAGCATAAGAGGGAGAGTCTCCTTGATCATAAGGTAAATTAAGAACAAGGTTTTCTTCATCAAGGTAAAAAATAAACACTTGTGTGACTACGTGTGGTAGATCAAATCAAGCTTTAGACAGTCATCTACTTCTTCTCAATACAATCCTCATCTCTACCCTAAATTCACCAAGCTACCCCTATTATATCTAGCTTTTGAAATCTCTAAATACCTAGTTGAATTGATTTGTGTTAACATATTGGTGATCCCTTTCTTGATGAGATTAGGTTTTTCTTAAATTAATTCAAGTCTTATTAAGTGTGTAAGTGTTTAATCATTGCTCTCAAGTGCATGTGTAAGCCAAAGTAGGGCTATATGAGGGCATGGAAAATTGATCCCTCCATGATTTCCCCCCCTTATTGGCTTGTCACACTTGAATTCATACACATACATTAGCCTCACTCATATAACCATATACATGCATTAGCATTAGTGACATAAGTATATACAAACATTAGCACAATACAAGAGATAACCATAATTTAAACATGGCAAGGCACAAGAATGCCACTCATACCTTGTAAAGCATAGCAAAAGTGCATCCCAAGCATGCAAGGGAAAAAGTGCCTTGGCCTATTATTAGCCTACCTCCACACATCACTACCACATAAATGGTTACATTGCCCATATCGGATCCATCTACAGATACCTTGGTGGACTAAACCTTGGTATGTCCATGGGTCCAATACCCGAATGATCCCTAGGATTTCTGATTTCACCACTTTTAGACTCTTCCAAGAGTCTTGGGTCACGGCCTATTCCAAGGTCCACATTTGAAGACCTTGTCTTGGTCACCTAGGGGACTCAAGGAGGGGGTTGGGTCAAAACCCCTTACTGAACGATTAATAGCAATATAGGATCACCATTATTAGAAATATAATATCTAGCATCCATTCTTAGTGTGAGATCCTCTTAGTGGTACCTTAGAGTGTCTTATTCTAAGATTAGAAGGCTCATTTACTAAAGTAACTAAATGTAGGTCTAGTAGATACTTTCCCATGATTGAGGCCTCGTCTTGGTCACCTAGGGGACTCAAGGAGGGGGTTGGGTCAAAACCCCTTACTGAACGATTAGTAGCAATATAGGATCACCATTATTAGAAATATGTTATCTAGCATCCATTCTTAGTGTGAGATCCTCTTAGTGGTACCTTAGAGTGTCTTATTCTAAGATTAAAAGGCTCATTTACTAAAGTAACTAAGTGTAGGTCTAGTAGATACTTTCCCCTGATTGAGGCATCACCTTTTAGGTGAGACTGGTGAGAAATCTAAGGAAGATGGAGAGATTCATGGGCTCTAGGTGCCCCCCCTCTTTTGAGCCTATATAAACAAGGCACTCTACTCATTGAAATAGAGCTAAGTGGAGAGATTAATGCCCATGCTTTGTGTACTTGCTTAGTTGGTCCTTTGTGGAAATACTCTCTGGCATTTTCATTAGCATGTGTTTATGTGATGCTTACTAGTGACCCTTGAGTACATTCCATTGCTCTCATTGGTCACATCTCATCTTTATCTAAGTGGTTGCATGTGTTGCTCTATTGGTATGAGTTTGCTTATGTGATAAACATCTCCATTATGTGATTCATTTAATCATTGTTAAGCTTAAGCTCACACCATGTCTTTTAACATGGTATCAAATCTACCCTTCTTGGGAGCTTTCTCTATGTGAGAAGTGTGTGGGTTCATATGTGTGATTTGTTCACAACCATTTTTTTTCCAGAAAGAGACTTCTATTAAGTATGAGAAAAACATACAACAATCATAGCTATAAGCCGGAAGAGAATAGAATCACCCCAATATGTAAGGTGATTTCAACCACTGAGGAGCATCATGATGCCATGTAAGACCTGTGGTACTAGAGGAAAAGAAGATGCCATGATCCCATTCCCGCATAAATATCACATGCTTTACCTGCGCAGAACGAGAGGGCCCCTGATGAATGCAAGCCCAAGTAGCCATAAGAGTGTGGATGATATCACCCCATATAGTACTAATGCACTGAGACCCAAAAATCGGGACACCCTTAATAGCCTCCGTGCATCTAGCTCTCCAGATCTGCCATGTTGTAATACTGGCACAATAATCTCCCAACTGGTGTCAATTCTCTGTCTCGGGGGGTGTATAATCAGAGTGAGGAACATCCTGCAATAGACCATGCTGGGCAATACCTCTACGAATAAAAAAAATAGAATCTGTACCCTTGTCCTCATAAAAAAGTTGCGGACCAAACTGGGAGAGCCAAGCAACTACCCCCCAAGTCACATGCATGGCTCGGCCACTCAATTTGCCCATAAGTTGGGCTACAGGACCCGAAATCTGTTGTGCAATGATGCACCCCCATAGACAATGTTGTACGGACTCAAAATCTGCTGCACATCTAGGACAGGAAGGTGCTACACCGAAAACTAATCTCCACTGATTGGTGGGGAGACCACCATGTAAGAATAACCAAAAGAAATGAGAGATCTGGCTCCTTCTGTATGAGTGCCAAAGTCTATACCAATATCTACGCTCTATCACTCGAGAAATATCATAGCTCTCCCAATGAGGCCTGAGAGTAGGGATCCTATGCATCTGTCGAGTGAGGAGAAGCCTGGCATTCCGAACAATGAAACTGAAAAAAGGAAGGCTTTTCAAAGGATCAAAGACATCAATCCACTCCCGCTCTCCTGGATCCCACTAAAGATATCTGCATTGCGGAGATCCCAGAGAGTCAGATATCCAGTGGAGAGATTGACATATAGAGATTTTGCTATGCACTATGCATACATGACATCTATAGTAGTAAAGCATGTGGAACCTACATGCTATACAGAGGCTGTTGGAGAGCCTGTATGGGAGAAAGCCATGGATGAAGAGATGAATGCTTTGGACAAAAATGATACATGGGAATTGGCTGAGTTACCTAAAGGAAAGAATGCAATTGGATGCAAATGGGTGTATAAGGTAAAGTGCAAGTCAGATGGCAGCCTAGAGAGACATAAGGCAAGGCTGGTCGCAAAAGGATATGCACAAACTTATGGTCTTGATTATGATGAAACTTTCATCCCAGTGGCTAAGATGGCTACAGTGAGGTCTATCATTGCATTAGCAGCACAAAAAGGTTGGGCTTTACATCAAATGGATGTAAAAAATGCTTTCTTGAATGGTGAACTACAAGACGAGGTGTACATGGAACAGCCAGAAGGATATGTACATCCAAAATATCCCACTTTTGTTTGCAGGTTAAAGAAAGCACTCTATGGTTTGAAACAAGCACCTCGTGCTTGGAGTGACAAGATCAGCAGATATCTTGTCAGTATTGGATTTGTGGTTGGAAATGCAGACTCTTCACTTTATGTGAAGAAGACACATGATGGTATCGTGATGATAGTCATATATGTTGATGATTTGATTATCACAGGTGATTGTGGGAAAGGCATTGATGAGGTTAAGGCCTCTTTATGCAAAGAGTTTGATATGAAAGACCTTGGAGATTTAAGGTTCTTTCTTGGCATTGAGGTGATTAGAACAAGCCAGGGTATATGGTTGGTGCAAAGGCAATATGCACTTGACATGCTGGCAAAGTATGGTATGACAGCATGCAAACCAATGTTGACACCATTAGAGCAAAACATGAAGCTTAGGGCTGATTTGGGTGATGAGCTTGATGATATCACCATGTACAGGAAAATGGTTGGTAGCCTTATCTACATGACCATTACGAGGCCAGATATCAATTATGCAGTTGGTTTGGTGAGTCAGTTTATGCAGAGTCCTCGTAAACCTCACTTGGATGCTGTGAGACGGATTCTGAGATATGTCAAAACTACCGTGCATTATGGTCTTTTCTATGAGGCAGGAAAAGACATGCATGTCTATGGATATACAGATGCAGATTGGGCCGGTAGTGCATATGATAGGAGATCTACCAGTGGCTATGTTTTCAGCCTTGGTAGTGGAGCTGTGAGTTGGAGCAGTAAAAAGCAACCTACAGT
Source organism: Cibotium barometz (assembly GCF_041138505.1). NCBI lineage: Eukaryota > Viridiplantae > Streptophyta > Polypodiopsida > Cyatheales > Cibotiaceae > Cibotium > Cibotium barometz. Next base: position 14,792,747 of record NC_141081.1, read on the forward strand.
TGCTTTATCTACCACAGAGGCAGAGTATCGTGGAGCAGCCATAGCTGCATGTGAGTTGGAGCAGTAAAAAGCAACCTACAGTTGCTTTATCTACCACAGAGGCAGAGTATCGTGGAGCAGCCATAGCTGCATGTGAGGCTATGTGGTTGAAAAAGTTGCTAGATGATGTCAGGATACAGAGTGATATGAGAGTTGTCATTCATTGTGACAACATGAGTAGTATTCAGCTTGCTAGCAACCCAGTTTATCATGCCAGGACCAAACATATTGAGGTCCACTATCACTTCATCAGAGAGAAAGTGCTAGATGGGCATGTTGATTTGACATATGTGCAGACAGATGAGCAGGTTGCAGATATCTTTACCAAAGCACTTGGTAAGGATAAGTTCGAGTATTTCCGTACTAGATTGGGAGTCCTAGAGATGGACATGTCGAGCTTGAGGGGGAGTGTTGAAATGTCAAGCTCGTATACAGCTGGAGGATAGCACATGGGTGCTGACAGAGTGACAGTATGGTAGATAGATATCGTGTGGTGTGTTTATGACCGCGTCCAGCAGGTCATGTGTGGTGTGGACATTACATTAGGTTTACTTTGTAGTGTGGACATAACACTATGTTGTGTTCTCCTTTGTGTGTGTGAGAGAGATGGTGACTATGGCTTCTCTCCTTCTTTATGGTTGATGATTATGGATTAGGGTTTGCTTCCCTTGTGTGTGCTGCCTCCTGCTTCTGTGTCATGTGTGGTGTGGACATTACATTAGGTTTACTTTGTAGTGTGGACATAACACTATGTTGTGTTCTCCTTTGTGTGTGTGAGAGAGATGGTGACTATGGCTTCTCTCCTTCTTTATGGTTGATGATTATGGATTAGGGTTTGCTTCCCTTGTGTGTGCTGCCTCCTGCTTCTGTTTTTTATCAGAGAACAACTTACATCACATAGGAATTGGTTAGAAAGAGCATTTAAGGTACTACATTATTTCGTAATTTGTGTGATTGATGGGATGATATGTCATATTCAGGATGTCGACAATCCCAAAGATGCATGGGATACATTGGTGAAGATGTATGATATGAACACAAAGGCAGGGAAGATCCACTTTAAACAAAAGATACACTATTAAGAATTCAATGAGAAGAACCCCTAATGTTGCATGGAGTCTCCTAATGACCTCCTAATCACTTCCTAATGATGCATGAAAAATGAGAGAAATGTTAATCCTCCTAAAGCTAATCCTATGATGATGAGATGAACCTAAACTAGGAGAGCTAGACCTAATCTTTGGTACCATGTTAAGAATCATAGATCAAGATCTCTTAATGACAAGACATCTACCTAATTAGAAATTAATCTTATACTAATGACAACACAAATCTACAGTGGATAAAAATGAGAAAAACTCATGAGTGTGTGTTGATTAAGATGTACTCAAGTACAATTAGACACCAAGATAAATTTGATTGGATACATAGAGAGACTTGAGATAAGTGCAAGTGATATATTTTCTTTGCTTGAAATGAACCCCTTTTATATGAGGTGAGTTCATGTTGGCTTCACTAGCTCTTGTGGGATTATCCTTGCTTGCTCATGTGGTTGTTTGCTAGTTGCTTATCACTTCTACTCACTCTCTTCCTCCCTTGTTGTGCTTCATGGCACCACATTTCTCAACATACACAACATAACATGGAACACTAAAAGGATACATAATTATGTGCAGGAAATCAAAGCATGTGCAGATGCTTTGGCATCTATCAATGCACAAATGGAGATCAAACCATGTGCAGATGCATTGGCATGTATCAATGCACAAAATGGATGATGATAATGATTTGGTTACTATTACATTGAAAGGTTTGGGCAAGGAGTACATATCACTTAACACTTCTATTACTATGAGAAGTGGTGATCCTCCAGACTTTGAAGAGTCGATTTCACTGCTTATTGTAGAATAGTTAAAGCTAGATTATGTACATCATTGAGTAGCATGGACATGAAAAGGACCAAGAATTTTACACACAAAGAGGTGCAAGAAGCAAGGGGAGATTCTCATCTAAAGGATGTACAGGTGGAAGTGGTTGGCAAGATAGACCATCATAACAACAACAAAAATTTCAGACCTCGTATGGTGTACGAGGAGGTAGAGAGTCACACTTCGGAGAGGCAGGGGGAGATCAAATTCTAGAGGAAGAGGTATATGGCAACCTCAACAGCAATATGGAAGTGGAATTGAGTGTCAATATTATGGTAAGATTAGACATATGGCTAGGGAATGTTACAAGAAGTAAAATAATTTGTGAGGTGGAAAAATTTAGTATGGTAACTATGCATTCTCTAGCAATGTAAGTCATAGGAATGAAGATCATTTGTTTGAAAAAAATGAAGTATGTGATGGGTACTATGATTTCATATAGTGAAAGAGATGATGCTTGGTACATGGATTGTGGTGCATCAAATCACATGACATATCATGTTGAGTGGTTTGATAACATGATGCCTACACAAACCCAGGGATATGTTGCTAGTGTACCATTGAGGATGCATGATGACAGAGTGAAAACCATGCTGAGGTGTTGTATGTGCCATATATGACAAAGAGTTTGGCGTCGGTTGGAAAAATGGTAGAACAAGGGCTATAGGTGAGATTTAATGAGTATGGATGCTTTGTTAAGGACTTTAAGCATGGGTGTAAATTGATTGCCAAAGGTAAAAAAGAAGGGAGATTGTTTAAGCTAGATGCAAGCATGCCTGAGCTAAATCTAGCCATGTTTTCTCACAGTCCACGGGATAGTGCCACACATGGATATGCGGCACAAGAGGATTGTCCATGTAAATATATAAAAGCTGAAATCTATGCAAACTAAAGGCATTGTGGGTGGTTTACCTAGATTGGGGAAAAAAAATACGAGCTTTCTTTGCCACCTTCCAAGAATATTGCGATCTTTTGAATTTATAGTTTTTTAAAAAGATATTGTCACTAGGTTATGGTGGAGTTTATAATCGATTATTCTCTCTCTCTCTCTCTCTCTCTCTCTCTCTCTCTCTCTCTCTCTCTCTCTCTCTCTCTCTCTCTCCAAATCATACACTATAGTGCATGTTGGCTTGCAATAATTCCATGTCTTTCATTATTCAAATCTCGCACCACACAAAGCCTTGACCAAACCCAACATGCTCAAAAAGATGCCTATCACCCTCAAAAAGATGTTTGAGGCCCACAATATCCCATCCTCACTCGAATCTATGCTGAGACTAGCTTGTACCATCACACATACAACACACACACACACACTTCACCATTATATTAAATTTTTTTCTAGTGCATAATTTTAGACTTTTGACATAAACAAATAGGCACTATGTTCAATAAGTTTTGTGATCTTAAAAAATATTTAAGAAACAAGGTTTGAAAAGCCCTTAGACGTTTTTTAAAGGAACACACAACACACATACTTTTAAGGCATCTCAAACTTTCATGCGCTAGCTTCTAAGGGCTTCCTAGACTTTCATGTGCTCAGAAGCCAGCGCATGAAAGTCTGGGAAGCCCTCAGAAACGCTCTTAAAAGAGTACCATACCATCATCAAAATTAGCCCCCAAATCATCATATGAACTTACCAAAATATTCATGCTTCTCTTTCAAGAAGTATATCCATATCATCCTACTATAGTCATCAATAAATGTAATGTAGTACTACCTACTTCCATTTATTGATTATGTTTGAGTAGGCCCCCAAATATCACTATGCATAATCTCAAGTGATCTCCTACTTATCTGGCCCTCTTTGGGAAATGGCAATTGAGTTTGTTTCCCAAACTGACATGCATCGCATACATATGAACTTCCACCATTCTTGAATCTAGGTGGGTCTGATTTTTTTGTGAGGTTCCTTCGCAAGCTTTTGACAAGAAATGATGAGCTTTTATATTTCTAGTTTTTTTAAACATAATTTGGAGAGTTTCTTATACTCTTTATTCTCTCTCATTTCTTGTTTGTCTTCTCTCTCCTCTCTCAAACCTAATCTCTCTCCTCTCTCATACCTAATCTCTCTCTCTCTCTCTCTCTCTCTCTCTCTCTCTCTCTCTCACACACACACACACACACACAAGTCACCATTACATTACAAAATTTATCTATTGTAAAATTTCATGATTTAAAATTAAAAATTAACCTTAAAAGGCCTAAATATGGTAAAACCGATTATAAACATGAGTATTAAGAGCACCTAGAAGCCAACACTAGCGGTTGCTTTTGAGGGCTTCCCATACCTTTTTTAACACACATATACACATAAGTCATCATTATATTACAAATTATTTTTCAAGTGCATAATTTTAGACTTTTGACATCATAAATAGACTCAAAAGGCCTAAATACGATAAAAATGGTTGTAAACTTGGGTATCTTTTGATGAGTTTTATGGATTTCTAGTATTGGAAAAACAAGTATGGGAAGCCCTCAAAAGCCACTACATGTACTGGCTTTGGAGGGCTTCCTAGACTTTTTTTAACAATTTTTTTCTCAAGTGCAGAATGTCAGCCTTTTGACATCATAAAACACTCATAAGGCCCAAATATGGTAAAAATGGGTATCTTTCAATGAGTTTTATGGATTTCAAATATTGGAAAAAAAATTTGGGAAGCCCTTAGAAGCCAACATTTCTAAGGGCTTCTTGGAGGCACTGGCTTCTGAGGGCTTCCCTGGTGAAAAAACTACATAGAGTATAAGTACTATATGTCAAGACCACATGATTCATGAGGTGGGTCCAAATCTACTTCACCATGGACATGTAGATTGCGGCAAACTAGTCCATGTGTTGTGCCAAGCAGAAAGGGCATTAGTAGTAGTGGTAAAGAGGCAAATGTGCATGCCTCAAGGAAAGGAAAAGAGATGATCAACCCATAAATGTACATGACTTGATAGGTGAAAGTGTAAACATTGGTGACATATCTATGGGTCAAGACTAGATGAAGAATTTGGCATTTATCTACACACTGGTATAAGGAGGACGAGGTTTATACATGCACTAATAACGAGGTTGTTGTTAAAAAATAACCTATCCTCTAGATCCATTCTCAACTCCTTCTCAACTAGAATCTGGTTTTGGAGTGAACGAATTTGCTCTTGAATTGTTGGGGGTAGAGGATTCATGATGAAAGAAAGATGTAGATAGATAAAAGGTGTAGATTTTCAATGCAGAAATGAAAATTATAGAAATAATAATAATAAATCTTAGCTTTCACCCTCAATTTGGAAGAAGAAGTCAAAAGCTCGTTCAGCTCATGCTGCAAAAGAAAAATCCACAAGTGCCAAGAGACCATCGCGACGAGTAGTATCAAAGAGGGCATGAACTTGCCACCATAAAGCACTCAAAAGACTTGGCCCTTTTAAAAAAAGTTAATTTTTTGGTAAGACTTTGTTGAAGAGGAATATTTGAATTTAAATTTTAAATAAGTGATGTCGAAGGCAAAATTAGCCGGCGGGCTGAAATCAGAGTAGGCTTGTAAGTGGCTGCTGTCCAAGATTTGTGCAGGAATCACCTCGTATGTAAAAAATTTAGGAGCTTGAAAATTTCTGCAAATCTGAAATTCTGAAACCTTGGAAACCCTCTTTCTAAATTTGCAAGGTGGAACGTTTAAAGCCCTTGATTTGAAACCTTCGCATATACTTAAGCTTTTTGAAAGGGGAAAAAACCTTTTAATCTTTAAACCTAAGTAAAGACAAATCAGCGCGTCTAGATAGTAAGGTAGGCTACATTTTTGCTTGCCGCCGTCGTCGATTTCTTGTGTTGATGGAGTTGAACTTTTTTTCTTAATGCAAAGAAATTTATATTAAGTATCAAAATAGATACAGCACCCTAAGGTGAACACTGGAGCTTATGGACTTGCCTAAGCAGTAGATCCATAGTAGCTTTTATCTTCCCTCTCTCCCTAGTACTTGCTAGTACAAGACCTTCTCCCTCTCTCCCTAGTACTTGCTAGTACAAGACCTTCTACCACTAGATTCCCTACTCTCCCTATGGAGCTATAGTCACAGCTGGATCCCCTGTGTAGTATAGCATTCCTAGATTCCCATATCCTGCTTAGTATCAAGCCTCTCAGTGTTTGCCACACTTGATATATGGCAGGGTTCATCCTGCCCTTGCATCCAATGACTACTTGCTTCCAGTTGATCTTGTCAAGCACTCCACAGTCACTGAGGATTCTGCTAACTGCCGTCCACACAGGGTACACCTCCTTGCACTCCCAAAAAGCATGCCTCATAGATTCCTTATGGGTTTTGCACCTGGGACAGTAAGGGTTCCCCTGGCTCCACTTGCTGGTTATGCCCCTAACTGGTAGTTTCCTGTTCCGTAGTTTCCTGTTCCGTATTCTCCACAGGAGTAAGTCCAATCTGCCTGAGCCTATAGAGCCCCATGTCTGCCTGGCTCTTTGCCTGCAAAATAATCCACTGTCAGAGTGCAGTTTTCCTTCTTCCAGGCAACAGCTATTCTCATCGCCCATTTCTGTCTAGACACCTTGGGTCTTATGCTTGGGAGGGACCAATACTTGATGCTAACACTTGTGGTCACCATTGGGGAGGTGGGCCATTCCCTCTTGATATTGCTCAGTACATGTAGCATCAGTCTTTGCTCTTCATTGTTAAGTGCATTCCATCTACCAGCAGGGATCAGCCATTGTTTAGTAGTAGATCACCAAATGTCCTTGAACTTTGCCAGACCCTTTGCTTCCAGCCTTTTTGCTACTCTGGGGTTAGCTTCCAGTGCTGGGACACCATTTTGCATTGCATCTTTGCAAAGCCATATGCTCTGCTCTAGGGATGAGTCAAACCGGGAACCCATCCATACTGCCTCCTTAGTTGTTGCTTTCCAGCTGTTTACTAGCTTCATGGTAAGGGAGGAGTTCCAGCCCTTTAGCTTGTTAGGGTGCATTAGCTTATTAATCCAGCTTGGGAGGGTGCATTAGCTTATCAATCCAGCTTGTATTGAGCCATTGGGAGCCTTTAAGTGAGGCCTGCTCAATTCTCCACTTAATAATCTGTGCCCAAGGTTGAGGGCTGTCCAGTTTGGGAATCCATTTGTTAAGCAGGCCTTGAGCCTTAGCTATGATATCAGGGATCCCCCAGCCCCCTTCCTCCCTAGGAGAGCAGATCTGCTCCCATGAAATAAAGGACCAGGTCCTCTTATCTGCAAAACTCCAGAGGAATTCTCTGAACTGCATTGCAAGCTTGTTCCAGTCATTACCTGAGAACTTCAGTAGTGTGGCAACATACACAGGAAGTGCCATGAGGATGTGCCTTAGTGCAATGATTCTGCCAGCCAAGCTAAGTCTTAAATGGGCCCTGGCTTTGATTTTCCCTCTGATTCTATCACTAAACCACGTAAAACATTGGTGGGGAGTCAGCCCCAGCCCTATAAGGCAACCAAATATCTGATAATCTTCCCAGGACCCAAGTCCTTCAACCCCAAAGAGGCCAAACAATCATCCCTATCAGAGAAGCTCAGTTTAATACACTGTGTTTTGTGAGGGGCAATTTTGGAGCCTGACACAGCACAGAAGTTGTCATACATTTGCATCAATCCCTTGATAGATTCTTCACTGCACTGCACTATGTTGCAATTGTCATCTTCAAAGAGTTGAGTGGAGAAGGGTTGACCTTGGGGCAGCATCAGAGGCTTCAAGGTACCCTTCTGAATCAGTTTGTCTACATTTCTCAATAGAGGGTCAGTTGCTAGGGCAAAGAGCAGGGGGGCCAATGGGCACCCTTGTCTCACAGATCTTGCTAGTTGAAAGCCATCAGACACATAACCATTGATCTGAATCTGTGCACATGCATTGCTGAAAAGTGTCTTGACCATTCCAAGAAACTGCATGCCAAAGCCCATTTTCTCCACAACTGCTAGTAGGTATTCCCAACCTACCCTCATAAGCCTTCTCTAAATCCATATTGATCATTACATGTTCAACCCCTTGATTAGAAGGCCACTCCATGGCTGTGATTACATTTAGGATGGCTTCATGGATACTCCTCCCCTGAACAAACCCAAACTGCATAGGGTGAACTACTCTAGCCACAGTGGCTTTAATCCTGTATGCCATGGCTTTAGCCATAACCTTGTAAACTGTGTTGAGCATGGTCAAGGGCCTGTAGTTTTTTATCTCCAACCTGTCACCTCCCTTGGGTAGTATCAGCTTGATTAGCCCTATGTTAATGTCCTGTGAGATATCACCATTAGCTCTGAATGCATTAAGCAAGTCACACAGATCATCCTTAGCATACTTGATAAGCTCTTGGACTTCTGCCTGGATACCATCAGGACCAGGATCTTTCTCCTTTTTCATAGAGAGGACTACATGCTCCACCTCATATGAAGAGAAAGGTCTGCCAAGTAGAGCTTGGGTTGCCACCACAGGGATAGTGCTTTCTACTAGCTCCAAGAACTCCTGGAGTTTTGCCATATAGCTATCCTCAATACATAAAGGTGAGCCCACAATATTAGAGAGGGTCTGGACAGAGTTTATTCACACTTTTTTTATCTGTAACTATAGACCCATCTGGGCCTCTGACTGCAGCTATAAGCTCATTGTCCTTCTTGGCTCGAAGTGTTTTGAAAAACACCCTAGATGGAGTGTCCCCTGTTTTGAGCCAATACAAGCCTATCTGTACTCTTGCTGCATCTGCCCTTTCCATTTCAATGGCCTTAGCTTTATCCTCAAGGGTGTGGAGCAGTGTGTTGAGAATGGAATCATCTGAGTTGTGACCACAAGCAAGTCTTATCTTCTCAAGTGCAGTCTCTAGCCCCATTGAGTCTGCTCTCCTTTTCTTGGCTCTTCTCTTGCCCGTCTTTTTGGCCAGGTTGATTACTGCCTCCATCCCTTTCTGCCATCTGACAATGGGGTTTGGAACACCAGATACTGCTTGCAGCCAAGCTTTCTCCATCTCCTCACAAAAGGCTACATCCTTCAAGAATGAAACATTGAACTTAAAGGGTGGGGGTCCTTTACTGACTTTCCTGTCTATTTTACATTTGAGGCTTATGGATACTGGAGTGTGGTCAGAAACTGTGTGGCAGTGTAGCAGCTTCCCCTTAATTTCATGATGGGTCCAGGACCCTTGCTCAGAGAGGTACACTCTATCCAATCTTCTTGTTTTGCAATGAGTCTCTGCAGGGTGTGCCTATTGTTCCATGTTGGGAGCATGCATGGTTCACAACCTTTCAATTCTGCAGCATCTCTGATGTCAAACTTTCTGGCCCAATTATCCCACTGGTGGGGGGATGGAGCATCAACTGCTGGTTCAAAGTTCCAGTCACCTGCAAAGCAAATGGGGACATCCCAGTCCAGCTGGTAAAGCAAATCCCACACCAGTCTTCGCTCTGGTTCAGAGTTGGGTGCATACACATTAATGAGACCAATCACTTCACCTTCCACATGGACCTTACATGCAATCATTCTACCAGAGGGGGGCCTGATTACCTCCTCAACTCTATGTCTCCTGTTCACTAGTGTCATACAACCCCCAATACCTATGTCTGCGGTGCTTACCATACATTCAAACTGCTCCATGTTAAACAACATGGAGCCTGTCTAGGTTTCCTGTAGGAATAAAAAATTGGGCTTCTCCTGACTGAGCAAGTGCCTAACATAGCCTTGCCTGGCTGGGCTACACATACCCCTTACATTCCAGGAGATTAGTTTTAAGGGTCTTGAGTACATATTATCCATCAGCAAGATTGATAGTGGTATATACCTCATCCTCTTGACTATCCAAGAGTACAGCAAACTCCCTAGACCTATTCCTAGTAGCTGCCTTTTTAATGCTGCCCTTGAGCCTGATTCTGTTGGTGATGTCATGAAGGGCTTTGCCTGTGCTGCTACTACCTGCCTTAGTGGCTGTTTTCCTTTGCTTGGCTTGTTGCCAGCCATCATTCTGCTGCTTCTCCACCACCTCCTTATCCTGGTGATTTGTAGCAGGGGGAACTTGGGGGGTGACTTTACCCTTGCCTTTGTCTTCAGGAGCTGCTGGAGGAGGGACCTGAGAGCTCCCTTCTGTAGATTGCGCCTGGGGAAGGGCCTGCTGCTTGGTCAGGTTTTTGCTGAGCCTGAGGTGGGACCTTGGGGTTCCCTAGGTGAGTTGTCTGCTCTGGACATTCCCTTGCAAAGTGGCCTTGTCCTCTACATTTTGTAACAAGAGTCTGGGAAGGCTTGGAATTTGATTGCAATATCCACTTTATGATCACCCAATGTGAACTGTACCACATCTGGAACCTCAACCCTTCTGTCCCCAGAGAACACATGCCCTCTTAGTTGACTTACTTTCACGCATGCCTTCCTTATGAGTGTATAGGACCTTCCCCAGAGCTCCTACCATGACTTTGACTTGGTCCCACAAGTAGTATAGCAGCTCAGGGAACTCAATCCATACAGGGCACTGGTATTGAAGCATCTCTTCTGGTTTGATGGAGGGGGCCCATGGCACAGTATACACCAGGTTGCCTTTAAAAGCTGCAACTGTCCCAAGCACATAATCCCTTTGGGCTTCAGTCTCCATAATGGCCTGGAAGAAACCTTTGCCTGCAAAGTGTGACTTACTAAGTCCAGCCCTGCCCCCATACACCTCTGCAAACCATCTTCTGAACTCATCCTCAAAAGGTCGTTTCCCCATAAAATACATGTATACCCCACAGGACATTGCTTTATGCAGCCCTGCAATTGCCTTCCCCATAGACAATTCCACCTTGGTCTGGAAGACCTTCTTGCCTTCCCCATTCTTGGTAGATAGCTTGTCCATGTCCTGAGCCATCTCTTGATACAAGAAGGCTTGGGTCTCCTCAGAGATACCCCCATACTGCATCTTTTCTGCATAAGTCTGCTCCATATTACTGAAGGCCTGATCTAGACATGATCTCTTCCTGCTTGGCGCCTGCCCACCCACGCTATCCAGGGGACTGTCCCCGGAGCGCGCCCTTACAGCTCAACCGTCGATCTCCACTTGTACCTCTGCGTTAGAACTATATTCAACATATAGTCTAAGGAGCTAATAATAGTTGTGTGTACAAAAAATAGGGCTCGTGTTTCTACTTTTACAAAATAACTCAAGCACTAAGGCTTATTCACACACAAGTGTAAAATAACCAAAACTCTTCTAAGACACTCGCTAGTATATAGCAACATTATGCACAAGCGTGCATAATATAATATGTATAATCATTCGACATATAGCTAACAAAATAACTCATATGAAATAATAATCTGAGATGATATAGACAAGATCCTCCATGTGCGACACACACACTGCTCATCACCTATCTCACAAACATAAACATATTAGTTGTTTCAATTAATTTCTATCACCACAATTAATCCCAATATGAAACGTTGATAGGCACAAACACAATATACACTCACCACTTGTTACACTTTGATGAGAGTATCATTATACACATCATCTAGCAAGATGTGTCTTACCACTTGTTGCACTTCGATGAGCTTATCACTATACACATCATCTAGCATGCCATATCATTTATATAAACCACTTGTTACACTTAGACTGTGCAATTTTCTAGCATAGTCCACTTGTTTCACTTTGACAACATACAGTTGTCAAGCATGGCACGAGCTACATTTCAACAACATACACCCGTCAAGCGTGGTCTCAAGCTATACCAATAACACTAGGTAACTGGTATTCAATGTGGGGTCACCCATGATACCAATTCACTAGCATGGCACACTAGCAAAACGAGTGTTCTCATTTAGCCAAAGGGTGGACATTATGTAACATCAACAAGTTGAAGCACAAGTATGCTTTTCATAGATTTGTATACAGAACATACAAAAGTAGAATTCAAGAAGCATGAAACCAACTCATGTAGATTCAAACAAAACAAGTTGCAAAATCCAAATAATTTTTTGCAAATTATGTCTTGCCTTTACACAGGATAGAGTTAATGTATCCCTTAAGCAAACCTCCTTGTCACATCAATCACCACGGGATTAATTTGTGTGATCATTATTGGGCAATCAAACCATCATTGCCATTGTGAGAAAACAACAAAGCATCTAGTTGGTCTAGTCACACAAATAAATGTGATTTAAGAAGTCCTCTTAAATTTTTGAAAAATAAATTATGAGCCTTTCTACGAAGAGAGAGAACCAAAAGATGAAGGACCTATATATTCGATCGACTTTACATTATATTTTGGGATAAGGCTCATTGAGAAAAGCTTAAAAGAAAACCAACCCCAATCCAATTATGCAGGACCAGTAACCTTTTGTTGAAAGTTAGCCTTCAAAGAGAGAGGAGGGAAGTTCTACTCTGCTATGACCATGGACGTGGAGCTTCTGCATGTTGCTTTGTTCCCCTTCCCAGAGCAAGGCCACATCAGTCCCATGCTGCAGTTAGCCCTTCATCTAGCATCCAAGGGTGCAGCGGTCACCTTCATCAACACAGAGCGAGCTCAAGACAAGATGCGGCTTTCTTTTGACCATCATCATTCTCTGCGTTTTTCATCTATCCCAGATGGTCTGCCTGCACAGCAGAATACCCTTAGCACCGATATCATAGTCTCTGGTTCGAGTGATGGCGAGCTCGCCTCGACGGCCATGCCCGCCCTCCTCCGAAGCCTTCCGAAGCAGGGCCCTTCTCTAGAGAAGCTGCTCAGTGATCTGAATGAAAATGGAGATCGGCCTCCCGTCTCCTGCTTAATTTCTGATGCCTTCTTGCCCTGGACGGGAGCTGTTGCCCGCAAGCTTCAGCTTTCGTGGATGGTGTTGTGGACGGCGTCCGCGACACGGCTTTGGCTTTATGTCCACGCTCTGGAAGATGAAGGCAAGTATAAGGGTATTCTGATCCAAAGTTTCGAAATTTAGGGTTTGGGCTATTCTGAAACAAAGCCTGCGAGAGAGAGAGAGAGAGAGAGAGAGAGAGAGAAAGAGAGAGAGAGGACCGCCCGCCCTGTGTGTTGTCGTCTCTGTGCAGAGTCCTGCTCGAAAAGTCTCGAGTTAGGGTCTGGCATAGAACCAGTTGTGGCTACTGCCAGATAGGCATCACAAAGATGCCACTGTAGAGGATTTTTCGGTATTCATTTAATCATAATTTGAGTGGCTGTTGGCTTCAAACTGTTAACAGATTGCAGCCTTTGTTGCTGAATACAGCTACGGGGTCAGAGCAAAATAGATTGGTGGTGAACATCCCTGGATTGCCTCCGATATGCTCACATATAGCAGCTGCTCTTTCTCCTGTGCAAAGCACGAAGAGTCTTGAGCATCGGCAAGCTCGAGTTGAGGCTATGAAAAAGGCCGATGGTATCCTGCTGAATACATTTGACGAGATTGAGAGCGAAGCCATTGGGGATTTGTCACTGAAGCTCCCCATCAGATCACTGGGCCCATTATGTCTTGGTGCAGGGGCAGCTTATGGCCAAGGAAGCTTGATGACAGCGGATGAGGACTGCCTTACATGGCTGGATGGGCAAGCAGCACATTCTGTCCTGTATGTCTCCTTTGGCAGCAAGGTAGCACTGCGTGGAAAGCCATTGGAGCAGCTAGCTCTTGGAATTGAGGCAAGCGGGAAGCCTTTCCTATGGGTACTCCGATTCAGAGAGGAGAATTTCCTGGAGGGTTTCTTGGAGAGGACGAAACAGAGGAGCAGGGTTGTGTCATGGGCCCCCCAAAAGCAGGTACTAGAGCACATTGCAGTTGGGGCCTTTTTAACTCACTGTGGGTGGAATTCTGTCCTCGAAGCGCTTGCGCTGGGAGTTCCTATGGTTTGCTGGCCTGCGTTTGCTGACCAACCTACAAACAGGGTACTCGTTGAGCAAAAATGGAGGGTTGGAAAGGGGTTTCAAACAGAGGAGGTGCATGCATCTGAGATAGGAATGGTTGTTCAGGAGATTATGGGTGATCAGGAATTGCGGCATCGAGCAGCCCTCCTTGGTCAGTCTGCAAGGTCAGCTATGGAGCAAGGAGGCTCCTCTCACCAGAATCTCAACACGTTGCTGTCTGACATTCAACACAACTTGGCAATCTAGGTTACACCATCTCCATCACATAATGTGGCTTCATACGTTACAACTCCTTTTCTGGGACATTGTTCACAGTGGTTATTACATTGTTTTCCAAGCCATCAGAAATGTGGTGATGCCTTGTGTGACAATGAGAGGTTAAAGAGTTCCGTCCTGCTTCTCCGTCCATCCCTTGGATAGACAAAGAAGCGGGTCAGGGGATTGTTCCATCTTGAACTTGTTCACCATAAGACCCAGACTGCAGTTTACTGATGGCTGGATAAAAGCTTAGGATTATGTGTCAAGTTTATATTCTAAAGAAAAACAATTTTAATGGTCTTCAATCCACACTAAGCAATGTAAAGCATATATATTAATTTGCATAAAACTTATCGCTCTCACACATGGTGTTTCTGCACCATGCAATGATAAAGTGTCCAGTTATTATAAGTAATTTTTATCTGCAATGAAAAATACACTAAAGAATGGTTTTCTAGTTCTGATTGCGCCTCTTATCAGGCTTGAGAGCGACTCCTTACAATTTTGGATAGCCAAGATGCACATGATGTCGTACTATGTAGCTTACAATATTCAGAGCAAGGAGCAAATTGGAACTTTCCATAGTGTATAGTTTATAAAAACAATGGTTTTATTCTCTTGAAACTTCTGATTTGTCTAGCATAATCGAATTGGATGTTCAATTTAGAGTACAATTTCAACAAATTACTGTGGCAAGACACCTTGATCATAGCTTCAAGGAATTTGGTATTGAGCATTGTAAAGAGTCCATTGTGGGACCATGCACTCATGTCATGTGCACTTTAGTTCCACTAGGTTTTTCTCTATGGTTATCTAGCTGTGAACCAGCTAGTATACAATCAATCTCAACCATTGTGTAGGGTTGTTGCTCATTTGTACTTGAAGAGAGCTTCATGTCTCTCCTCTTTGAGCTAGCCATTCTCTCTTAAATTCTTGTGTTGTCATTGAGCATTGTGTGTGTGTCTTGTGTTCTTGTCATTGAGCATTGTGTGTGTGTGTGTGTGTATCTTCATTGTGAGCTAACAGTGGTATCAAAGCAAGCATCGAGTGGTTGGTGTTTTGTAAGCTTCTCTTGCACGCATCAAGTTTTTGGAGCTTCTCTAATTGGTAAAGAGGTGGTGGTTGTGGTGGTGTCTTCTTGGTTGTGGTGTTTTTTTCTTGTTGGTTGTCACTTTGAAGCTTTCATTGCTTCTTTCACAGTGGACTGTAGTTGCTCTCTCCAACAGTCAGTGACTTTTCCAAGGACTTTAAAATAGCTTATCTTCAACGTCTACAACAGTCGGCATCTCTCTTGCAGTCGGTGACATCTCTAATAGTAGTAACATGGGGCTTCTCTTCATCACAGTTAGCTTGCGACATTTGTCAACAGTTCCGTCTGCAGCTCTGTCAAGTTGTCGTTAACTCGTCACTTCTCTAGCATGTGGCTAATCACTTCTATAACCATCAACTAATTCACTTCAATCTCTCGATCCAATCTTTGCAATCACGATCCAAGTCTAGGTTGATCGGTGATCTAACTTTGCATGTACCGCTTCTGCATGGATTCTTGTCTCTGCAGCCGCATCTGGTAGTTGAACCTAGCGATGAACTGCTCGGTCCCCTGGTTGAGCTCTTCCAGGCTCATGGAGGGCTCCCTCTCCAAGCCTAATATCGAATTTAGGCTCTCTTTTTTCTCGGTCTGTGGAGAGCCCATTTGCCCATGATCACCATGGTGGATAGCTGACCAAACCTCCTCTAAGGAGCCCCCTCTAATTTGGCTCTCTTTAGCACGGAGCGGCGCAGGTGGAGAACAGTTGATTTGCCTATGCTTATAATTAATTAGATGGTGGTGGTGGCTGCTTAATCTTCCTTCTGGGCACTTTAATCTCTTTAGCCAAAGTTGCCTGCAACTCTTCATGGATCCCAGCTTGCACATTATTGCCACTTCGAGCATTGTTTTCTGGCTTTAATTGAGCACCATCAGTAGAGGCCAGCTTCTTCACATCTGCTTCAATTTTATCATTTTCACAGCCGGAGCTTTGCCCACCAATTATTGCAAGCACCCCCTGATCTTCTCCACTTGTTTTCATAGACTCAAACTGTGGCTCTAATAATGGGTCTTTTCCATGGTCCATTTTTGTGGTTGCGATTATGGTCATAAGGAGCACGAAGATAGAACCGGCATGGAGTGCATGCCACAAGCCCACCGCTGCATTCACAATATTTGAAAAATGCAATAAAGGGAAAGCTATGGTGAGAAACAAAGGAACTATGGCGAGATTGAGCTTAAAGATGAGGGCTTTGTGGAGAAAGCCATGGATATGTTTAACATCTAATGTATCCATGTATCTAGTTGAGGACTGTGTGTGTGTGTGTATAGAGCTCTCTTGTGTGTGTGTGTATGTGTAGTGCTCTCTTCCTCTTGTGTGTACGTATATATATGCCTATATATATATATATATATATATATATATATATATGCAAGACCAAGCTTGGAAATAGACCCTACAAGATTTTGACACATTTGCTGACTATGAAACTTATCATGTGACTAAAACACCCTATTGGAGAGCTTTAAAGACTTAACTTTAATGCGTGTCCTTTAGGCACACAATGATTGTGAGCTTACTATTACGTGGTTTTTGGTACTTCTTGAACGTTTTCAACAATTTTTAAAGACACTTGCTCTTTGAAATTGTAAGCCTTTTGGTTCTTTGATTTTGTGTGTGTGTGTGTGTGAGAGAGAGAGAGAGAGGGAGAGAGAAAGGTTGGGTAGTCTTATTTTATTTAGGCATGCATTTTTTTTCAAATGAAATTCTTGACCTTAAGTGCTTAAATTTTGGGGAAGTACATTGTTTATGTAGGTGGCATTCAATAACAAAAGTTGTTCTACTTGCCACATATCCATCTCCCTTTTCTTTTTTCTTTTCTTTTTTGGCGAGGGGAATAAAATCGCAAGATCTAAAGGTGTGTGAGAACATTTCAACTATTCCTCCAAAGTTCTTTAAATTTATCAAATACTTTTGAACGATGATGTGGAACATACAAAAGTAAGTACTTCATACTTTTGTGAGGTGGATAACAGTGGAGTTTCGTACACTATATACTTTGAAGTCGCTTGCTTCTATGGACACTAAATTGTTGTGTCAAGTGCTTTTTCGAGCTACTTTTTTGGCCACTCCTACATATGATCTATGCATTTAATATTGACCTTCTAATTGAGCCCTTCTAATTGAGCCATAAAACCCATTTTGTTATGTCTCAATGGACAACTAGTTGTGTCAAGTTGATGATTAGTGCTTTTTTGAGCACTCCTACATATGATCTATAAGTTTAATGTTTGCCTCTAATTGAGCCATAAAAAAAGGATTGAGCCATAAATATGTAGCTAAGCATGGACACGACTTTTGAGGCGAGCACTTTGTAGCCACGGTAAGCTTTTTTCCCTAAATAAATTTAGCAAGCTTTAGAGTTTTTGTACTAGGTTTTTAAGACAATCGTTTTCAAACTTGTAACATGTATGTGTATTAATGTTGATACTTGGCTTATAGACTTTATGCCTCCCATTTTAAAGCTCCATTATTTAGCATTTGGCAAGTATTTTGTTTTCATAGGCCAAATTTGTATATTTTTAAACCCTTGTTAGCTAAATTATCATTTAAAAAAAAAGATGTTTTCACTGTAACATTTTAGATAGGGAAAGAAATGATGTTTTGTGCTACATTAAAAGTCAATAAGTTTTAAAGCATGTGACCATCTTAATGGCTTTATTTAGTGTTGCTCAATGAATTTCGGGCAACTTTGGCTGTAGCATAAAATAGCCATAAAATCCTCAACTTCACTCCAAAAATATGGCTATATTTGTAGTCAAAATAAAATACATTTGTGGAATTTTAGTAGAGAAAAGGAATATATTTTTTAGTACATAAGGTAAAAATACTATAAAGTATAAACATTTATAATTTTGATCATGCTAATAGCTTTATTTACCATATTTAGAGAAGAATTGAGGCAAATTTGGTTGCAACATAAAATTCTCAACTATTGATTGAAAAACACCAAAAAGCCAGGGGATGGTCAAAACTTTAATTTTTTCCATTTTATAATTTTCACTTTTCAATGTAGTGAACCATATAGCCTCTTTCTCTCCTAAAAAACCAAAAAAAAATAACTTTGTTAATGAATGACATAAAATAAATTTCCCATTATGATATTTTATCGAAGAAAGTAATCATGTTTTATGTTACATAAAAAAGTTAAAATTTAAAAGTGTAAAAAAGTAGTTTTTAAAGCATGTTAATGGCTTTACTTGGTGTTTTCCAATCTTATTAACCACAAATATGACCATATCTAGAATCAACTTGAGGATTTAATAGCTCATGTTTTGGCCAAAACTACCAAAAAGTTGGGCAATTGCCTTAACCATATATATGACCATATTGGGAGTCCAATAGATGATTTTATGGTTGTTTTATGATTTGGCCAAAACTACCAATGACTTTTTGGTAATTTTGGTAAAAATTCATTAAATCCTTAATTTTTCACTCCAAATATGGTAATATTCAAGGTCAAAATGATTGAAAAACACCAAGTAAAGCTATTAACATGGTTAAAAAATAAAATGTTACATTTTTTTCTTTTCAATGTAGTAAAAGAAATCTCTTTCTCTAATAAAATGCTAAAACAAAACAAAGTCATTCATATAGCTAGACACATCTCTAGCATGCAACTGCATATATCGTAGGTCTTAAAAGCTTATCTCGTTTGTTAAAAGCTTAAGAAGGAATCTTGTCTCAAATTATTCAAGCTCATCCAATTATTTTGTGGAAAAAAGAAAGCTTGCCTTGGTTGTAAAAAGCTCGCCAAAGATCTACCCCCACTAGGCATGACAGTAGTTTTGACCAAAATAATTATGTTTAGTTGATTTGGAAAAATTAATATAAGATGATGACTTGAACTTACCACCACTTATCACCATTTTATCTAGTTTTGTTTTATGTGCATTTTTCTTTAAAAAAATTCATCATGAGTTTCTCGATTTTCTATGAGCTCCCCTAGCTCTACTATTTTTGACTATTAAATCAAAACTAGTGAAAGTTACCTTAAAAATAAAGAAAATGACCCCCTTTTGTGGGCTTCTAATAATGCAACAACTACCCTTAGACATGAACCTGACTTCTTGTCGTGTATTCTTAGAACTAGTAGCAAGCGTGTTGGGTTAGAAGCCCTTGTTATGCATATGAGTAGGGCGACCCTTTTATGTTTTGGCCAATGCTGCTAAAACTGTGATTTTATCAAAAACCATAATTTTCAGAGTTATAGATACCTTATTTTTTAATGGTAGATAGCATCATATAATCAACATAGTACCTTGATGTGTATATCCATCTCCCATTATAAGAGTAATTTAAACATGTGCTACTATGTTTTTTGAGAATTATTATGGGGCATTACCATAACATATTGATGTGTTATAGTTGTACATAGATATTATCCAACAATCTCATGTCATAAGTAGCATACCATTGGACAAATACCATCAAAGGAATTTGTAATGCATAGAATCTTACATATTTAAAGATTCATGTATCAAGTATCATTATTATATATATGTAATCTTGATAAAACATGAGGGAGGGAGGCCTATTTATAGCACCTAAGGGGTCACATGTAGCACTTGAGGTGAGTTCTTGATAAAACATGAGGGAGGGAGGCCTATTTATAGCACCTAAGGGGTCACATGTAGCACTTGAGGTGAGTTCTGGAGGAGCATCTTAAAGGGAGTGCAAGGGAAGTTGAAGATGAGTAAAAGATGACATGAGTAACATTTTAGGGGAGTAGAGAAAGAGGCAAAAGCTAGGGGAAAGAAGGGAGGGAAAGTAGGGAGTAGGGAGTAGGGAGTAGGGGGATAGAAAGTGTAAAAAGATTATGTGGTGATAAAAGAGATCCACTTTATCAAGAGGACCACCTCTCCCTTCTTAAGATGTTAACCACGTTTCTTAAGCTCACTAAAAAATTCCTCACAAAGCCATTTAGAGGTTTATAAGAGCTAGGTCTCTCTCTCTATCTCTCCCTCTCTCTTTGTGTGTGTGTGTGTGTGTGTGTGCGCGCGTGCGTGTGTGCATGCGTGTGAATGTGCATGTGTGCACGTGCGCACACGTGCATGCACATATGCGCATGTGTACACTCATAGAATTATAGAAAAAAAATCCAATGCCTTGTTTATCCACTCAATTTTGAGACTATACTTGGAAGAGAAAATGGAAAAATAAGATGATTAACATCAATATCCAGTTAGACTTTAATAACCATTAAAAATAATCTTGATTTATTATCAAATAATAATATTCATGCCTAAAAAGTAAAAGCTACTCCTTGCAAACTTTACCCTAAAGGATATTATGATTAAACTTGTAGATCTAGTTACTCATGTAGGGAAAACATGGTTGGTCTCTTGTTGGTGACTATGTTGCTAATTTTATGCTGACAAGATCAAATGATACTCTTCCCTAAGGAAATCATCATACTAGTTAAGGAATTCACATTAAGGTTAATATGTTAATTTGTGAGCAATGTTGTTGTCTTATTGTGCTTTAAGGTTCTTGCTCTAGCTCTTAAGGTGTATAGTAATTGAACATCTAAATGGAATGTGCTCTAATTTTTAAGATGTGTAGTCATTGAACTCCTCAAAATAAATGTGGTAAGATTTTCTCCCTCTTTTAAAGAGGAAAACTTGGCAAGACATGAAAGTATATTTTTTTTAAGATATACATGCCAAGAAGTTTAATGTATTTTTTTTAGAGAGAACATACCCACACATGTCAAGAAGTCTTGTGTATTTACACCCATATATGTCAAGAAGTGTTACATTTTATTAAACTTATATAGTAGTGTACTTATTTTCACTTGTAGTAGGTAATTAGATTGTATATCAATAATAATAATAAGAAAAAGTCATATTTTTACATTATTGTAAACTCCTTAAGAAATGACGTAATTGCTAAAATAATGACAACAAAAGAAAAATCATGTATTTAGTATTATTTGAAGTTATCTTTACAAATGATATTCCATAAATTAATAATGTGGGGAAGGAGGAAACATGCACAAGGTAGGTCAAATAGTTGTATCATGTGCCGTATAAAGAGGAATAAAAATTTAACTCAATCTTAATCAACCATCATTTAAAAAATGGATCTCAATTCTCATTATCTCAAGCCTTTATGGAGCTATACAATCAACTCAAGAAATTGTATATTGACATACACTATCATTGTTTACATGTTTCTATCAATGAATGATTTAAAATAACAAAAACCAATGGGGCTAAGATGCATGGTTTACTAGTGTACAAGCAGTGAAGTAATACTAAATCTTAAACATATAGTCCCTGGATACTCATGAAGTATGTTGAAAATCATGATATTATTGGTGCACTAAGGAGTGTAATATTAAATCTTAAACTTATAGCCCATGGATACTCATGAAGTATGTTGATGATCATTATATTACCCATGTAGGGGAGACACACAAGGTGTGGGAGCTTAAACATTAATTTATGCTATAATGTAGAAAGGATAAGAGGAAAATCATCATGATTAAACTTTAAAACTTCTAATGCCATGTGAATTTTTTCCTATATACATGTGTCTTAAGAATGATTTCCAACAGTACACCCCAAATTTTCAAGAAGTTGTATCTTAACCATGGATCCTAGAGATTGTGAGATTATTTAAAAGAGGGTAGACAAAGAACATTAAGGTGCTGCAACCGGAATCTTATTCTAGGAATTGATTGTGGAAAAGTAGAGAATTAATTCAATCATAAAAACCATTGCTTGTAAGCTTCAACTAAATCAAATCAATTGAAAAATTAAACACTTAAACAAAAATACTTAGCTCCAAAAAGACCATATTGGGTGCAATCTTCCCCCCTCTTGTGCGTGGCCTCTCCCCACACAAGAGTATTTCTTTATTAGCTTTCCTTTTTACCAAAATTAGGCCATAGCCCCCAAAATACAAGATGTGCTTTTTAGAGAGCACGGCACTCTTCTTTAACAAAAATAGAGTGTCAAATTGGGACTAGGGTAAAGCCATAGGCTTTAATAAATTCCACATAAATAAATGTATCTTTCCTAAAGTTCAAAATGGAAAAATCATTTGATAAGATTACAAGCTACTATGCTTGCCAAAAATGAAATGTGATGATCCAAGACATTTCTTCCAAAGTAAACTCTTCAATTCCCATAGTCTTCATCACCTGAAAATATAAGCCCAATTAATTATTAAATTAATCCCACAAATATTAAACAAGCACAAATCATCACCAACTCATGACTACCAGGTGTAAGTACCCCAGGAATCACCCTGCCATACAAACCTAATTGAAATAATCATAGGTGGCCTCAAACATACGTCATATACCGCACGTATTAATATTTATAGTGGTATCACCCACGATATTAACCTAGCCGGCATGACGCAAGAGTAATCTAGGCGTCCCCAAATTACTCAAGAGGGGATAAATAATACTTTTCTAGAGGACTTAAAATATATTCTCATGACATCCCTCTTGCTTGAGTTTGCAATTGTCCTCAATTACGGATTTGCTGGGTTTGAAAAGAATGAAGAATTTCAGGGTAAACTCGGAAAAATTTCTCAGGCATCCATTTAGCATCTTCTTGAGGATGATTCTTAAAAGTCAAAAGATACTTGAAGTATTGATTACCTGTCCTTGTTGTTGTTATCTCTTGGTCAATGATAGCATCAGGAACTAGTACTTCTTCCTCTCCTTCAATAAGAGGTGGTACCTCATATGTTGGATGAGTAGGAAGTGTTCCTTGAAAAGGTTTCAAGAGATGGATATGAAAAGAATTGTGGATATTCCAATTAGATGGAAGCTCTAGTCTATAGGCCACATCATTAATCTTTTTGAGGATTTTAAATGGCCCATAATATCTAGGCGCTAGCTTCATTGCAGGGAATTTTTCCACACTCTTTAATCGCCGTTTTTCAATTCTCAAAAGAACATAATCACCTTCTTGAAAAGAAAAATCTTTGCGCTTCCTATTTGCTTGAGATGTATACTTCTCTTGAGCTCTTGCAATACAATCACGCACTTCAGATAGAATGCGATCAAAGTCTCTAACATATTGGTCGGCTGCTCTGGCTAAGCCTATCAAGAGGAATACTAGTAGGTTCTACACCCGACACTAGCTCAATTTTATGGTCCACCTCTTGTTTAGGAGATAATCCATGAGGTTAATCTCAAATGGTGCTCGACCAGTAGCCGTATGAGGAGTATTATTATAAGCAAATTGGAGTAGGTGTATGTACTTATCCCATGCACTAGGTTGCTGGGAAACATAGGCTCTAAGCATATCTAAGATAGTGCTATTTGTAACTTCGGTTTGTCCATTCGATTCCGGATGGAAAGCCGTGGAAAAATCTAACTTAGTGCCCAAGTTTGAGAAAAGAGCAACCCAAAAGTGACTACAAAATTTAGAATCTCTATCAGAAACTATCACTTTGGGTAGACCATGATGAACAAAAATTTGCTTAACAAATATGTTCGCGGCTTGCTGAGAAGTTAGTGTCTTTTTACATGGAATGAAATAGGCTTGCTTACTAAATCTATCCACTATCGTCCAAATCATGTCATGGTGACTGGAAGTAGTAGGGAAGCCAGTAATGAAATCCATAGACACTTGTTCCCATGGTCTATCAGGAATAGGTAGAGGCTTAAGCAATCCTAAAGCTTTGCCTTTGTAGCTTTTAATTGTTTGGCAAATGTTACATTCAGCTACAAACTTAGCTACATCATTCTTCAAATGAGGCCAATAAAATTCTCGAGAAACTACTTGAAGTGTTGCGGAAACTCCTCTATGTCCCACAAATGGTGGTTGGTGTATCTCTTCCAAAACAAGCTGTCTGTAAGGTTGAGTAACACACAATCTTTTCTCAAAGAAAAGATAGCCATCATTATGAGAATAACTTCCGTGAGGTGTCCAATTGTTTTCACGCAATTTGATCCATATTTGAGAAAAATCTAGATCAACTTCATAAGTTTCTTTCATAAGTACAAATGGTTCACTTTCAATTATGGAAATGTTGTTGATATTTGGTCTTCGACTCAAAGCATCGGCAACAACATTTTCTTTTCCAGGTTGATATTGAATCATAGGTTGGAAACTTTGAATGAAAGCTGCCCATTTGATATGCCTATCTGAAATGAGAGGTTGCGTAAGCAAATGCCTAATGCTTTGTTGGTCTGTCTTGATAAGAAATTCAGAGCCCATTAGGTAATGCTTCCAGATTTTCAAAGCATGGACTACTGCTGCTAATTCCTTGTCATAAGTGCTATAATTTTGCTCTGCAGGCTTAAGCTTTCTACTTTAATAAGCAATAGGATGGTTGTCTTGCATAAGAACAGCTCCAAATCCTTTGCCACTAGCATCAGTCACTACTATAAAGAATGGTCTTTGAAAATCAGTAAGTGTAAGAACTGGTACTTGTGTTAAAGCATTCTTCAGTGTTGCAAAAGATTTATCTTGCTTATCAGTCCAATTGAAATTTGTAGCTTTCTTAAGGAGTTCAGTCAAAGGATGAGCAATACAAGCAAAATTCTTGACGAACTTCCTATAATAACTACATAAGCCAAGAAAAGATCTAAGATCATGTATGTTTCTAGGCGTAGGCCAAGAAGCAATACACTCAATTTTCTTAGGATCTACACGAATCCCTTCAGCCGACACTATATGACCTAAGTATTCAATCTCTTCTTGAAAGAAAGAACTCTTTTCAGGATTGACATACAATTCATTTTCTCTCAAAAGATTGAACACTTGTTCCAAGTGTTGTTCATGCTCTTGTCGATCCTTGCTAAAAACAAGAATGTCATCAAAGAACACTATAACAAAACTTTGAAACTTAAGGAATATGCGATTCATCATACGGCTGAAAGTAGCTGGAGCATTGGTCAAACCAAATGGCATAACCAAAAACTCATAATGATCAGTTTGAGTTCTAAAAGCTGTCTTGAAAATGTCAGATTGAGTCATATGAACTTGATGATACCCAGACTTTAGGTCAATCTTGCTAAAGACCTTTGATCCTCTAAGCTTATCAAGAAGATCATCTACCCTAGGAATAGGATATTTGTTCTTGACAGTAATCTTATTCAATGCACGATAGTCTACACACATTCGGTAAGTTCCGTTCTTCTTCTTAACAAGAAGTACTGGAGCTCCAAAAGGTGAACTACTAGGTCGAATAAGACCTCTCTCTAGCAAGTCTTCTATTTGGCTTTGGATTTCTCTTTGCTCTAAATTGTTGACTCTATAGGGAGCTTTACAAGGCGGGGAATTTCCAGGCAATAAGTCAATGCTATGATCCTCAGGCCTAGACTTAGGTAATCTTGGAGGCAGATCTTCCATGAAACAGTCACTAAATTTGGAGATAAAAGAATCAAACTGGTCTTTTGGATGTGTCCAACTCAGCATCAAGCTGGTTAACCCATACCATATAAGTCTTGACCAAGTAGTTACCATTTACGTCTTCTTTTCATGGTTCCCCCATTAAGATAAGGTTATCCACATATAAAGGAAAATAAGATAAGGTTATCCACATATAAAGGTCTTCTTTTTATGGTTCCCCCATTAAGATAAGATTACCCGGCATATAAAGGAAAATAATCATGTACTTGCCTTGCTCAAAGAAAACATATGACATAAACTAATATTCACAAAGAAATTATTAATTTATTGGCACCATGCTCATCAGAGGGTTTGGGGGGTGTGATGTTTTCAGCCAATATCGAGTCACAACTTAAGCTTATGAATTGAGCATAAAAAATCTTGGTGGTTACATTATATACATAAAAAATACAGAAATACAGAGATATGTTATACCATCACTGTTTATCTTGTAAATGTCTAGTATGTATTTATATATGTTTATGGTATCACTTGATTGCAATGTATTAACACTTAATGTCTAGTGTGTATTGATATCTGTTTATCTTGTAATGTATTGATTTCTAGTATGTATTGATATCTAGTAATGTATTGATTTCTAGTATGTATTGATTTCTAGTAATTTTATTGATTTCTAGTATGTATTGATATCTATTTATCTTGTAAATGACTAGTATATATTGATATATGTTTATATTATCACTTAATTATAATGTATTAACATATTAAACGGTATGTTTATATTATCACTTAATTATAATGTATTAACATATTAAACCGTATGTGTTAGTCATCCACCGCCACCAACACTTTTAACGATCCTACTATGTTCGATTCTCCTATAGATGATGCTATGAAGCTCGTCTAGAGCGTGCCCGACTCACTGAGCTAGTCGACGAAGACCATCCAAGGGAGACCGATGTGATCGCCCAGATGGGGAGGCAAAGAGGACATGTGGGAGGAGATCTTCACTAAGGAGGATTCTAACAGTCAATCAAGGACACCGGATGAGGTTATCTAGTGTTGAATATGTTGATTTTTGATGTTCTTTTCACTAATCTTGGTACGAACTTCGGACCTTGGGTTCCTCTTGGCCTCGGCACTACAAAATTACCACAATAACACTATGTTCTTATAGCCCATCAGTGTCCCCCCTCAAGTATCCAAAGTTCACCCAAAAGAAGGAGGATTTGGATACCCATCATGTCGCCAACTTTGAGAACATCTGATGTGCCATGGCATGCTACCCACTGTCTCCAATGTCATGAAGCGAAATGCCTTCAATGGCACCTTTAATGGCCAAGCAACCAATTGGTATGCTTATTATGGACCCAATCATTTTTTCACTTTTGAGGACTTGCAAGATGCCTTCCTTCATCGTTTTTGAAAAAACAAGATGTCCTCACAAGTGTTGGTTGGATAAGTTGTGTCTAGAGCAGAAGAGTTTACTAGTAGAAGATTATGCAATTAAGTTCTACACTCTCTGGAGTAGGGTAGATCACGTGGATCGGCCAACTGAAGATGCGGGACTAGTTTGTACGTGGGCTGTGTAGAAAGGTAAAACCAATTGTTGTAGATCAGTGGACCTCATAGTGGGTGGTTTTGATGCATTAGTGGGGCCACTAGGCATTCTTAACATAGTCTAATAGAAAATACTCCTAAGAATTGAAAGTACAAGCATGATATGCATTCCTAGGATTTGAACCAAGAACACTTTGGGCAAAGACTCGGATGTGGATTTGGATTTAGATTCAAAGCACCAAAACCGGAAAAAGAAAATCCAGAAGCCAGATAAGAAAGGTGAAGATCGATTATTAGTAGCAGTATTGGCAAAGGAGTGTGTTTTTTGAGGGAGCTTGGTGGAGGGAACTTTTACTAGCAACTCCTATCTCTTAAAAATGTGGACATTCTCTCTCCAGTCCCTCCACCACTACCTCCAGCCCAGCCCACCACTATCTCCTACAACCTCCACCTCCACCACCACCTCTCAGCCCAGCCCACTTTCTCCCCTCTAGCCCGATTTAGCTCCTCCCTTCTCACTCTCTCTATCTCCCAACCTCCCACTCTCTTCCCTCTCCCACCCTCTTCCCCCTCTCACTCTTTCTCCCTTATCCACCCTCCCTCTCACTCTCTGTCCTTCCATCTCTCCTTCCCTCTAACTCTCTCCCAACCTCTTGCCTTTCTCTCCCCTTCTCCCACCCTCTCTTGCTCTATCCCTGTCCCTCCCTATGCATCATCTCTCCTTTCCTGTTCTCTCGATCTCTCCCTCTCCCTATGCATATTCTCTCTCTCTCTCTCTCTCTCTCTCTCTCTCTCTCTCTCTCTCTCTCTCTCTCTCTCTATGCATAATCTCTCCTCTCCTCTTCCCTTTGTCTCTCCCTCTCCCTATGTATAATCTCTCCTTCTCTCTCTCTCTCTCTCTCTCTCTCTCTCTCTCTCTCTCTCTCTCTCTCTCTATCTTCTTCCCGCTTTCTCCCTCTCAATCTATCTTCTTCCCGCTTTCTCTCTCTCTCCCAACCTCGTCCCTTTCTCTCTCCCTCTCACTCTACTTCTCCCTCTCCCACCCTCTTCCCTCTCTCCTCCTCCTAACCTTGTCCTTTCTTTCTCCCTCTCTCTCCCCTTCTCCCACCCTCTTCCCTCTCTCCTTCCTTGCCCTCTCCCTCACTCTTCCAATGCATAATCTCTCCTTTCCTCTCCATCATCCTCCCTATGCATCATCTCTCCTTCGGTCTCTCCCACTATTTCTCCCTTTCTCACCCTCCTTCCCTCTCTCTCTCTCTCCCCCTCACCCACCCTCTTCAATTTCTCTCTCCCACCATCTTCTCTCTCTCTCTCTCTCTCTCTCTCTCTCTCCTTTACCTCTCTCCTCCACTCCCACTCACTTTTTTGAAATAAAGAGATTCCCTCCCTCCCTCCATCAAGAGAGAGAGGAGCAAAGAGAGTGGGAGAGAGAGTCATGACATAATTATTTGAGAGGGAGAGGAGGAGAGAGAGAGTGAGATGGAGTGAGAGAGAATAACGTGACAACATTACATCCTTAGGATCAAAAATATTGCTTTCAATTACAAATAAAACCAAGTTCATTCACATACAACTTCCAAATACAACTCTTCTATCATAATTGTTATTCACTACCATATCGAGAGTTCTAAGGGCGTCGCTTATCCTCCGGGGTAAAGGCACAAAGTAAGTGAACGATGTTCATTCCCTTCCTCACTTCCTCTAGTAAGAGACGCTCGGACAAATCATCAATAAAACCATGGGCTCTCCATATAGCAATTAATCCCACCACTTTGGTCTCCACTGGAGAAATATCATCATCACTACTAGGAAGTGGTAAGGATGTGAGAGCTTTCCATGCTTGTGCACCATCTACAGTATTTTGCTTGACCTCCATATTGGTGGCCTCCCTAGTGATATGTGCAACAACAACTTCAATGATATTTTTTTATGAGGCCATCACAAACAATGTGAAGGAGGGTTGTGGGTGGTGTGCTATACTAAGAATGCTAAGCTAAATAGTCGTTAACAAAGTTGTATGAAGGTTATTTGTATATTTATAGTAGTGGGAGAGGTGTATTCTTTTTCACAAAAAAAAATACCTTTCTTCTTTTTTAATGTCAATAATAAAGGCATCCTCCCTCAAAATCCTACACCCCAATAATGAAGTCATCTTTTTTTACTTTTTTGGGAAAGAGCGAGTATGTCATGAAGAACAATGAACAATAAAAAATTGAATAGGATAATATAGCTGCCAATTGCAGAGGCAAGAGATAATTTTACTCTTGAAAAGAAATTACATCGGGATCACATATTGTTTCCTAAAAAAAACAACAAAAAACCTAAAATTTGACAAGGCAATTAATAAAAAAGACAAGATGAATTATAGTTGAAAGACCACTTTATTCCAAAAAGGTTGCTACACATCATCCTTGCAGGCAAAGACTAAAGACATCTATGTACTTGTAAGGGCTACAACAATCAAAAATTGTTTACAAAAGATAACATACATAACTACAAAAGGGTTCCTACACCTATGCGCTTTTATGGGCTACTCTATTCTTTAACTCCTCTCGAAGGGACTCCTCCTTCTTTAACTCCTCTCGAAGGGACTCCTCCTTCTCTTTAGCAATGTACCCATAGCTCTGCCAAGGGTCAACAGCACTTCCAATCTTCATATTCCAGACATACAAATCTCTAGAATCGATAGGCTCATCTACTAGCATCTTGCTCCAAAGACTACAGGCCTTTGTCATGATTCTCAGATGTTCTTTCACATCTCCGCTTATTTTCGTGCACAAATCTTTGAAAATCCTATCAAGGTTATCCTTGAGATTATAGTGAAGCCATTCAAAGAAGACATAATGAGATCAACAAAGATTAGTGAATGATGGTGAGAGTTGTTAAGGTAGATAATGATGATGAGGGAGAGATATATAATAAGAGGGAGAGGGAGGCAATAAGATTTAGAAGTGATTAGAGTAAGAGCCATGGGTCATATTTATAGATTAGTGAATGATGGTGAGAGTTGTTAAGGTAGATAATGATGATGAGGGAGAGATATATAATAAGAGGGAGAGGGAGGCAATAAGATTTAGAAGTGAGGATTAGAGTAAGAGCCATGGGTCATATTTATAGACACATCATAAGAGGGAGAGATATATAATAAGAGGGAGAGGGAGGCAATAAGATTTAGAAGTGAGGGTTAGAGTAAGAGCCATGGGTCATATTTATAGATACATCATGCTAAAAACAAAAAGGGATTTTGCATGGATATTCCCTAAATTTAGAAAAGTAGATGCATGGCTAAGTGTTGTGTGTAAAAAAAAGGAATTGCATGAATAAGTAATATATTCAATAAAATCTATGTAGACATCAACATTGAGAAGACCTTGAAATAATAAATGAACATATTCCAGCCATTGACATACCACCATATACCCACTTACATCTATGGCCTTTTTACCCTCAAGCAAAGGTACCAATTCCCATGTCTTATTTGCATCCAATGCAGCCATTTCTTCATCCATGGGTGTATCCCAATTTGCATGGCCAATGGTATCCTCAAAACATGTGGGTTCAATATTCTGCACAATCTCATGTATGCATAATGGTGAGCTACATAACCATCATATACAACATCAATCTTTGAATAGTGTTTTTCACCCTATTTGACATGTGTGGTCTTGGATCTATCCTTGGTGTCCTTGTGGGGGCTACCTTAGCCTTCCTTACAGCTAAAATCCCAAACTCCTCATCAAGGCTCTGCTCTGAGCCACTAGACTCTTCATCAACAAATGAATGGCTTGCTAAAATGTTAGACATACCAAGGGGCTCATCGACCTTCTCTTTGCCTTTACGTGATGCACCTTTTAAATTCATAGGAATGACATTCTGATACAGCCTACCACTCCATGGTCTACCAACAAACCGCTGCTAGAGGACTCTCTCAATCTGCTGTGATTATTGACCTACATTTTGTGCAATCACCTGTTCTTGTGCATCAACCTCAATCGAGTCTTTTACAGTAGCATACCAGCTGCTCATCCCATCAAATACAACATCCCTTCTCACCCTCATCTCACATGTGACACGATTGTAATATCTATACTCCTTTTGCTTAAGGGAGTAACTAATGAAAACATGTATTTCATCTCACGTGTGATAGGGTTGTAACATCTGTACTCCTTTTGCGCTTAATGGCGTAACCAATGAAAACATGTATTTTAGCCTTTGCATCTAGCTTATTGTGTAGATCATCATGGATCCAAAAACTTTCTAGTTTTCTACCACTGTACTTCTCCTCTGGAGTCAAACCAAGCACTATTGATGTGGGGATCCTATTCATAATGTAAACTTCAATTGCAACTACTTCAGTGCAATAATGATGAGGCATGCTCTTTGCAGTCCATTGATGCATGAGTAACTTTTGCAATGTTCTTGTTCTTCTCTTAGTAACACCATTTTTTCACATAGTGTACCTGCATGTGATTTGCCTCTGAATTCCATGTTTTTTCATATGCGCATTGAACTCATTGGAAAATAATTCTCCTCCTGCATCTAACCTCAGGCACTTAATCTGCAAACCTATTTGTTTTTAAGCCAACATTCTGAAATTTTACAAGTGAGTAAACACCTCACTTTTCTCTTTCATGAAGTAAACCCAAAACTTCCTTGTGTGGTCATCAATGAAAGATATATAATAGCGGTATCCTTCCATTGATGCCATCTTTGTCGGCCCCCATACATCTAAGTGCACCACATCTTGCTTATGCCCTCTTGCAATCTACAAAGAAGCATACATTCATGCGAGGTAAATATCACGGAGCAGGCCCTACTAACAAAGTTGATGGAGAAGGTCAAAACATCAAAATCTCCAAGTATATCAAACCACCATAGCAAGTTGGTGGGGGAAGTAGTGAGTGGCACTCTATTATTGGTGATAATATTACAATTAGCCAACGTCAAAAACCCACATTTATAAATCTTGAGGAAGATAACTCATCACATTGTCCAGAGTATGTCGCAAGAAAACCAACCACACAAGAAATAAGGTAGGAGATTAAACTTTCCACCTACTATTGGTCACAATGTAGAGGGATTAGCAATTGAATCAGAGGTGTAGAAAATTTTAGAGAATGACATACACGACTCAATGTGGGGGCTATATGTCGAACACCTCTGCATATAGCAAAGTCACTTATTGCCAAAGATGGGTAGGTGGCCAAGATAGCAAGTGTAAGAAGAGCATCAAGACTTGCAGGCAAGGTGTTCCAGCTCCCTCTTTCTCTATGGTATGAGAGAGTGGTCAGGGGGGCAGAGGTGTCAGTTCATGTGGTTTTGCAACAATAGCATGGATCATACTTGGAGAGTATGTAATATCATCTATCAATCACCTGCTAGATCCCTAGTTATATGGCCGGTTGGATGAGGTACAAACCTTACTGTGGATGAGGTTTGAGCATTGGAAGCTGATGGTTTTGTGTTGCAGAAGAGACTATGCCAAGAAGAAAATGATGTAGTCCATCGGTCAACAAAGTATAGAAGTAGCATATCAGATATGGCAGCCAAGAGAATAGATTCAAAAATTTTAAACATAGCTACAATCTTTGAGCATTTGGTCATTAAGGCTGGACAGATGGAAGTGTTTGTAATTGAGACTGAGGAATCCCTATACTACGCAATGAAAAATACTAGGTGACCATGGGAAAGAATCCATCATGCACATGTCCTGATTTTCAAATCGGGGTAGGGGCTAGTAGACCATATTGTGCATGCAAGCACCTTTATTTTGTATATTTGCAGATTTTTGGGCTAGATTTGAACCATAATATGTTTATACATCAACCCACTCTAAAAAAGGAGGACCTAATGAGAATGTTCAGCAACATCAGGAGAACAATCTAAAAAGGACTTTATACTGTTGATGACATTATACTGTTGTTTTGAAAAGGTCCTTCGTTTTGCAATAATAAAATGTCCTTTGTATCATGGTTTAATCAACTCTCTAGGAAGGTCTATTTACTTTTTATTTTTTAATGTTAAGTTTTTGCTAGATTGGTGGTCGACATGTGCGATAAAGTGGCATCGTCTATCTCCTATAATAAAAGATTAACTAATGAGAATTGAAGTTGTAAGCTCCAACCACATTCCATAACAAACGATTAGATTAACAATTCAGATTCCAAATGTAGGCTATTTGTTTTCAAATCCAAGAAAGTAATACTTACCCCTAGAAGGTGTTTCCTCCAATGGGGATATCTAGTATGCCACCAACTAAGCCAACAATCCATGGCTAGTAAGTTCACATCAGCAACTCTACCATTCATCCACCACGATCTAATGTGTTTGTATTTCAAGAGTGCCTCTTCTTCACTCAATGCACAATGCCACTGTGATTTTCTTGAAATTTTTTGAGTATATATTGTATTGTATGGATGTTCAAGCTTTGTTCCCAATGAAAAAGACAGAAATGATCTAATGTGTCTATATTTCAAGAGTGCCTCTTCTTTACTCAATGCACAATGCCACTATGCTCTTCTTGAAATTTTCTGAGTATATATTGTATTGTATGGATGTTTCAAGCCTTGTTCCCAATAAAAAAGACAGAAACGCTCACAACCTTCCATTATATTCTTTGGTCCATTATTATAGACTGACCTAACTTCCCTCTAGTTGGCTCCAGCCTCATCAAGCCATGAAGCCAAAAAATATGGTTTGGAAAAGCCTTTTTGCACAACATTGTTAATCCTTTCGCATAAAAGAACTTGTGCCACTGTGTCCTCCTCTTTTATTTTACAAGTTGCAATTGTCAAATAAGATCTTGTAGATTACATGCCATCATATAACTATTGGAAAGTAGCTAAAAACAAGTTTAAAATTTTAAAGAATTTGACAAGAACAAATTATACCTTGGATCATATACATGTGCCGCCATTGTTGTCCACCCCTGCACATGCTTGACCTGATCAAAACAAACCCAAGCCCTCCTCAAAAACCGTCTCCTGTTTGGCACATATGGTTCACCAGATCCAAACCCGATGCAGACTCTATGTGGTTGACATTTCAAACATATAAACACCACTCTGACTCGTCCAAATCTTGCCCAAGAAAATGACTACCATGGAAGAACTCAAAAGCACATTGTCTCTTCAATTCTAGGATATTGGACTCTGCTCCTTGCACTAAACCGTTAATCCTAGAAGCACCTACCATCCTCCTGAATCTACAAGAGAGTCGGATAACTTAAAAAACTATATAAACTTAAGTTTACAAAAATAATCAAAAAATTAAAATTAATATAGAATAATCATTACCTTTGACATTGAATTATGGGATGCATGTGTTCCAATAATTAGTGATAACTCCATGTTGCTAATATTTGATCCATCCTTCGTATGCCTCCTGACAGCTACATCCAATACAAGTTGTTTGGTGATATCCATTTGTATCTTCCTTGGACCACTTGTAGACACCTTTGAAATTTCCTCTTGCACAAGTTCTCTTATATTTTGCAATGCCTGCCTTAATGTGACCTTTTGCACCGCATGCAAATGTTCCCCTTTATGTATCATGAATCTGGTCATATGTGGGTCAGCAGGCACACAATAGTACATCGTAGCACCACACATTCTTCTATATGCAGGTTTGTTCTTGCAATAGAAATAAGCTATAGAGCCATATCCATCCATTGTTAAGCCCCACAAGGGAAGCTTGTGTGTGAGCTTGCCTATTATTTGGAAAATTACAAATTCCCAATAAATACTCTTATTAATCAAGGTTTATTAAAATTAAGCCAAGATAATAAGCTTACCAATCCATGATGTTGTATTTGGTGTGCCGTTCATAGTTCTTCTTCCACACAAGGCATAAGTGCACTCAAATAAGCCTCTATAGGAACTCTTTCGTACTACTCCAAGAAACTTCACATGACTCACGCAGGTTTCACCCAACAATGGCCATCATGTGCTTGCTCCATTCCTTGCATTGGAGGGGCTGAAGGATCGCGTACATTCGGTAACTCAAAAGCCACATTGCCATTATATATTTGAGGAATCTCTTCTACCTTCTCAATATGCATGCTTGCTATTAACATTTTATGAAGAACACCTGAATGAGATTCCTCAAACAATAAGTATTTAACCACACTCTTTTAAGTTGTGTACCTGTGGGAGAATCTTCTATATTGTAAGATTAATAATCAGTTACTTTGGTGTGCTTGTTATAGTGTTTCTTGACTCTCTGGTTATTGGAACAACCAAGTATTCTGTTGTTATATCTTTATCAAAGATATAACATGGTTCATCTCCAGTGGGTCTAGCTGACTGAATAGATATAAAATAATCTACACCATCATGAGGATATAACATTTCATCAAAATCATCAAGTTTAGTAATAAAAAAATGTCCCTGCATAGTTCTAACAATAGGATCAATCTCCAAACCTCCTACAAAAAATGTGAAAAGTTGTGTTCTCCATGCTCCTACATCTATGACATGAAATCTGCACTCCAACTATGGTTATTTCCAATTGATATTTTAGGAGTGAAATACCCAACACTCTTTAGATGCATTTCATGTGAGATTTACAGGTGTAGGTGCGGGTTTTCCAAGAGTTTTCCACACCACCAAGAATATGAGATTGGTGTGGACCATAGGACATATGTGGGCTTGCCACCTATGTAGACCATTTGCAATTGAGAATCCAATCCATTTGCAATGGAGAATCCAATCCATATTCTTGGTGGGTTTGGTATTTGTGGCAGTTCAGGGGTAGTGGAGGACTTACCAGTTTGTGTAGGTGAAAGAGTACCCTTTCTGGAAGCAGTTGGTGCTGGCATACGATCGGAAATGGTGGAATCCCCTTCCTAGAGGATCATCATTACCTTTCCCATGGGGGAAGCTCCAGGGTAGCTGTGTTGTCAGTTGAGTTGACTGTACATGGAGCGTTCTTGACCCAGCTCCCTCCAAGGATAACTGCTTCTTTGGTCTTACTTGTGGGAACCACATAAAACTTACAAGCCAATGGGTTAGAGACAGTATGTACCGTTTGTGTAAAAGACCCAAGGCTTTCTGCTAGGTAGCTAAATTTTGGCATGAGCACTATGAAGAGATGGTTTTCCTAGGGAGACCCATGTTTCCCATGGCAAAAGATTGTGGCTAGCTGTTGGAGACATGCATGCTTTCTTTGCATATTGCCAAAGGGAAAATCTAACCACACCCAAAGGGTTATGTTGTCGTTTTGGGGAGCTGTGCTCACACTCATGGTGTTAAGCAAGGATAAGGGCTTTTAGGGTTCATGAAGATTAGGTTGGGACCACAAATTTTATTCCTTGTTTGTGATTTGGGAGTGGATCAATTGTAGCTAGGATTTGCATCCAATATTTGTCAGCTTCATTGTCCATGACTATGTCTGGCTCCCGCTCTTCATCAAGGATTTAAGTAGTGAGCCAGCACATTTACTCAAATTTTCAGTGCGCCTTTGGGTTGTGGGATTTTCTCGTGAATTAATTTAGGACTACGTGGTTCAAATTCAGTTGTTCACCTCCTCTATGGGAGGTTATAGTTTTGTTCCATCAAATCCTTGAGGTCATTCCATAAATTTGGATTCCCTTGTAAAAGGTTCCAATGAGAATTTGGATTTGGGAGATCTTAAGATTGCATAACATTCCCATCGGCTTGGTAACATTACTATCAGCCATTTTAACCACAATGTTTGAGACTTCAAGCCTGCATTTGGCCATTTTTTCCCAACATTTTTTGGTGATTATACTGACTCTTGCACCACCATCAAGGACTCCCATTACTATGATACCCTTGACGGTGATGATGACTGGTAGTAATGTGTTGGATTCATCACCTTCAAAGTATTAACCCAATTTATTCAATGGATTCCCATTACTATGAGGCCCTTAGCGGTGATGACTGGTAGTAGTGTGTTGGATTCATCACCTTCCAAGTATTGACCCAATTTATTCAATGGAATTTTGACCATTGATTTGGCGTAATCATCCTTTACTTGGGTTCTTGGATCTTCTATGACTTGACTCGGCGAAATTCCACAATAGGGTTAATTCTTGTGGGTTTTTGAAAATGGTGGTAATCCTATGTTGAGTTCTCCATTTAAAAGAGCTTTCAATGCTCTGAAGAGTTTGGGATCTCCACACAAATGCGTAGTCATTGTGATCTTTGTTTCATAAGCCATGAACTCCAACTATTTAGGGTTGTTCAAGGGAGTACCCATCACCTCTCTACTATATGAGGGTGTTGGTGATATTGGAATTTTCACCTCTTGAACGAGTTCAGGGTTATCATACTCAAACATCCCCCTAAAGAGTTGAGAATCCATGCTTGGGATAGGTAAGTTCTTACTAACCTCAAGAATACACTAGGTATATCCAAGGGTTCGCGTGTCACACAATAGGCTTTAGGTTATTCGGATAAACAGTGTCAGAGATGTTTACTTGTTTTGGTCTTGGTTCTAAATCCTCCTGAGTATGTGTGACCATATCCCTAAGCTCATGAAGTTGTTCCAATTCTTTTACACAGCTAGGGTATGAACTAAGTTTCTCTTTGTTTGGTTTCTTGAGGGCCTATATCCTTTCCTTTTTTGTCTCCTTAGTTTTTGTTTGAGTGTCTCTAGTTTTCTCAGAACCAGTGTGTGTGTCCACAAAATCAAAATCCTCATCAATATCATTCATGTAGACTGGTTCGTCAGGTGTTTCTCCCAAGTTCACTCCGTTTTCTCCATTTTGCTCCCTTTTATGAATTTCTTTCTTCTATGGCCCTCTTCTTTTTGGATCCCGCTACTCTAAAGTAGCCTAGTTTTCTACTTTCTTTTCCATAACAGGTGTGTTTTGAGCCACGAGTCTTATTATTGGAGAATTGATCTCTGAGTTTGACCACCCACTCCAATCATGTTGAGAGATGTGATATTAGGTAGGACCCTTCTGCTGATTTGCAACCACCACTTTCATTGGTTAATCTTTGATCCAATGATCTATGCCACAATGATGATAGATTATAAGCGGCATGCTGGAAGATACAACTTGGGTGATTGGTTGGTTTTTGATGGTGGGAAACTCAAAGACTTGGTGTGGTCCATGACAATGATAGCATTGAAGAGGCATTCTCTTGATAGTATAGTCATTGATGTCTCGACCTCTTCCTACTTCGGGTAGCTGGTATACTGGTTTAAATCCGCCTCTTGCATCGACTACATAATAGTCTGCGTCATGTGGAGTCCTTAGCAACATGTGAGGCAGTGTCCAAGTCAACCTCCTATTTTCACACTTATCAAAAGGTTCTTCGAAACCTATTTGATTCAATGGTGTAATCCTGGGGGGTGGAAGCCGAGGTCCCAAGGCTGGTGGAGATAACGACACATTTTGTATCCCCCTTGCAATAGGTTATTGTGCCATTTGCTCAGCATTGGGTCGAGGTGTTGTAGTAGGCATTATGGCTTGTGGTTATTATGGAGCTAGTAAAGCCAATTGCTAAGGTCTAGAAGCATTAGCAAGGGTTTGCAAATGTGTGTGGCATTGTGAAGCCTCATGACCATAACGTCCACAAAAAGTACAATTTTCAATATAGTGTGCCCTTAAGATTGGACACTCACTAGTCGAATGCCCTTGCTGATAGATTGAGCACCATTGAAGCTCTCTCCTTGGATGCATATGTGCGTTTTCTAGAGCTTTATTGGCCTTCATTCCCTCTTGGAGTGCTTTCATGAAATCTGTGAAATTTGTCTCCGCTAAAGTGTTATCTTTAGCAAGGTATTTAATTGTAAAAGTGTTGTATCCCAAAGCAACAAATTTAGAATCCGATGCTTTGGCTCCTTTAACCATTATATT
Organism: Cibotium barometz; assembly: GCF_041138505.1. Lineage (NCBI taxonomy): Eukaryota > Viridiplantae > Streptophyta > Polypodiopsida > Cyatheales > Cibotiaceae > Cibotium > Cibotium barometz. Next base: position 14,831,588 of record NC_141081.1, read on the forward strand.
ATCTTCTAGTTGGGGTTGTGACTTCATTCCATGTAGTGATCCCTGACTAAGCCATTATAGATCGCTTCATGTTTAAACCCATGGACAAATCTATCAAGCAGTTTATATTCCAAATAGCATTCATGTGGAAGGCAACAAGAGTTCAAATGCTTGAGACAGCTAATGAAATCTCTAACCGACTCCTCTTCTTCTCTCTCAACTTTGTGTACCTAAGATAGTGTACTAGTAGTGTCTTGGGTAGGGACAACTCTAGGATCTGAGAAGGTGAAGCTTCATGTTAGTATGCTCTTGAGTCTTTGCATGCCCTTGTGGGTTATAAAATGTGCGTTGGTCCATGGTACAACCACGTGACACTATAAAAGTAGGATCCAGTAGCTCACAGGAGGTGTTACCATTTCGTTCATTATGGGCGTTCTTGATTTGGATGTCCCGATTTGTGCCATAGGTCTTTGGATTCTTTCATATTCATGATCCTATATATGCAATTGCAAATGCCCTGCAATCGTTCCTCCTCTGTTGTGGCCCCAGATATTGATTGGACAATCCCTTCCCAATTAACACCATAAGCTTGGCCTGTACAGAAATCCAGAAGAGTCTCTATTGATGCGTTATACTCCTAATCATCTGTGAGAAGACATTGATCCAAGATTCGCAAGCCTAGTTCTTTCCTCAAGGTAGACGCAATGTTATTACTTGTATATCGAGATTGTCGGGTAGTACTTATGCAGTCCTGGCTTGGGACTCATTTTGGACATACTGAGCTATTTGGGATGCTAATCATTGTTATGCCACTTGCAAAGTCTCTTCTTCCTTTGCTCTAGCAGCGTGAATTAGTGCCTCTTCTGCTTGCACTTCTTCTAATGTTCTACTTTCAAGCATAAGCACTTGTGCGCGGGGTGTGGTTTGATAGTCACAATTGCAGTAGGTGCAATAGGAGTTGTATGGACATGGATATCAATGCAAAGGTTCCATGTTTAATGATGAAACGACCCCAAGTGTCTCTCTAGAGTTTACCTCAACTCCATCATGTAGTAGGATTTTGTTTAGAGGTATTAAGCTAATGACAAGAGGTTAGATTCAACTCACAATCATTTGCATTAGATTTGCTGCCTTTAAATAGGCTTGAGTACATCATCATTAGTGCCTTACTTTGCTTAATCATTTGCCTAATCTAGCCCTTATATATGGCTCCTTATGATTTAGGTTCCACCTCCTATAATTCAAGGTCTATTCAATGGTGATTTTTTATCTTTATGCATCTATCAACCCACTTATTCTGGGCACCTCTCTTTTGATGCTATCTTGGGCTAGTTCTCACCCACATACATCATGCCTCATGACCATTTGGCCCATCTAGTCATGTGACATTTGATTTGACACCCTTCATAATATTTCCTAAGGTTACATGCTCCCCATCAATTCTCAAATGGTTGCACCCTTCATCACTTGTTTTTCAACACCCAATCAGTCTAAAACATCGTATGCTCATTTTCTACCATTACTAGTAGATAAACCTTAAATTTACTACAAGCCTCGACCCTATCCTTTAGAAACTATACCCAAATCTTTGTGCTTTAGTCGTCAAACAAACAACAACATAAAATAGAAAGAACCACCCAGAGAAATGGTTTGCATTTTACCATATCACTTCTTGGGACTAGGGATCCTTCTGTTATCTCAAAATCAGACGAAGTATCATGGGCCCCTATTGCAAGTCCTTGTATAATGCTAAATTGGGTTCCGACCAAAGGTCCTGAGCCTAATGTAGGCTAGTACGCACCTAGCTCGATAGATGTACTATCATTTAAATAGGCTTCTAATACATGCCCAAATCGTAGGTGCATGTGAATATGGGGTGTTTGAAGGTCCTACAGATGCCCCAGACAAGTGTGAGAATTTTTGAACATTTTTTGTTTTTTTAATTTATAGTTTCTTGAAAAAAAAATGTATTGTCCAAAGTTTTTCCAAAACACGTTTCTGATGTTTCTTAACCCGTCTGGCACAAAAAATAGTATACTTTTTTGGGTCAATCAAGCACTAGCTCCAATAGTTAATCTCCTTAACTATGGAAAAACGTAATTTTTTGGGGTGTTACACAAGTTTCATGTCAAAACGATCGCAACAACAGCCTAAAACATATATTAGGCAAACTTGTGTATGTAATTTCTAAACTCTTTTTTTTTTTTTGCCCCCGAACCTTTTACCTTCTCTTTCCCTTTCCCTTTTACCCTTTTTGACTTTTATTATTTAATGTCTTATTTTTTTACTTTCAGGGTTTTGATTTTTAATTTTATTATCGAAAAGGGATATTTTCAAAATCTTTGACTTGTAGGCCTTCCAAAAATCTTGCACGCATTGAAGGCGGCCAACCACTCAAAACTTACTCGAGAATGGGTATTGACAAGCTTTTGGACTTTTTTGGCTATTAGCCTAAAAGCCTGCACGCATTAAATACGGCCAGCCAATCAAGTCTAACACGTAGTGGCCCATATTATAGGGGGATTAGGCTAACTTAATTTGTGTTAACTACACTAACGCAAAAAACCTGCAAAATGCAGAATTTAATATACCTTACATATCCTCCCTGAAATTCTTTCTTAATCCTAATTTCTCCATGTAAGGAGTCAAAATTGGGATAAACCCTATGCCTGAAAATCAATTTTGAAGTTTGTTTACCTAGATTAATTCAATTTCATGCCCAATTTATCATTTTTTATTTTCAAAATTGAAAAATATAAAAAAATAGAAAATGTAGAAATCAACTAAAACATAAAATGCAAAATTGAAAAACACACATTTTTTAATAGAAATTGACCAAAACTAAACACAAATTTACAAATATAACTACAAAATACTACAAGAAACATAAATAATGTAGTAAAATAGATAAATTTTTGAGATTTTTCTTATGTTCCTTTCTTGATAGTACATAATTTTTAAGATGTACTGTGGCCATGTGGTGGGGCTATTCCTCTCGGCAGCGGTGCCACTTATAGAAGGCCCTTACATCATGGGTAAGACGTAGGAAACAACCACTTGTCGTGGGGCTTTACCCAACCACACTCAGGAGCATAAAACAACTCAATCGAGAAGCCAATGTTCCATGACCTAGCTCACAAATTCAAGGACAAGGCGTGTCAATCACCTTGTGAATACTTGTGCTTGGGATCCTCATCGGTTGCGTCATTGCTACCTGATGTGCTGCTGCAAGAGCACTCAAGACTCCACTCCGTCTCCCTGCCTCCAAAACTCCAAACACAACTCGGCCCTCCTCACACTTAATCTCACACACTCACTCTCTCACACACATGCAATGAGCACACAAGAGCTTAAATCGAAATAGGCAAGCAAGACACAAGAGAGCAAGAGAGTAGAGAAGAAGAGTACTCTATTGATTATCCATAAGAGAATGAATGGTGAGAATACAAATTAACCCTTATCTTGGCCCTAAGCATTCACACCTTGGCCGGCCATACTTAAAACATAGGTCCATGGCTATCTAAGGCTGCCTAGGCTTGTGAAACACTTAATACAATCCCAATCATTAATCGCATGGTGCGCCTTTCATAGATAAGCGATAATCACACACGTAAAATATACAATATTAGCATTTCTAATGCCAATGGCCCAATGAAGTGATAGTTGCCAACGGATGACGTCGATGCTAGAGAGGTGTCCAATGAGGGTTGACAGCCACAAAAAAGATCAGGTTTCCCTTGATATTTATAGATAGAGAACATCCGAAACCTTTTTAGTGATACGATTACTTGAAACAAAAGAGATTACATTTATGCCCTTAACGAGAAATTTGGCATCATTCCCAAATGATACTCTAATAGCATCTCTTACTACATTAATTCTTTTGATTGGTGATATGTTAGGTCACTTAAATTAGTGATCCATGATTAATTAAGTAGCTGAATCAAGCAAAGTTGGGTGGTCCACTTTTGCATATATTTCTTCAATTGCCCATAAATAGTTCAAACTTAGCTTGGCACTATTGCTAAACTCCTTTTTTTATGGGCTTCAAGGTGGTTTTTCTCTTATCTACTTGTGCCATCATAATCACTTTGATATAATGGCGAGGCTTGTCACTTTACCTTTTTCTTCTTCTTTTCCTTCAAAAAAGAAGAGTTACCAAATCTCCCTTTCATCATGCTAGCAAAGAAAGCGCTATCACCATCATCACACATCTTGTTCTTTTTTATTCTTCTTCTCCTCTAGAAGCATTGCTAAAAAATCCTTAAATGTAAGAGGTTGATTTATCACTTGAGTGAAGTGACAAGACCATCATACTTTTAAGTGTTGAGTGTTGAGTGACAAGACCATCATACTTTTGAGTGTTAAGTGTTAAGTGTTGAGTGACAAGACCATCATACTTTTGAGTGTTGAGTGTTGTTGTGTTGATTTCTCACTTTTCAATGTTGTGTTGATTTCTCACTTTGTGTTTTAAGTGTCGATTTCTCACTTGAGTGTTGTAATGGAAGTGATAATACCATCATACTACTTTTAGAGTCGGACTCTTATACACCTACGTGCAACATTTTTTATCATCATAGTGATCCTAATTTCTGTCATGTAATCACATAGATTTTGTATCCTTGTGATGAATTACTATGATGTTTGTCCATTAGAGAGATTCTCCAATGCTAGTTGATTCTCAAGGTTCTGCACTCTGTGTGATTAGTGGTTTCACATAGATTATTGGCTTGTTCCAGCCAAGCTTCTACATCCATACTCTACTGCTTCTCCATTAGAGAGATTCTCTAATGCTAGTTGATTCTCAAGGTTCTACACCCTACATGATTAGTAGACTCATACCAATTCCTAAGAACTAGCCAAGTTTCCACCCATAAACACATGCTAACTAAGAGTTATAACAAAATCATTGGCACTTGTGAACAATTTAACACATTGAATTTGCATCCATCCTCCTACACTCTAAAATAATAGTAAGATCTAATGGAATTGTTTGAGTTGGATTGGTGAAATCTAGAATAGCAATTAACATCCCATCCACCCTAGTAACTATCTACCATATCTCATATAAAGACATAATTTTCTTTAGCTTGAATTTTCACAGAGTGTGTAATTAGTACCATCCAACTTTGTTTCATTACCAAATGGCAGTGGTTATATTTATGTGATGTTTCTTGCTTCCTACCTCAACATTAAGTCATTTCTCTAAATTTTCTTCACATAGCAACTTGCTAAAGCCTTGCTCAAAATCCAAGCTCATGAACATGTAAGAAAATAGTATTAACACAAATATTAAGACCTTCATAGAACAAGAACTCATCAAGAAGAAAATAATTTTAAACTATTGATGTAAATCAATGTTACAACAAATGAAAAAATTACCTTTCACTTGTGGCACGAGAATGTAGACAATGATTTGGAAAGACACTAAGATAGAGGACCATATACACTATGAAATAAGGACACACACAACAATAAAAGTAGACCTTAATATTGATAATATGAATATGATATAGATAGAAGGTGTCAAATCTATATAGTACCCAAGATTGGTTTTATGCTAGGTTGGCATATGTCAGCCACCCTATCTAAGTCCAACTGGACCCAAACAATCACATCAAGTGATTAAAGTAATACAAGACTAAATAAGCAATTGTAGGTTATCTAAGAGCCCGTTCATTCGTATATGCATTCTTACATGCTGCACTTTCTTAAAATTTTGTGGAGTGAAAAAGTAGGCTTGTATCATTTATAGAACCATGCATGTCATGATAAGTTTCATGCACTAGGATTGTTATCTAATTATTGTATTAATGTGCACTCTACTTTCACATGCATCTAGCATCTTTAGAAAATTGGCTAGTAGTTTTATGATCTCCATTTCTTGCATCTCACACACAAGATTGAAAATTTTAGGTGCCCAAATCTTTCATGCCATAACCTTCTTCTGCCTACATTAACTTGGGTAGAAAAAGTTGAGAGCTTAGAGAGATTATGCTTCCTGCCTCTTCCAATGTCTCTTTCAACGATGCTATCATTTGCATATTAAAAACTATACTTTTACGATTAAATTGAACCCACAAGTCTCATTTGTATATTAAAAACTATACTTTTATAATTAAATTGAACCCATAAGTCTAAGTTTGCAATGGTTCAAAATCCACATTTGGTGGGCTTTCCCCAAGGTGTTGCTTCCCACCATGTCACTTCGAGCAAAGGGTTTCTCTTGACCTATGGTATTATGTGCATGGTAATAGTTAAAGAACATGCCGCATCCTTTGATAAAAGTCAAGAGAGTTGTCAATAACAAATCGAGAACTGAGCTGAATTATCCATGATTTTATTGGTTCACCCTTTGGTAGGTTATATGCTCACTCAAATTTGGACTATGTTGTCAACTTTATTATTGAATTTCCTAATTATCTATCTTTACGGGTAAGGTAAATGTTATTTCTTCCATAGAGTTATGCCTATATGTAGCTAATACTTAATGGTGCTGAGAACATCAGAAAAATAAGTCCCCTCTTCCTCCTTTATTCTTTGTTGCATGCTTGTGATCAATGGTTTCACGTTCTACCCATATGCATGGAACAAGTACGATACCTCACCAAGTGTACCTCACCAACTAGAGTTTGGCCTACATCCATAGGCATAAATGAGGAGACAAAAAAGCTAATTACAATAGGGTTTAACAATGGATTGAGCTTCGATGAGATAGTTTCTCATTCATTCAAGACATATAGAGTGCCCACACTAAATGCCATAAATTATTGATACAAGTATATATCTTATGGAGCATATGAGAAGATTATAAAGCAATATAATTAAACGCAATTGTTATAGTTTCTCAAATTCCTGTACAACATTACAAGGGGAAATTTTATTTTGAAGACTTTAGGATGTGAGAAAAAGTGTATCATGCATACATGGTGAACATACTATCAATAGTGCGCATGTCAATAATAATTTAGAGGTAGAGAAGCAATAAAAAAGCCATTCTTGGTATGTAAGCACTTGTACTTCATTTATGTATTGGGCAACCAAAAGGTATTGATATGTGTGTTGGGTATTTGCTTCAAGGGGTGCATTGATATATGGACACTAATATGTTTGAGATATCATTGATATGTGTGCTCAAATAGTAGCACTATGAAAACCTACAAAATTTATTTAGGGTACATATCGGGGATTTTTGAAATATTTCCTATTTTAGTAATCAATTTTTAGAATCTATAAAAATATTAAACATTGAAGAAAGTTCAATTCACAAAATATGTGGATACACACACACACACACACAAAATATAATCCTATGTTTATTAATAAAAGAGTTCAAAGGTGCATACAAAAATGAATGTGATTATCTATAAAGTAAAGCATTCAAACCCATTTACAAAGAACCCAAGCCTCATTATATTACTAAAAGATTAGTAGCAGAGTAGACTGTCATATTTGACTAGTAGACTGGCAAATCTGATCAGTAGACTCACAGATTTGACCCAAAAGAGAATACTTGAACGGCTCCTCATGTATCGAGCAAGCAATCACATTTCCTTTAGAGATGAAGTGACTAAGACCTTGAGTGAAGATTCCCATGGTAAAAAATTTGCAATGCTACCCATATTCAATTGAAGAGCCAAAACCATAGATTGATGAGTGACAAAAGGTACACTACTGGCATGAAACAACAAAGCACCAAGGATGTTCACAAACATAGGATGGCTCACAGTTTGACAATTACATTAAAGGATGCAAAGGTCGAGGATTCATGCCTAATAAAAAATATGAAATGGTGTGCCATCTCGCCATGAAAGGCAATGGGACAATTCTTCAAAAAATATCCAACTACATTATTTCTACCTCCAACCTATAGGCATTGATATAAAATGGCTAGCCTTAGATATAAAACATATTGTTGTTCGAAGATGTAGCACTACAATCATCAGGAGAATCGAATTCGATGGAGCAACTATGGTTGTTGGGTTAATTCCAATCTAATGGAGCCTCTTGTGAAGGTTTAACTAAAGTCACTAAGTGTGCTATAATATAAAAATTGATCAAAGGTGAAATAACCCATGGTGATGTAGATATAACATATCTTTCCAAGAGGAGTCAGACATGACATACCAAAATCCGCCTCAATAAAGTTATAGATCAAGGAAATCACTAAGATTCGAAATAATAGCAAAAACGTAGAGCATGTGCTATAGAAAGTGTCACCATTTGCGAGATGGATACTCCATGGTGCAGGATAGCTAAACCACATCATTCGAATATATATAATGGTTGACCAATATGGGGGACCATCTATTACCGGCCAAAACTTGATACAGAGAAGGTCACAAAAATAGTTACCCCGCATGATTAGATAGCACCTCAGGACATCTCTTCAAATCCGACCACTAATCTTCGCCAATTCAAAGTCTGCTCAGGCATAAGCCCCACTCATATTTGAATGCATAATTTGATAGCTTAAAATCTTGCTCTTTATTGATGATAGACACTCTCACAATCAACCTCTAACAAGCTACACAAGTATCCAAATTTTATTTCCCATCTATAAAATTCAAACACGTGCACTAAATCATCTTGTATACCTTATATTTGCTACAAGCCACATTTTGGTACATGTGTACTCACAACCATTATAGGGGGAGGAGAGGTGTTAGCATAGGCAAGCACCCAAAGATACTGCTACACACACCTAGAAATAGACCGCCACCTAAACAATGCTCATTCAAGATCCTAGGTGGTCACACTCATGATGGGGAATAACACATCATAAACGGTTATGATAGGGCGCGTTGAGATAGGCCATAAAGAGCACCACTCTCACCACCTTAACATTCAACAGCTATAAAAACCTCATTGTATACTCAAGAAAAATGGATGATGCTTAATAGACTAGATACATGAATTGAATGGTTACTTATCGTGTATTTGAAGCTGAATGCATTCCTGTTATATGTGTGTTTTGAGACTCTTCATTTTGTGTTTCATTTATATTATGTGAATGAATACACAATGTGTCCTCTTATATGTGTGTTTTTGGTAATGAGAGTCCCCTAATTATGTGTTCCATTTAGTTATCTTTGTATTTCCGTTCATGGGTCTAATCAAACTACCTCTATGTGTGTGCTAACCCATCTCTACATGTTGATGGCTCCCCTCGGCCCAACACTTTTATCTTTGTATACTTGGTATGATCTCTATATGTACCATGTATGTATCTTCTTACTCAATTTCTCTTTTTGATCTTCTTAGTTGGTTGCTACTCCTGATCTTAGTTTTATATATCATGTGCACCTGCTTTCATACATCTTTCTATACTTATATGTATGCATACTATTGTGTGTATAAAAATTTATGTTTTACGTACTTCGATGCATCTTCTTATACTACTATTTGTGTATCTTACATACTTTGTTGCATCTTCATATAATACTGCTATGTGTATCTTACTTCATTCAATCTTGTTTTTTTTGGGGACCAATAATATATATATATATATATATATATATATATATATATATATATATATATATATATATATATATATATAATAAAAAGAAAAAGACAGCTTTATATAAACTTCTTTCCTTGCCCACAGTCCGCGCCCTTAACAACATCAGCATAAGAGTCACCATTCAGCAGAGTACACATCAAATCCCATCTATCATCCTGTGAAACAAAAGAAGATTCATCCCAAGATAAGTGATATCCCAACAAGATACATGCCTCAATCAAAGCTTCATATGTGCAACCCCTAGAGGTCCGTTTTTCCAAGATCTCACCCTTCATCTCCCCTTTTTGAAACCATATTTTATCAGTTGGTCTGGACCCCACTAGATTCTCAATCAATGCCACAAAGATGTAGCTAGCTTGTTTGACCTTCTTATATCACCTCTTTGTTCTAGGACTGTACCAAGTTGTCTTTATCTTCACCCTCTACCTTCTGAGACCTTGCACAACAATATCCTAGAAGTTAGGCACATCCCAATATGTCTGCAAACTGACCCCCATGGAGTGACATTATCTTCACTTACCCTCAAGGCACTATACAAAACTCTATTTATGCCTTTGTCTAGCATAGAGACATTAAACTAGCTCCAATCCTTGATCCAACAAGTATCATCCACAACAGTGGATGTCCAACCTTTTTGCACTTCCTCCAACACATAACTGACCAACTGTGCCTCTCTGTTAGACAGGGCAAGATCTATCTCCAATTGCTCTGGCTCTTTCCATCCCATTGATGCATTATCCCAGCAATCCTTAAATCTCCTCAACCCCTTACAATTCAATCTTTTGGCTATTCTGGGGTCTTGTAAGGCTAAGGGGGGATTGAACTTATGAGTCCACCATATCCCTAAGCACAATAAAGAATTCCTTGAAGCTCTGCCACATCCATCCCATACCATGAGTTCCAACACCTCTTTCCATTTAGAACACAACATCTTGCACAGTGGGGACCCAATTATTTTGAGAGGGGCATGAGAAAACACTTTATCCTTCTAGCTTAGACCCTGCCACACTGCATCCAGATACACAGCTGAACATTCCACCAATTTCCTTAACATCTTAGCCCATATTTTCTTCTGGTTAAGACATTTGGGCAGAATCAACTGGTCTAGCAATGGTGTGAGAGGGGAGATGAAGAATGCCAAGCCCACCGTCAGATTTATGCATACAAATTTTATCCCAAGCAAGCCAGGCAAGAGTCTTCTTATTAGACCCTCCATTCCTCCTCGATACAAAGTCTCTAACGGGTCTAATTATCTTCTACTAGTGCCCTTTTCCAAAATCTAGCATAGGGCGCAGAGAAACATAATATAAGCATTTAATACTATGTTGCATATATCCACCCTATCCCCCTCACACCTTCCCACTTCTTTAATTTCACAAAAAACCTATCTAATGCCAAGTCAGTCAGTTGTTTATTTGTCACATCCACCCCAAAAGGGACCCCTAGGTATCTGACAATCCGACCTCTCCTCACCACCTCACACCCCCATCTTTCAAGATTAGAGTTATTGTCCTCAGGCAAACTGGACTTTGAATATTACATTTAGAACTTGAAGCGTCAGCAAACTCTTGTATAATATCAAGATCCAATTTGATATTATCATTATCAGTTTCCAAAAAGAGTAAGGAGTCATCAGCAAAACATTGTATAACCAATTGCTCCCCATCACATAACTTTAAGCCCTCCCACTAGAGGAATCCATCTGAAGGGCTCTAATCAAGGGATGAGAGGCAATAGCAAAGAGAAGAGGAGCAAGGAGGCAGCCTTGTCTCACTGATCCGCGAACTTTAAATCCTCCAACCACTCTTCCATTCAGCAGTAAATTACACTTGCTCCCCTGGGTGAGAGTAAATATGTAAGTAGACATTCTGGAGCCAAAACCCAGTTTGTCCATTAGTATAGCCACAAAGGACCAGTGCACCCTATCATATGGCTTCTCCAAATCTAGCTGCAGAAGAATACATTTTTGTTTAGTCTTCAAGGCCACATCCCTACCCAACATAGCAGCATAGATGTTATCATAGATGGATCTCCCCTTGATAAAGCCATGCTGATTCTTTGAGATCATTTCTTGTAGAGTAGGGGTTATTCTAATAGCAATGACTTTGGCTAAGATTTTGTACATGACAATCAATAAAGTAATAGGCCTCCAATGATTGAACTTGTCACAAGCATTTTGCTTAGGGATCAATTTCACCAGCCCTTCCTTTAAGTCTCTATCCAGATTGCATGTCTTGAAGGCTTCACTACACATTCTCCACACAAACTCCTTAAGAGAAGGCCATAAATTCCTTAAGAGAAGGCCACACAAACTCCTTAAGAGAAGGCCACACAAACTCCTTAAGAGAAGGCCAGAAAGCAACGAAAAACTCCACAGAGAGCCCATCCTAGCCAGGAGACTTTTCTCTCCCCAGTCTCAGAAGGGCCTCCCAACATTCCTCCATTTCAATGTCCCTTTCAAGCCATTTGGCTCTATCAGTGTCTAGACTTCTATTAACCTGTTCCAAAATCTTAGATTAAGCTTAGGCCCTTCTAGCTAACACATCCTCCTTGAGACTGAGAGTAGCACCTAAGTACTCCACCCATTTCCTAGCTATTAGACTCATCCCTTTTAGTTCATGCCCATTGTCATCTAGTATCCTTCCTACAACCTCTTTACCTCTTAACTTTCCAATTAGCTTCTTGAACAAATACCCATCAGGTTTACTGGTAAAGGTTTTCCATTTGTACCTAGCTTCTTCCATCTTGGAGCACTTCTCATCCTCACTTTTGAGCCCAGCCTGTGGCACTTGAAATACCAATTAGTCTCTTCAGCAGGTTAATTTCCCCAATTGCCCCTTCTTTTGAAGAGATTCCAAGAGATCCCCCCATCTCTTTCTTTCTTATCTACCACCCTGCTCAACCCTTTATTTCCCAACTCCCCTAATTATGCCATGCATTTCATTAGAAAATAATCTCCCAAGACCCTTGCACATATCCTCTACCTTTAAGTCTCCCTATGGCTTCCTCAGTTTGCTAGATAAACAACTCATCTTTTAAAAGTAGATTATTCACCCTTAGTTTCCTAGAGGGGAACTTCTTCAATTCAACCTCATCTCCACCAAGCACATGCCATCCCCACTTATTAAGGGGCATATGATCAGAAAGAGCAGTGCTAGAGTCAATAGACATTTTAAGAGCACGAGGAATCCAAGTGGCTTGTTGGGCTGAAGAAACCCTTTCAATTCTAGATGAAGAATCAAAGTATTGCAAGCTAAAATAGGTATGCCCCGGGTCAGAGTTCCAATCCCCTATCTCCCAACCATCCCTCAAACCTAATCTACCTCTTAGCCCTTCCCATTTCACCTTTTCATGGTCCATCAGCACAGTACTCCCCCCACATCTATCCCTTTGTTCCTGTACCATATTAAAGTCTCCCATGAGGATGCAGTGCCCTTGCCAGTTCAAGTTGGCTATCCATTCCCACAGTCCACTCCTTACTTTATGGTTATGAGCTCTATATAAGTTAACTATCCAGATCTTCTCTCCTTCCAAATCAATTTCTACTACCAAAATCATCCCATTAGGGTGATTAGCTATAATAATAGGATATAAGCTGTTTTTAACAATAGTCATGACACCACTAAACACTCCTTTCAACCCCCCATACAAAACAGTCCAATCTCTGAACTTATCCTTTCTCAAAACTTTAGCCCCAAACAGATTATGTTCCTCGATGCCAAAAATAGAAAAATCCCACTCCTTAATCAGATTCCAAAAAATAACACTCTTCTTTTTACCCTTTACTCCCTTAATATTCCACGAACACCCACTTATTTTAATAGAACTCATGAGAGGGCAGTCTTAGGAACCATGAGAGGGCAGTCTCAGGAACCATTTCTACCTCTTCTCCACTACCCCCTTAATCCCCTCCTTTTTGAATCCCTTCCAAGCTTTCTCCACTTGCCAATAAATTTATGAATAGTTAAAGTTCCACTATCATCATCCCCTGATGGATCAAAAGGATCAGAATACATCATCACAGGATCAACAGGATCAGAATACATCACAGGACTTGAGCTACGAGATTGACTGCTGCCCTCATTATTCCCTACCCTGCCCCCACTTGCTTTTTTCCTAGCCTCATCCTTAGCTTGTCTCATATTCATTTTTCCATTTACTGTCTTCCATCCACCCTCTCCCCCAGAATCCTCAATATTCTCTTCAATATTTTTACCCTTGTCCACTAGGCCTTTACCCTTACCTCCCTCCATCTCCCCCCTTTTCCTCTCACTCTCCAACTTATCCAAGTTTTCACCCTCTACTCTTACAATGTTTCCTTTACCACAGTTCCTAGCAATATGCCCGAAACCCCCACATTTGAAGCATGCACCAGGAAAGGGACCAAACTTTAGCTTCAACTCCAACTTTCCTAGTTCACCTAAATCCACCTCTATTGATTTAGGGGTTTCAACTGCTCTATTCCATGGAATGCAAATGCTATTGCCTTGCTTATTGCTAGCTTCATCTTTAGAGAGATACAATACTGGCCGAATCACACGGGCAATTTCCCTCAGGGCGAGACAAAGCCATGGGGGTACCCTATGATTTCAACCCACACAGGGCAGGATTCAGCCAGGCTTTTGTTGACATCAAAAAAAGGATTGAAAGGTGCATTAGCCTATGATCCATAAGAGGGGAGCTGTAGCGAAGAGATCGGGGACAACTTGCACCTTAGTAAAAAGAACATTAAAGAAGCCTTTCCCTAAGTAAAAAACCTGAGACACCACACTATCATGCAGAATGTCAACTTGTAACTATCTCGCTACCTCGACTTTCAAGGGGATCTTTTCTGAGCAGAGAACAATCACACTACACAAAGAGAACAATTCAATCTGGCTCCTCACCAACTCGGAAGACACTTGGAGACATACCTTTTCACCTCTTGTTAACGGTTTTTGAGCCTGCAAGATGATCCGCTCAGCTACTCTCTCGGGCGAGGACTTCTTACAGTCCCTTCCCTCATTGTCGTTTGCGCGTGTCCTCTTCATCTCAACATCCACTCCATCCCCCCAATCCCGCCAACCATAATCTCCTTCTTCCGGTCGATTCTCCCAGAGACACTCCATGCATGTGTCTCGTCACCTATCCCTAGGTACAAGGAAATGCATGTACATGTGTGAGGTAACCGCCACTCCCCCATGATCACCGCCACCTAGTACCCGCGTTAACTCTTGCTATCAATGAAAGATATGCAAACCACTCCCCCTTCCTACTTTGTTCAATCTTTGCATGTATGCTGTGTATCTATGTGTTGACACATCATTATTCTATGAAATTTTCATGTTCCTTTATACATTAATTCTATACAAATGCACTATGTTGTCAGCCATGAGTTCATGTTGTTGTTTGGCTTATATTAGTTTGGTTAGCATTATGATGCAAGGAGTGTGAAAGTGTACACTATCAATGAAAGTTGTATGCTATATGGTTTCAACAAGTAGAGAAGTTAAAACAGATCAAACACTATCAATGTTTAAGACTGTTTAAAACAGATTATACATGCATATTTAAGACTGGATCATTAAAGTTAGGCCATGATTGATACTGTACACTTTAACCTACAGAGTGCTTTCTGCAGGATACACGATGGTTACCTTCACTTCCATCCCAGTCATAGGTGAGTTCCCCTCCCCCCCTCTCTCTCTCTTTCTCACACACAGAGACACACACCTGATGTGACTGTATTCGTGTGGCACAGTTACAATTTATGTTGAGGACGTAGTACTGTGTGTGTGTGAGAGAGAGAGAGAGAGGGAGAGAGGGATTGCAACGTTTCATGCAAACCTCCACTGTCTTATGCTTCTCTCGCTGTGGACTTGGGGAGCTTATCTCTGTACTCTGATGACATACTCTTCAGTATACCATGCAGCATTGAGAAATTCGTCGCAGCCCTACTCATTTGGGATCGAGAGAATGCATACAGGGCCTCGTCCTTGAGACGGTCCTAGCGTTCAGCTCTCTAAGCTCTTGCTTTTATGTCTCCTCAATCATGAGCATGCCATGTGCGATGCTTTTGCATAAAGGGTGCATGGCGTGCCAAAGACACAAAGTAATAACCAAGTAAAGAGAACCCTGGCACAATATATGGAGGACAAAGCAACGAAAGTGCTTCATTTCTAGAACCATCCATCACTCCTGAGCTTGCAAGTCTTCCTAAAGATTTCTTAAGGTTGCTAGCAATCTTTTTCGGCATACAAATTGAATCTTCTTGGAAGAATAAATCTATTTGAGAATCCTGTTAATCCCAATATTAGCGAAATCTCATTAGAATCTGGATCTCTGCAAAATAAATGCGCGCGTGCTAAGATCCTTAGAACTATCTGGGTAAAGAAGCTTTACCTAGCATTTGGTACCGAAGCAAAGAAGCTTCACACCTAGAATAGCATAACCACTGTACCCAAAACATACACCCAATCATAGTTACAAATACTATGCAACTACAGAACACTCTCTGACCATGTGTAATCCTCAATCTTGTTCTTCCCTCCTTTCTATAATTGATTTCTCAAATCAATTGGTGCTTCCCCTCAGTCTAGAAATCCACCAAATAGGAATATAGATTTATCCCCTTGTTGATCTGCCTCTGCTATTTTGCACCGCGTCGTCGTGCTGCTGCCGTCGCGCCGACTGGCTATTCTGCGTCGACTGAACTGCGCCATACTACCGTTCTACGCTGGCTGACTGCTGTCGCCCCTTGCTGTTCTTCATTGGTTACGGTGTTGCCATGTGGACCTTATTTGGTCCGTATACCTCTGTACGGCCTCTTGGGCTGTTTTTGGATTTGGTACTAGCCCAGTGAGAGATCTTGTGGGCCATCCCTGTGGTGTGCTCGGCAACGGGATCTCGTGCGTTGACATGGACTACGACATTGGTTTCTACATTGGCATATCTGTTTGCTTTTGTATTCATTGAGGTATTGATCTTGGCTTGCGAGCCCGTGCATTGTTCCCAAATAAATTCCTGAAAGGGGGCGGGGTCTGTTCCCCGCTCAGTGTGTGTCCTATGCAAAGTTCTTTAAACCCTGCTCTCTCCCTCTCTTTATCTTCTCTCTCTATTTTTCTATCTCTTGAATACGTGGTGGAATTTGTCATAGCATGTCCCATTGGGTTTACATTGGTATCAGAGTAGGATTTCTCTCAAGAAATCTTTCTTGGGGTGATAGAGCCATGTTGAGAGTAGAGGGCAACCAAGGGCCTAATGAAGGGAACAATTATGAAGCCGAGCCAGGAACAACTATGATGGCACCTAGGGTCGTCGATCCATTACTCATGAGACCATGGCCATGTCGTTTGAAGAGTACAATGATTTTTAGTAATTCAGGAGTTTGCTCAGGGATGAAGAATTCCTTGCTTGAAGAGTCAAAAGGGAATAGGACAAAAGAAGGGCTGAAATGTTTAAAGACTTCATCAAGGATAGAGCCACCGAAGCCGAAGGATTTGAAGCTGCTAAAGCCTATCTTTGTGCCAAAGGAATCACTGTTGCAGAAGGATCTAGAGCCACCAACTCTACTTCCCGCGGAGGAGACAGGGAGGCTATTCCTAGGCTTGCTCTCTCAGATGCAGCCTCTTTGGGATGAGCAAGAGAAAGGAAGGCAAAAGAGCCTACAACAACTGGCAAAGTGGACTTCAAGCGTGGGGAGAAGTGTCAAGTTCGATGCTTTGTATGGTAAGCGGGATACACAAAAAGCTTTATCTTTTATTAAGCAATTTGATGCCGCTTTTGGAGGAGAGGACTTCTCCGAAAATTCTAAGCTTCGCATGGACTTGAAGGATGCCACCTTGAATTGGTGGCTAAAGGTGGTACAAGAAGGAAGTGAGCCGAAGACATGGACTGACTTCAAGGTTATGTTCAACAAGAAGTTTCTACCCGTAACCTTTGAAGTGGATGTGCAAAAAGAGTGGGATGAGGTAAAGCAGAAAGTCAGTGAGAATGTGGTGTGATAGGCGGAAGCTTCGGGGTAGATCGATAACTTCAATGCTCAAAAATCAGCAATCGTTCACGACGAGAATAACGCACAAAATTGAAAGTAGATGTGCAGAAAATAGAGAGAGAGAGAGAGAGAGAGAGAGAGGGAGAAGAGGACACAGTATTGGGTCCCGAATACCCTATGTAGGGCCCCCACCACAAATGGTGTATTTGCTTCTATTGGAATGATGCAAATCAGAAAATAAATGACTAAAAACTTGACCTTCTTGGCTGAGGAAAATCCTCTGCCCCCTTGACCTTCAGAATTCACCCTTGTGTTAACTCCTCCTTGGCTTTCCTGGCCCCTTGAGTAGCTTCAGTGCTTGGTGAATAATCAGATGACTAAAACATTGAGAAGGGCTGGGTATTTATACCCTCTTTCACCTCTAGTCGGTTAGCCAACTAGAATCGGCCAGCAACTTATTCTCCGCGACTAGCACTTTATACAAGAAGGAACTGAGCCGAAGACATGGACCGACTTCAAGGTTATGTTCAACAAGAAGTTTCTACCCCCAACCTTTGAAGTGGCTGTGCAAAAAGAGTGGGATGAGTTGATCTCTGCTCTGTTTCCATGATCTCTGCTTTGTTTCTTATGATCTCTGCTCTGTTTCTTATGGTCTCTGCTCTGTTTCTTATGAGCAGGAGAGGATCTTTTGTAGCCCTACGGGCATTTTTTATATGACTAATGAAAGGATCTTTTCTCGGAAAAAAAAAAAAAAGAGTGGGATGAGGTAAAGCAGAAAGTCAGTGAGAATGTGGTGTGACAGGCGGAAGCTTCGGGGTAGATCGGTAACTTCAATGCTCAAAAATCAGCAATCGTTCACGACGAGAATAACGCACAAAACTGAAAGTAGATGTGCAGAAAATAGAGAGAGAGAGAGAGAGAGAGAGAGAGAGGGAGAAGAGGACACAGTATTGGGTCCCGAATACCCTATGTAGGGCCCCCACCACAAATGGTGTATTTGCATCTATTAGAATGATGCAAATCAAAAAATAAACCACTGAAAACTTGACCTTCTTGGCTGAGGAAAATCCTCTGCCACCCTTGTGTTAACTCCTCCTTGGCTGTCCTGGCCCCTTGAGTAGCTTCAGCGCCGCTCGGTGAATAATCAGATGACTAAAACGCTGAGAAGGGCTGGGTATTTATACCCTCTTTCACCTCCAGTTGGTCAGCCAACTAGAATCAGCCAGCAACTTATTCTCCATGACTAACACTTTATGCTAATAAATGTTTAATAAGCCAGTGTTTTCACACTGTATGGACTGGCCATCATGCGTGGGTACCTGAAGCTGTCCAAGCTGCTGTCCAGCCTGCACAATGGCTGTGGGATAGCACTAATAGCCTGGCCGCTTGGCTGGGCAGGGCCCAAAGGCCTTTTGGCTGTATGGCTAGGCCCGTAGGGCTGGCCGACAGCCTGCCCAGCCCACACTAGGGCTGGTGGGCAAGGCCTGGGGCCTTCCTGGCCCCTTGGGGTGGCTCATAGCCTTCCCCATGCCCCCACTAAAAGCAAACCTAAGCTCTACATAGAAGTTTGGCGCCTGGTCGTAGACCAAACACATAGAGCAATTGACATCATTCCAGAGGGAGACTCACAGTGCAGACTGGCACTGCTTCATGTGCAGGACGTAGACCAAACACATAGAGCAATTGACATCATTCCAGAGGGAGACTCACAGCGCAGACTGGCACTGCTTCATGCACACCTGACCTCGAACACATAGAGTGGAACCTTGGTTGACTCGTCCCGGAGTGGGCTCACATGGGACCAGTTTCCACTCCAGGTCCAGCACCTTCTTGCTCAGATATGTCTACATGGCATCCAAGTACGGGATGCACGTGACATCCCCTTCTGCTTAACTTGATGGAAGTTGCATAGCCTCCAAATAGTCCGTGAATAAAGCTAGATAGTCGTCGAAGAACTCTTTGTCAAGCCATACTGCTTCGTGGGCCCTCGGTCCTGAAACTTTGTGAGGAACTCTCTGTCTTCGGCCTGAGCCATGCTTGAAGCGGTGCAAAAGGATCTGTTCTGGAACCATCACTTCAGCTTCATCAATGATATCTGGTTCCGCTTCGTCTTTCACTTCTAAAGATGGCTTTAACCAACTGACATGAAACACATCGTGCATAGTCTAGCTCGGAGGTAGCTTCAATTAGAAACCTCGTTAATCTTTCTCTAGATGGGAAAGGTCCAAAGTTCCTGAATGACAACTTTGGGCATTGCTTGCCCACCTATTTCAACCTTTGCTTCATGATATGAAGATAAACCCAATCTCCTTTCGAAAACTTCATATGACTCTGGTCCTTGTTGACCTATCGAGTGTAGGCCTCTCGTGCTTTAGCCAACCTGTCTTTTACTGACTCCAAAATCTCTTGGTAAGACTTCGTCAATACAATGCCCTCCAAAAATGACTAGTAAACTTGGCATCTCGGTCTGACACTATGGTCCTTGGGATCCCGCCAATCGGGTATCAATGCCGAATGAACAAAATGGGCAACATCTTCGGCGGTCACATCGCCCTGCATGGAATAAGCGTAACAAATTTGCTAAATCTATCAACTATAGTCAAGCACTGAGTATTACGCTTACCCGGACTAGGAGGTAGATTCGTGACAAAATCCATTGATATATCTTGGAAAGGTCCCTCAAGAATTGGTAAGGGTTGTAACAACCCTATCTTCTTCCCACGAGGGGCTTTCACCTTTTGACAAATGTCACATTGTTGTACATGTGCAAACACATCTCGCCTCATGTTTGGCCAATAATATTGCCGTTCTAACTCCTCCAAAGTCGAATTCATGCCTCGATGACCACCAGTAATGGCGTCATGGGCGTCATAGAGAAGAGCTGCCCTGAACGACTTCATGACACACAATCGGCCTTTGTAAAAAAGCCAACCATCGCGGGTAATAACTTACGAGACATGTAAGCTAGTGGATGGCCATTCTGTTGTAATACACCTCTAATTGTGATGTTACTTACATCGGTGATCACTTGGAACGGCTTGTCCCACGAGGCAAGCGCTAGACAAGGTGCTTCTGACAAAGCCACCTTGAGGTTCTTGAATGTCTCCAACACTCGTGGAGTCATTCGAATCCGTTGCCTTTTAGTCTTGACACCCTTCAGCAGATCGGTTAGATCCGCCGAGAGGTCAAAAACTTGTCTATGTGGGTGGGGTATGCCCGTCTACTCTTGATAGTCAGCTTATTGAGTGCACGATAATCTACACACAATTGAGAAGACCCATCCTTCTTCTTGACAAACAGGATATGGCGACACATTGGGACGGATGAAGCCAGATTGCAATAATTCTTGGAGTTGGTGGTCCAACTCCGATTCCATTGCCTTCGAAAGGCGATATGGAAACTTGCTTGGGGGTTCCAAGCCCGGAAGGAGGTCAATCTTGTGGTCCTCCGGTCTGGACGGGGGGAGTTGGGAAGGGAGATGTCCCGAAGAAAAATCTTCTGGAACTTTTCATGGAGAGCCAAATACTTCTTGGAAGCACTGGCCACTGTTTGGGTAGGTTGGATGTAAATCATCGCACAATGTGTGCCTTTCCTAATTGCTCGTTTAGCCTGCAAGTGGTTTATGAGTGGAAAGTTCAGGATTCCTGGCTCACACTTAATAGTCACTGGAGCGTTGGACACATTCCGACCAATCTGGAAAGTGTGCTTGTCCCACTTGGAGTCAGGAAGGAACTTGTGAAACCACTGAATGCCCAAGATTATGTCTGCTCTTACGAGAGGGGCAACCATAAAATCACACACAAACTCTATGCCCTGAATGACTAATTTAGTACCTAGAGCTTCGAACTTGATGCTCGTCGTCATGCTTGTGCTAAAACCCTCAACTTTCTTGTTCACCGAAGTCAAGACAAAACGGGCACGCCGAGCAGCCTGTTTCATGACCACATCCTCTGTGCTGCTCTGCTGTCAAACAAGACGACGACTCTCTGGCCATCTATGTAGCCAAAGGTCTTGAGCAATTCGTTGCGCTCATACTCCTGGTCATGGGCGCCCTTCTGCTTATCTTCGAGCTTTCGGCTAATGATTGCTCCAACCGAAGCATGGGATCTGAAGAACTAGGGACAGCCGCTGGGGTCTGTGTGGGAGCTAGGCTCACCACTAAAGCCGTGGAGGTTGGGGTGGCGGTCTGTGGAGTGGTAGTCTTCTTAGGACACTTCCTAGAAGTGTGTCCTTTTGTATGACAAAAGAAACACCTACCCTCCTCCTTGTACTGAGCGGTCTCCTTAGCACTCAACTTGCCACTGGTCTTGCTTGCCTGAGCTTTCTGGTTTGGAGTAAGCTTGCGTGCATTGGTCGAGTTCTTGGAGCCAGAGGCTCCCGTGCTGTGTCTTGGGAAAGACTCCATCTTGTTCTGGCCTTTTCTCCCTGAGGTGTGAGCCTTGGAGTAGCAAGCTAGGAAGTCTTGGGCTTTCCGCCATTATGTTCATTTCAGCACTCTGCGCAAGTGAGAGTGCGTCTTCGAAGGTGGCTGGCCTAAACATACGCACCTCCCACTGGATTTGTGTGTCAAGGCCATAAAGGAATTGCTCTTTCTTGTCCTTATCAGATGATAAACCCAACTGCAAACATCATAAGTTTGAAATTTTATTGGCAAACTGAAGGACTGGTTGTGCGTTTTGACACGCTCCCCTAAACTCGTCTTCGAGTCGCTCAAGGTAATGGGGTGGAAGAAACGGCCGCTAAGGATAAGGACAATTTCGTCCCAAACATAAGCTACCATACCTAATCTGGCGTGGGCATGAGCCCACTGGGTCCACCAAGGAATGGCCTCACTTTCCAAGTACCAACTAGCTAAGATCACCCTGTTAGTATCACTTTTTCGAATTGTGGCAAAATAAGCTTCAAACTGATGCAACCATGAATAAAGAGTTGTGGGGTTGAGTTTACCACCATTATACTAACTGAAGTTCATTTTCTCGAGAAAATGACTTGAGGAAGCCGCTGGTGTCAATCTTGCGTCCAAAGCCACAAGGTATCGTTCATGTTTCACGCGTCGCATGGCGTCATCTTCACGTTGTCGAATCTCCATTGCATACATCTGCAAGTCAAGCATCGAACTCGACTGCGGTCGTGACCCTTTGAAAGGGTCCCTTTGTAGAGGATCTGGAATCTGGAAAACGGAAGGAGAGGGAGGAGGAGACGGAAAAAGAGGAGTTGGAGAATGGGTGCGCTCTTCTAAAGCCAGTACATGCGCTTTCTGCTCTTCCAATTTGGTACCTTGTTCTGCGATTGCTCGTATCATCTTTTGGAACATCTCTGGTACATTCATGCATGATGCCCTAGATGGACTGCTTGGTGCACTTCGGTCCCAAGGTTCTTGTTCTCTCTCGTTGTCTAGCTTGCCATAACAAGAAAATGCACTTTCTTTCCAGAGTGCAATGTGACCATCCACTCTGTGTGGGAGACTTCTGAAGGCTGAAAACCAACTGTACTTTGAGGGACAGGAGTCACACCGAAAGGGGTGGTCCACCGGAGTTCGGAAACCAACCACACAAGCGAGAAAAAATTTTCTGGCTTTTTTTTTTCTTTTTCTGGTGAATCTTTACACTTGAAGTAGGCTTTGATACCACTGTGACAGGCGGAAGCTTCGAGGTAGATCTGTAACTTCAATGCTCAGAAATCAGGAATCGTTCATGACGAGAATAACACACAAAACTGAAAGTAGCTGTGCAGAAAGTAGAGAGAGAGAGAGAGAGAGAGAGAGAGAGAGAGAGAGAGAGGGGGAGAAGAGGACAGAGTATTGGGTCCCGAATACCCTCTGTAGGGCCCCCACCACGAATAGTGTATTTGCTTCTATTAGAATGATGCAAATCAGGAAATAAACCACTGAAAACTTGACCTTCTTGGCTGAGGAAAATCCTCTGCCCTTGACCTTCAGAATTCACCCTTGTGTTAACTCCTCCTTGGCTGTCCTGGCCCCTTGAGTAGCTTCAGCGCTTGGTGAATAATCAGATGACTAAAACGCTGAGAAGGGCTGGGTATTTATACCCTCTTTCACCTCCAGTAAGTCAGCCAACTAGAATTGGCCAGCAACTTATTCTCTGTGACTAGCACTTTATGGTAATAAATGTTTAATAAGCCAGTGTTTTCACACTGTATGGACTGGCCATCATGCGTGGGTACCTGAAGCTGTCCAGGCTGCTGTCCAGCCTGCGCAATGGCTGTGGGATAGCACTAATAGCCTGGTCGCCTGGCTGGGCAGGGCCCAAAGGCCTTTTGGCTGTATGGCCAGGCCCCTAGGGCTGGCCGACAGCCTACCCAGCCCACACTAGGGCTGGTGGGCAAGGCCTGGGGCCCCACTAAAAACAAACCTAAGCTCTACACAGAAGTTTGGCACCTGGTTGTAGACCAAACACATAGAGCAACTGACATCATTCCAGAGGGAGACTCACAGCGCGGACTGGCACTGCTTTATGTGCAGGACAATGCACACCTAACCTCGGACACATAGCGTGGAACCCTAGTTGACTCGTCCGGACTGGGCTCACATGGGACCAGTTTCCACTCCAGGTCCAGCACCTTCCTGCTCAGATATGTCTACGTGGCATCCAAGTGCGGGATGCACGTGACACGTGGCAACTTATCTTAACAACTTTTCAGTTGTTTCATTGAATTTTACTGCATATAATCCTATTCCACTGCTAATGGAAATGCATAAGTTTGTGAATGGACTTCAACCTAAGCTTATTCAAGCGGTGTGTATGGCTGGTCCGAAATCTTTGGAGGAAGCCCAAGACAAAGCTTTGCAAGCTGAGGCTTTGCACATGCTGTGGATGGTGGGCAAGACGAAGAATGACAACCGGGATCCACCTTAAAAGAAGAAGTTTGAAGTTGGATCCCAATCGAGAACCGAGCCTCAAGAGATGAAGGATATGAGTGGGGACAAATCTCCACTTTTTTGAAGAAAATTGTCCCACAAGCAACTTGAGGAATATGTCAAGGAAGAGAATGTTAGCACATTCATCCCCAGTTTCTGCTCACTTTTGGTGGCCATTTGGTCCCTTTTGTATGGCCCTTGATTGTGGGCTGGCCACCCCTTTTTCTCCTATTTTTCTAGGATTTTTCCCAGCCTTTTTGGTATTTTACCAGTCGGCTAGCACACATGCTCCAGTCGGCCAACATTAGCATCCCCAGTCGGCCAGCATACCTCACCTATAAATAGGAGGTGCTGGCCTCTCACTTTTCATTCCGTCTTGTACATATTTTGCTCCCTCACTTATGAGACTATCTGTGTCTCTTGCTTGGGACTGTTTTACTTCAGTATATTCAGCATAGTTTGCTCCATCTCTCTCTCTCGCTTGCACTCTCTATTCAGCACACTCTAGTGCTCCTTTACTTCCGCTCTGTGCACTCTGTCATGGTATCATCGCTCCCGGTTTAGCAACCTCTTTGCTGCCCCAGATTCAGCCCTGTTTTCAGCATCCTCTCCTCTGCGTTTTTTCTCAGATTTGCAGCCCCTTTGCTGCTGCGTTTTCTGGACAGCACCTGCTGGTCACATCTCCTACAGATTGGCTTCACCGACACAGCCATCAGGTATTCTTTGATCAGTGTTTTCTTTTCCACGTGGAGTTTGGACACCAAGCGGCCTGTTTTTTCAGGACAACAGCCTTCTTTGTGCTGCATTTTCCTCTCCAGTGGTCTCTCCCCTTTGCAGAGGGAGTCTGTGGTGTTTCGGGCTTTGGTGACACTCTTGGTACCTGTGGATGACACTTCTTCTTTTGAGTTTGTGCATATTTCTTGAGATTGAGCCCAAGCTTTTGTGATGGCTGCACCGACTTCTCTTCATATGTTCTCTGAGTCTGCAAAGTTGGATGGTTCCAACTACACCCTATGGAAGGTGAAGGTGAAATCGGCCTTGCGTGGCGTGGATCTTTGGGATTGGCTTGTTACACTGGCCAATGCCACCCCTCCCACCCTTGCTTCCGGTGGTGCGACTCAGGCACAGATTGATCTTTGGCAGTCGAATGATCGACACGTTTTCTCCTTTCTGATGTTGAACTGTCAGGATTCTGTTCTCTCTCATGTGCGTATAGCAAATGCTGCACATGAAGTTTGGAAGGCTTTTGCAGATCTCTACGAGATTAAGTCTCCGGGTTGGATTTTGGTGTTGGAAAAGCAACTTATGAACTTATCAGTTTCTGCCTTTCCATCTTTATCTGCTTTCATCTCGAAGATGAAAGATCTCCGGGACGAGCTTGCTGTTTGTGGCAAGGACATCTCTACAGAGGACATGGCTATTCGGCTTCTCTCCAAGCTTCCTGAGAGGTTTGATGCATACTTTCAGTCTGTTGTTTCTTCTCCTCGTCGTGTTCCAGTTACTTGGGAGGAAGTTCTTCCCTCCGTTATGCAGATTGAGTCTTGCGAGCTTTGAGGAGCGGATTGGCACCTCTGGTGGTCCTGATGGAGCTTTGGCAGCGCGAGACTAAGGGAAGAATCAACAAAAGAAAGGGAAAGGGGGTTCTGACAAGAACTCCAAGGATTCCGACAAGGATAAAGACAACAACAAATCTTCAAAGAATAAGGACATTGAATGTCATTATTGTGGCAAGAAGGGTCATAAGTCACCCCAATGTCGCAAGAAGAAGCGTGATGAAGCAGCAAAGAACTCTTCCTCTACGGCGGTGTCTCAACCCAAGAAGGATGATGGCATCCTTCTTTTAGCAGGTACTTGGCGTATACTTGCTCTTGTGACTTCTCAGTCACGGTCTTGGATTGTGGATAGCAGTGCTACTGCTCATATGACACCCCATCGAGATTGTTTCGAGGACTTCACTGCCAGGTAAGGCGAGATCACTCTGGGTGATTCTTCTTCCGTGCTAGTGCATGGACCTAGCACTATCCCCATCTTCCGCTCTTCCGAGGACAAGAGGTATATTCTAGATTTGGCTTTTAACCTTTTGTTAGTGAGTGCCCTTACATCTCAGGGTGCGGAAGTGATCTTTTCTCATTATGAGATTACCATTCGTGATAAGGCGACTGGTAGCATCTTGGCTCAGGGAGTCCAAGATAGTGTTTTGTACAAATTGACCGCTCTGCTTTCTTCTGGTGCTTCTTCTGCTCTTTGGCATGTTCGGTTTGGCCATTTGAGCTATCAGCTTCTGCAGCGAGCTTCAAAGGATGGATTGGTTGAGGGTTTACCGACCATCAAGGCTCCGTCTTCTGCTTGTTCCTCTTGTTTACAGGGGAAGCAACATTGAGCCGCCTTTCCGAAGGAGGCGACACACAGATCTTCGACATCACTTGCTCTCATTCATGCAGACTTATGTGGTCCTATGAGTACCACGTCTTTGAGTAAGGCGTTGTACATGCTTGTGATGGTGGATGATTTTTCTAGATATACTCGGGTTTTCTTGCTGAAGATCAAGGATGAAGCTTTTCAGCACTTGTGATTGGAGAGCTGAGGTGGAAAAAGAGACCGATCACTCAGTCAAGGCTCTCAGGACCGACGGAGGGGGTGAGTTTACATCCGAGGAGTTTCGGCAATATTGCAAGACCCATGGCATTCGGAGACAACTTACTACATCATATACTCCATCACAGAATGGAGTTGCCGAGAGGAAGAATAGGACCATTATGGAGATGGCCGGTGCTATGCTTGAGCATTCTTCATTACCTCGACGCTTCTGGGCTGAGGCGGCTTCCACTACTGTCTACATTCAGAACAGGTCTCCTATTGCTGCTCTTCCAGATAAAACTCCATATGAGGCTTTCCATGGTGAGAAGCCCTCCGTTGTTCATTTCCGGATATTTGGGTGTGCGGCGTATGTTCATGGGCCTAAGGAGCATCGCTCCAAGTTGGATTCGAAGTCTCAGCGCATGACTTTTCTCGGATACAGCAGTGTGTCCAAGGCATATTGTCTTTATGATCCTTAGGCCGGCAAAGTTGTTGTGAGCCGTGATGTGGTGTTCGATGAGACTCCTACATCTTCAGAGGGGGGTGGTGAGCTTCTTCTTCCTCCACCTCCGTCTCTGCCTCCTTCTCCTACTCCTCCTCTGGCTGCTTCTGTTCCGCCTCCAGCTGTGGATTCTCAGTCAAATGATGATGACTCTGCTCATCCTCCAGCGAGTTCGAGCAGATTTGTGCGTGGATGGTATTATCAGACAGTTTGTGATTCTGGGTTACATGAGCTTCCTTCTGCTCCTCCGCCTGGTTCTCTCCGGCATTCTTCCAGAGTTACAGGGAAACAAATTCATGAGGGCAACATGTTTGTTAATTATGCTCTTATGTCCTCTATCAATAATGGTCCTTCTGATCCCACTTCTGTGGACGAGGCTCTTTCACATGAGCCTTGGTGTCGTGCTATGCAGGCAGAGTTGGATGCTATCGAACGGAATGGCACTTGGATTTTGGTGCCTCGGCCACTGCAACGTAAGGTGATTGGTGTGCGTTGGATCTTCAAATCGAAGTTCCGAGCTGATGGCAGCTTGGACAAGCACAAAGCGAGGTTGGTTGCCAAGGGTTATGCTCAGCGCCCTGGAGTCGACTTTGATGAGACCTTCGCTCCGATGGCCTGGATGACTACCGTTCGCACTGTTCTTGCTCTTGCAGGTCATCATAGATGGCCCGTTTTCTAGATGGACGTCAAGTCGGCTTTCTTGAATGGAGAGCTTACACAGGAGGTTTATGTTGATCAGCCGCCGGGATTTGTTGTTCGAGGCAAACAGGATCATGTGTACCGGCTGAAGAAGGCTTTATATGGTCTGAAGCAGGCTCCGCGGGCTTGGTACCAGCGGATTGATGAGTTCTTTCAGAAGCTGAGCCTGCGCCGTTCTCATGCAGATTCGAACCTTTATATCCTCCTTGAGAGGGGGTTGATTGTTATCATTGTGGTTTGTGTTGATGACCTCATCTTTACAGGTTCTTATTCTGTGAGGATTCGTTCTGTTATGGATGCTTTGGAGACAGAGTTTGAGATGACGGATCTTGGCCTTCTGCATTATTTTCTCGGCTTTGAGATTTGGCAGACCTCGAAGGGCATTTTCTTCTCTCAGTAGAAGTACACACGGGAGATTCTCGACAGATTTCAGATGACTGGGTGTAGACCAGTATCTTCTCCTATGGATATTAGTGAGAAGCTTTCTCTACTTGATACTTCTCCAAGGATTGATAAGGGACAGTTCCAGGTTCTCGTCGGTTGTTTTGGTTGACCTCCCGATTGGACATATGTTTCGCAGTCAGTTTATTGAGTTCTTTCTCATCCAAACCCTGTCAGCAGCATTGGTGGTGTGCTCTCAGAGTTCTTCGGTATTTGCGTGGCACTCTGGACTTTGGCATCTTCTATGGCCAAGGATGCATTGTTTTTGGATGGTCTGATTCAGACTGGGCTGGAGATCCAGATACTCGACGTTCGACCACTGGTTGTGTTTTTACACTCGGGTCTGGAGCCATTTCTTGGAGCAGTAAAAAGCAACCTACTATGGCGCTTTCCTCTACTGAGGCGGAGTACCGTGCGGTGTGTTATGCTACATGTGAGGCGATACGGTTGCGGAGATTATTGGAGGAGCTCGGCTGTCCTCCTACCAGATCTACTCTTCTTTGGTGTGACAATCAGAGTTGCATCGCCATCGCCAAGAACCCTGTGTTTCATGCTCGTACGAAACACATTGAGATACAGTATCACTATGTTTGTGAACGGGTTCTTGCTGGAGATTTGCGTTTGGAATATTGTCCTTCAGCGGAGAATGCTGCAGATTTGTTCACCAAGCCGGTTTCTTAGGCTTCCTTGGCTCCTCATCTTCGGCTTCTCGGAGTTTGTTCAGCATTTGGTGCTGAGAGGGGGTGTTAGCACATTCATCCCTAGTTTCTGCTCACTTTTGGTGCCCATTTGGTCCCTTTTGTATGGCCCTTGATTGTGGGCTGGCCACCCCTTTTTCTCCTATTTTTTTGGGATTTTTCCCAGCCTTTTTGACATGCTTCAGTCGGCCAGCACACATGCTCCAGTCGGCCAGCATTAGCATCCCCAGTCGGCCGGCATACCTCACCTATAAATAGGAGGTGCTGGCCTCTCACTTTTCATTCAGTCTTGTACATATTTTGCTCCCTCACTTATGAGACTATGTGTCTCTTTGCTTGGGACTGTTTTGCTTCAGTATATTCAGCATAGTTTGCTCCATATCTCTCTCTCTCTAGTTGCTGCTTCCCTACTGATGTATTGTGGGGCTAAATACTTACCTTCAGTTCTTTCTTTTCTTTTCCAGACAGTGTATCAGATGTCACATGGTTGTAACTTTGGTCTCATAGGTCACTTTGGCCTTTTGAAGACGTTAATGTAACATTTCATTTCATTTCTCTTGCACTCTCTATTCAGCACACTCTAGTGCTCCTTTGCTTCCGCTTTGTGCACTCTTTCACAGAAGTGTTTTCAATGTGGAAAGAAGGGACACATGGTTGCAAAATGTCCTGACAAGCCAAAGCAAGAAGCTAAGCCGCCTGAAACCAATGCATTACTAGAGGAACTTTAACATCAGGATGATACACCACGAGAAAGAAGGCAACTTTTCAAGGCTTGGGGCAAAGTGGCTAACCAACCAGTGCTTATCCATTTTGATAGCGGTGCTACTCATCACTATATCCATCCCCGAGTGGTTGAAACTTTGAACCTCCCTTTAGAGAGGTTTGGAGCTCCTATTTCTACAGGTGCTGCTTTTGAGGCAATGTTAGCGGAAGTGACTCTATCTAGGGGAAGTTTTGTTTACAGATTGGGGATTATGTGGATCATGAGAATTTGTTGTTGGTAAAGTTGGACATTGTGATGTAATTTTGGGTATGCCTTGGCATAAGCAGATTGATCTAGCCATTGATTGGGTTGGAAACAAGATTAGATTTTCTTTTAAACGCAAAAATGTAACTCTTGATGTAGGAGTTGAGGGGAATTCCATTCCTCGCATTAGTCATGTACAGGTTCCTATAGCAATAAACAAATCTATTTTCTCGTACTTGATTTATGTCAGGGATCCTAAGGAATCCGAGAGTGAGGAATCACTCCGAACTCTTAACCATGAAAGGAAAGATTTCCTAAAGAAGTATGAAGGTTGTTTTACAGATTCTCTAACAGGAGAGTTACCTCCGCGGAGACCGGAAGATCATCAGATTGACATCATGCCAGGAAGTTCACCACCCAACCAACCTCCTTATCGTGTGAGTCAGGCACAACAAGAAGAGATTATGAAGCAAGTGAATGAGTTATTGGAGAAGGGTTTGATTAGACCTAGTTCATCACCCTTTTGTTCTCCAATTTTATGGGTTCAGAAAAAGGATGGTTATTGGTGTATGTGCATTGATTACAGGGCTCTTAACAAGATCACTGTGAAGAATAGATTTTCTATTCCTAGGATTGATGACATCCTAGACAGATTGGATGGAGCCACCATCTTTAGCAGGATTGACTTAAGGGTGGTTACCTTCAAGTCAGGATTGTTCTAGAGAACATTCACAAGACCGCATTTAGGACAACATTTGGACTTTATGAGTATTTGGTGATGCTTTTTGGTCTTACCAATGCCCCGGCTACCTTCAACCGAATGATGGAAAGAATCTTTCGACCACATAGGAAGTTTGCTACTACTTTCTTTGATGATATTATTGTGCATTTAAAAAATGAGGAAGAGCATCGAAAACACTTGGATATTGTGTTTCAGGAACTACGGAAGCACAAGCTGTATGTGAATGGCAAGAAGAGCGAGTTCTTTTTGTCAGAAATTCACTACTTGGGCCACATAGTGTCCAAGGAAGGGGTTAAGATGGATCCAAACAAGATCAAGGCTATTATGGAAAGGCTAGAGTTGACTAGTGTGCATGCAGTTTGAAGTTTCCTTGGCTTATGCTCTTACTATATGAAGTTCGTCAAGTGGTTTGCAGTGGTGGCTAGTCCATTGCATGATTTGGCAAAGAAAGCCGTAGGATTTTGGTAGACTTTGCAAAGTGGAAAAAGAATCCTTTGAAGCATTGAAATTTTATGCTTGCAAAGGACCGGTGTTGATTATTCAAGATTTGTCAAAGCCTTTTGTGGTTGAATGTGATGCCTTAGGAGATTGCATTGGAGCAGTCTTCAAGGAGTCGAAAAGACCGCACCCACATATGTGAAAGAATTGATGGCTATCGTTCATGCATTGAAGATTTGGAAGCATTACCTTATGGTGTTGAGTTTGTTATCAAGACGATCATCAAAGTCTTAGGTACTTCATGTCTCAACCTAAGATGCCAAAAAAGCATTTGAGATGGGCTAATTATTTGGCCCAATTTTATTTCCAAATTATGCATACTCATGGAAAAGACAACAAGGAAGCGGATGCATTATCTCGGAGACCCATGAGCCATGCGGTTTCTATGCGTTATTACATGGATTTTACTTTGATGAAAGATCTTTATGCTAACAATATATTTGGAACAGATTGTAGAATGGAGATTTAGTGACCTCCTATGTCATCAAGGAGAGTTTCCTTATGATGCAAACCCGGTTATGTGTGACAAAGGATTTGAGGCCAAAAGTGATGGAAGAATGCCATGGTCCACATCATAGAGGCATTTTGACTACAACTCAAGCTTTAGAGAGCTACTTTTATTGGCCTAGCATGCGAAAGGACATTGGCCGATATGTTCGAGAATGCTTGGTTTGTCAGAAGGTTAAATTTGATTGACAAAAGCTAGCAGGCAATCATTGCCGATTCTTAATGTTCCATGGGAGAGTATTGCTATGGATTTTATCTTTGGATTACCAAAGTTAGGAAATGGGAATGATGGTATATGGATACTATTGATAGATTCAGTAAGCAAGCCCACTTCATTCCAGTGAAGAAGACCATTCGCATAGAGCATATGGCGAGATTGTTTCTTCAACAGATTTTCAAGCACCATGGATTGCCTAAGTCCATTGTTGGGGATATAGATCCTTGAACTACTAGTTTCTCTTGGAGAGCTCTTTTCGACAATATGGGGATAAAGTTGAATTTCTCTTCGGCTTATCATCCTCAAACTGATGGACAAAGTGAGATTGCAAACCTCACTATCGTGGATATGCTAAAGTGTTATGCTCTCGAAGCAAAGGATCAATGGGAGAAGTATTTGCCTTTTGTTCACAACAATACTATTCATTCATCTATAGCAAAGCTCCTTCTGAGATATCTATAGCAAACCATTGCTGTTGCTTGTGCTTAGAACCAAGGAAGAGATCTTGTCACAAAATTTCTCAAAATTCCTCACAGCTTTTGTTTTCTATTGTTCATGTGTGGCATATGGAGCCTAACATGACATAAATGTATGGCTGGTGGAGCTTGACATGGTGTGTTTGTGTGGCATATGGAGCCTGATATGATAGTACATGCATGGCTCATGGAGCCTGACATGATAAAAACCAGTAAAACCAGTAAAACCAGAGAAGACCAGTCATAAAAATGCTCTAATTCCTTTGATTCTTGTCCAAATTGAGAGACCAGGCATTCATTAGCTTAGCATTGATGTCTACTAACTCCATGTAAAAGGAATTAGACCAATTGTTTAAGTTGAGAGAGTAATTAGCCTATTAATCATCCTTTGTTTCACTAATCACAGTAGACAGCCTGTTTAATCAGCTCATAATCAGCTCCATAATGCATAATTGCTTCAACCAATCATATAGCAACCTCCTCAAGTATGTGTATCACATAATTGCTAAGCAAATTCTGAATTTAATCAATCAACCAAGTAGAATTTGGCCTCCACTTCTCAAAAATATGTGAAATCTACTCTGTTTCCTCGCTACAGGCTGCGCTGCCTGCTCCTGAGATGATTTGACAAGATTATAGTGGCTATTGAGAGCATAGGTGAGTTCCCAACACTCTTAGGCATGTACACTATCCATCAATTGAGTGATTTTTGCAAAAAACCGGCTTTAATCTCATCCACAATGAGCATCACTTCTCTGTTTTTGTGAGGGCTTCAAACACTTCTCTGTTTTTGTGAGGGCTTCAAACCAGTGAATTTCCACTCACTAATATGCATCAACTTTGCTCTAAATTGAATGTAGGGCTTGCACATGAGTTGCCAATACATTCCCGTTTGCCAAATACATGATTCTTTGTCAGATTTGCAACTATTTGCATCATACATTCACCACACTCAAGCTTCAATGGAGAGCTTGCAAAACATAAATTTCTCTTTGCTCAAATCTGGTGTTGTGTGTTTTTGCACCTGCAATCCGCACAAGGATGTTTAGTAGTCCTTACCCGGTAGGCCAAGCTCTCAGATTTGATGGAAATTGGTGTGCTCCAAGCTTCATAGCTTTGGTCACTTAAGATGCAATTGTCCAACAGATGGGAATTGACAAACCTCGAGAGTTGGCTGTTGCTTATTTGAAAAGCCGTGGCGATGTTGTTTCCGATGATGAGGAAAGTGGGTCTTCACACAGCAACCTCGCAGGCTATCCCGTGAAGGGAATTCAGATGATATTGTGAGAGGGCATACAGCCCGCACCAGTGATGTGAGGGCATGCAGCCCGCACTGATGTGAGGGCATGCAGCCCGCACTAGTGATGTAAGAGGGCATGCCATACTCACAGGGAATGTGCATTTTTAGACTCAGGAATGTTGGGGATGGCAGCATCTTTCCGTTTCCATTCCCATCCCATGTCACTCTATAGTCACATGGAATCGCCATTCTCAATCTTTTCCGTCCCCATTCCCCATCCCCATTTCGCGCCCCATGTGACTACGGAGCATGCAACTCGAGCAAGTGATATAAGTGGGCATGCAGCCCGAACAAATGTTATGAGGGGGATTGTAGCCCATGCAACAAATATGAGGGGACATGCAGCCCAAGGAGATGATGTAGCTTGAGGGGATGATGAGGGGTTTTGAGCCCATTTGAAAGATGCAGAAGATTTTCATGCATTGTCGGTGGTATCTTCACCTTCTAGATATGTTCCTGCTTCCAGAGTTCCATCCAGAGTGGAGGGTGTTGCACAGGAAACCAGCCCTAGACCTGGGCATCATCACCATCGTAGACATGACGAAGAGGATGATGTTTTAGAGCATCGGGATGCTCGCCACAGCAAGAAGGGGCCAAAGAGTTGAAGTGAAGGGACAAGGACATCAAATTCAAGAGCTATAATGGAAAGCTAGATACCACCAAGGCACTTGCTTTCATAAGGCAATTTGAAATAGCCTTTTGCACTGAGGACTTCACCGAGAAATCTTTGCTCGAGCATGTGGGTATGCATCTTAAAGAGACTGCCAGTGATTGGTGGATGGCAAAGCTTTTGGACAAGACAGCTGCTCGTACATGGAGTGCTTTCAAAGAGCAATTCTATGATTAGTTCCTTCCTCCTCACTTTGAGAAGGATGTACGGAAGGAATGGGATTGGCTAACAGGATGAAGGCGAATCTATTTCACACCTTTCATGACGATTAGTGAGGACAAAAAGAAAACAAAGTTTGAGTCAGGGCTACAAAGAATCATTTAGAAGAGCCTTGCAGTGTATCCCCACAACAATCTACAAGAGCTCATATACTTAGCTACTATTTCTGAGTTACATGGTAAGGGAGCATCAAAAAGACAAGAATTCAGCTCATACAAGGGAAAATTCAGAGCTGGAAATGAGCAGAAAAAGGGTGGACATCCACCTAAGTTTATGCCCAATGAGTCCAAGGATGTACAAGGGGGCTTGGAAAACAAGCCGGGGGGTAAAAAGGATAACCCTAAGCTATCCAGACATCATATTTTTGATTCCATGAGAGAGGGGAAGTGCTTCACATGAAATCTCAATGCCCCCAGAATCCCAAAAAGAATAACGTGCAGGATGCCAAGCCGAGTGTGAATGTTATACCCGATGTTCAGGGTAACACTGCACATGAACCAAAGAGCAGAATTTTATGCAAAGCTTGGGGCAAGTTAAAGGATCAAACAGCTTTGTTTCTTTTTGATAATGCCTCAACAGATAACTTTATATCCATACAGATGGTTACTGCCCTTGGACTAAAACCCGAGGAATTGGGTATGGACTTTCATGCAGATGTTGCTTTTGAGGGCAAGGAAGTCAAGGTCACTCCCATCATCGGGAAGCTTCGCATACAGATACAAGGATATTTGGATCATGAAGACTTCCTCGTAGCACCACTTACGGGATGTGATGTGATACTTGGGATGCCTTAGCATTATCGTTTGGATCCCAAGATTTTGCACAAAGAAAAGAAAGTTATGTTTACTCATAGGGGTAGAGAAGTTTGCATTGATGCGGGTACTACTGGGAGTACCGTACCCGTTGTAAGCCACATTTCTATTTCCAAGGCAATAAAGAAATCAGCTTGTTCTTACTTAGTCTTTGTATGTGATAATGTTGAGCATGATGTTGTAAATCCTGTAGATCAAGATAAGATTGATTTCTTACGTGAATATGCTAATTGTTTTGCGGACTCCCTACTAGGACAATTATCCCCAGAGAGGCCAGAGGATCATTGTATTAAAGTAATCCTTGGTAGCTCTCCTCCTAAAACTGACCTCCTTATAGGGTGAGTGCTGTCCAACAGGAGGAAACCATGACTCAAGTGAAAGATTTGCTTGAGAAGGGATTAAATAAGGCCAAATTCTTCGCCTTATTGTTCTCTAGTTTTACTTGTGCAGAAAAAGGATGGGACATACAAAATGTGTGTTGATTACAGGGTCCTTAACTAGATTACCATCAAGAACAGGTTTTCGATTCCTCGAATTGATGATAATTCTTGATAAACTTGAGGGAGCTGCTTGTTTCAGTCACATTGATCTTAAGAGTGGCTACCATCAGATTAGAGTAGTACCTCAAGATGTGCACAAAACGGCTTTTAGAACATCATTTGGGCTGTATGAGTATTTGGTGGTGCCATTTGGTCTTACAAATGCTCCCGCCACTATCAAAGAATGATGGACATAATTTTCAGACCTCACCGCAACTTCACAGGAACATTCTTTGATGATACTATTATCTTTTCGAGGAGTGAGACTGAGCATAAAGAACATCTCACCGTTGTTTTTGAAGAGCTTAGGAAACACAAGCTTTTCGTCAATGGAAAGAAGAGTGAATTCTTCTTGTCAGAGATTCATTATTTGGGGCATATTGTTTCAAAGGATGGTGTATGCATGGATCTCTCAAAGATTCAAGCTATTTAGGACTGGCTAGAACTTTAGAATGTTCATCAAGTTAGGAGCTTCATTGGTTTATGCTCTTATTATCGTCGATTTATTTGACACTTTACTTTCTTGGCTTCTCCGTTGCATGATTTGACGAAGAAGAAAGTTGCATTCCGTTGGTCTGATTCGGAAAAGACAACTTTCCAAAGGTGAAGGATGCCATCATCTCAGGGCCTGTTCTTATTATTCGAGACTTGCATAGACCTTTTGTGGTCGAGTGTGATGCATGTGGAGATTGTTTGGGGGTTGTTTTGAATCAAGAGGGACATGCAGTGGCTTTTGAAAGCTGCCGCCTACAACATGCAGAATTGTATTTGCAGGTTTATGAGAAACAGTTGTTGGCCGTTATTCATGCCCTTCAAACATGGAAGCATTATCTTTTGGGGGCTGAATTTATGGTTAAAACAGATCATTGGAGTTTACGACACTTTCTTACACAGCTGCCGGAAGTGCCCTCTTGTGCTGAGGATCGTCAACGAATTCTGCATATGTTTTTGTTTTGCTTTCATACTGTACTGGAAGAGATAGGTGCTAGCCAGTGGAGAATCCCTGGGCACCCGTGAAGTTGTATTTGGAAGCAGGATCCTTTTTGGTAATCTAACCATAAAAAAGTGGGGGGAGGGGTGGTCAGCCCATCTTCTGGCCCCTAGTGTGGTGTACTGTGCAGAGTTGTCATCTTCTTTTATCTGGCATGCTTATGTGTATTTTTCCAGTTTTCATGATTGATAAGATTTCCATGTTACAGTTGGCAAACTCAACCAATGGCAAGTACTTCTCCCATTGATCCTTTGCTTCGAGAGCATAACACTTTAGCATATCCAAAATAGTGAGGTTGGCAATCTCACTTCGCTCATCTGTTAGAGGATGATAAGCCGAAGAAAAATTCAGCTTTGTTCCCATGTTGTCAAAAAGTGCTCTCCAAAAGAAACTAGTAGTCCGAGGATCTCTATCTGCTACAATGGATTTGGGTAATCCATGATGCTTGAAAATCTACTGAATAAACAATCTTGCCATATGATTAGCGTGGATGGTCTTCTTCACTGGAATGAAGTGGGCTTGCTTACTGAACCTGTCAATAATAGTCCATATTCCATCATTCCCGAATCTTGACTTTGGCAATCCAAAGATGAAGTCCATAGTTATACTTTCCCATGGAATGTTGGGAATTGGCAAAGGTTGTAACAATCTTGCGGGTTTTTGTCAATCAAACTTGACCTTCTGACAAACCAAACATTCTTGAACATGTTTCTTTATTTCCTTTCTCATGCTAGGCCAAAAGAAATAACTTTCCAAGGCCTGAGTTGTTATGATACCTCTATGTCCCATATAAGGTGGGACATGGCATTCTTCCATTACTTTTGGTCTCAATTTCTTGGTCACACATAAACGGGTTTGCATCATAAGAAACCCTTACTTGATGACATAAGAAGTCCCCAAGTCTCCATTCTGCAACCTGTCCCAAATGTCCTTGAAATCTTCATCTGTAGCATAAAGATCTTTCATAGTGAAGTCCAAATGATATCCCATAGAAATTGCATGGGTCATGGGTCTTCGAGATAGGGCATTTGCTACCTTGTTGTCTTTCCCACGAGTATGCATAATCTGAAAATGAAATTGGGCCAAATAGCTAGCCCATCTTATATGCTTTTTTGATATCTTAGGTTGAGACCTAAAATACCTAAGACTTTGATGATTTGTCTTTATAACAAACTCAACACCCATAAGATAGTGCTTCCAAATCTTCAAGGCATGAATTATAGGCATCAATTCTTTTTCGTTTGTGGGTGTGGTCTTTTCGGCTCCTTGAAGTTGTCGACTCTCATAGGCCACGGCATGGCTCTCTTGGTTCAAGACTGCTCC
This sequence comes from Cibotium barometz, assembly GCF_041138505.1. Classification (NCBI taxonomy): domain Eukaryota; kingdom Viridiplantae; phylum Streptophyta; class Polypodiopsida; order Cyatheales; family Cibotiaceae; genus Cibotium; species Cibotium barometz. The sequence continues at coordinate 14,870,120 of NC_141081.1, forward strand.
AATGCAATCTCCTGAAGCATCACACTCTACCATGAATGGCTTCGACAAATCTGGAATAATCAATACCGGTCCTTTGCTAGCAGAAAACTTTAGTGCTTCAAAGGATTCTTTTTTAGGTTTGGCCCACCGAAATCCCACGGCTTTCTTTGTCAAATCATTTAGTGGACTTGCTACCACAACAAACCACTTGATGAACTTCATGTAATAAGAGCATAAGCCAAGGAAACTTCGAACTGCATGCACACTAGTCAACTCTGGCCATTCCACAATAGCCTTGACCTTTTCTGGCTCCATCCTGACCCCTTCCTTGGACACTATATGGCCCAAGTACTAAATCTCTGACAAAAAGAACTCACTCTTCTTGCCATTCACATACAACTTGTCTTCCGCAATTCCTGAAATACCGTATCCAGGTGCTTTTGATGCTCTTCTTCGTTCATTGAATGCACAATAATGTCATCAAAGAAAGTAGCTGCAAACATTCTATGTGCTCGGAATATTCTTTCCATCATTCGGTTGAAGGTAGCCAGGGCATTGGTAAGACCAAAAGGCATCACCAAACACTCATAGAGTCGAAAGGTAGTCCTGAATGCGGTCTAGCTGTAAACTTTCTATGTGCTCAGAATATTCTTTCCATCATTCGGTTGAAGGTAGCTGGGGCATTGGTAAGACCAAAAGGCATCACCAAATACTCATAGAGTCCAAAGGTAGTCTTGAATGCGGAGTCCTGAATGCGGTCTTGTGAATGTCCTCTGGAACAATCCTGACTTGATGGTATCCACTCTGCAAGTCAATCCTGCTGAAAATACTGGCTCCATCCAATCTATCCAAGATATCATGAATCCTAGGAATAGGAAACCTATTCTTTACAGTGATCTTATTAAGAGTCCTGTAATCAATACACATACGCCAAGAACCATCCTTTTTCTGAACCAATAAGACTGGGGAGCAAAAAGGTGATGAGCTAGGTCGAAACAAACCCTTTTCCAAAAGCTCGGTCACTTGCTTCATAATCTTCTCTTGTTGAGCCTGACTCACTCGATAAGGTCTATTAGGAGGTGAGCTTCTTGGCATGATGTCAATCTTATGATCTTTTGGTCTCTTTGGAGGTAGCTCTCCTGGAAGAGTATCTGCAAAACAATCCTCACACTTCTTTAGGAAATCCTTCCTTCCATGATCAAGAGTTGAGAGTGACTCATCACCCTCAGATTACTTTGGATCTCTTACATATATCAAGTACAAGGAAATAGATTGCTTTATTGCTTTAGGAACTTGTACATGACTAATGAGTGGAATGGAATTCCCCTTAACTCCTGTATCAAAAGTTACATTCTTGCCTTTAAAAGGAAACCTAATCTTATTTCAAGCCCAATCCATGGCCGGGTCTATCTTCTTGTGCCAGGGCATACCCAAAATCACATCACAATGTCCAGCTTTGCTAACAACAAAGTTCTCATGATCCACATAGTCTCCAATCTGTAAGCGAAGCTTTCCCAAAATAGGAGTCACCTCGGCTGACATTCCTTCAAAAGCGGCACCTGTTGTAATAGGAGTTCCGAACCTATCCGGAGGGAGGTTCATGGCTTCAACCACTCGTGGATGGATGTATTGGTGGGTAGCACCACTATCGAAGTGGATAAGTACTGGTTGGTTTGCGACTTTGCCCCAAGCTTTGAAGAGTTTAGGTAATGCATTACTTTGGGGCGATTTGGCTTCTTAATTTGGTTTATAAGGACACTTTACAACCATGTGACCTTTCTTTCCACAGCATTTACCTTCTTTGACATGCTTCTCGAGTTGCTTGCGGGATAGCTTCTTTTGGTACAATGGGGGTTTATCCTCATTTTTGTTCTTCTTTTCTTGAGGCTCGTTCCTTGATTGAGATCCCCCTTTGAACTTCTTCTTTTGGGACGAGTCTCGATTCTCATTCTTTGATTTGCCCACCATCCAAAGTATATATAGAGCTTTGGCTTGCAAGGCTTTGTCTTGGGCTTCTTCCAAGATTTTAGGTCCCATTATATAGACTGCTTGCAAAAGCTTTGGTTGCAATCCATTGACAAACTTTCACATTTCCATCAATGGTGGGATAGGAGTATATGAGGTAAACTTCAATGAGACGGCTGAAAAGTTATTAAGATATGTTGCCACACTTTCTCTCGTCTTTTACTTTACCTCATCCCATTCCTTTTGTAAATCTGCCTCAAAGGTTGCAAGAAGGAACTTCTTGTTGAACATGGTTTTGAAATCAGCCCATGAGGTAGGCTCGGTCCCATCTTGGACTACTTTTAGCCACCAATTCAAGGTGGCATCTTTTAAGTGCATACGGACCGTGCAGAGTTTGGACTTTTCGTAGAAGTCTTCTCCTCCAAACGCGGCGTCAAACTGCTTGATGAAGGATAGAGCTTTCTGGGTGTCTCACTTTCCATAAAAGGTATCAAACTTTACACTTTTCTCTCCCAGCTTAAAGTCCGCTTTGCCGGTTGAAGGCTCCTTTGCCTCCTCCTCTTTTGCTAGGCCTGAAGAGGCTGTATCTGATGGAGCGGGTCTAGGGGTAGCTTCCCTCCGTCCTCCATGAGTGATGGATCGGGTGACTTTGGGTTCTTCTCCAATGGTAACTCCTTTACCTCATAAGTATACTTTGGCGGCTTCTACACCTTTAGCTTCGGTGGTCTGGTCTTTGATAAAGTCTTCGAACATCTGAGCTCTTTTGTAGTCATGTTCCTTCTTGGCTCTTCAAGCTAGGAACTACGGTCTCATGAGAGACAGATTGGTGGCCTTGGATCCCTCTTTGATGCTTTGGGTTGGCTTTATAGTTGCTCCCTTCTTGAGGCCCTTGGTCTCCCTCAACTCTCGACATGGTTCTATCACCCTAGAAAAGATTTCTTCAAGAGAAATCCTTGCTTTGATACCACTGTAAGCCCAACGGAGCGTGCAGGGACAGATGCAACCACGTGTACGAGAGATACAGATAGAGAGAGAGAAGGGGAAGAGAGATGGGAATAGGGGGTTTCACCCAATATGCCACGCTGAGCGGGGAACGGGCCCCGCCCCCTCTTCAGGAATTTATTTCAGGAACAATCCACGGGCTTTTCCAAGCCAGGACTAATACACAAATGAATACAATATCAAACAAAAGTGTCGATGTCGAGATCAGGCCGAGTTGATGTCGAGGCACAAGATAACTGATGCCGAGCTCACCATGAGGATGACCGACAAGAGACTTACAGCGGGCTAGTACCGAAATTCTTTGTTTGATGTTCCCAAATAGTAGTCCCCTTCTTCTCAGGGTTCGAAAGAAATTGATGGTGGTGGAACTCTTGGTGACGGGCGCTGATACCTGTGTCTTCAGAAGGTAGCAAATAGTATACAAAAGCTGTATACTGGATAGAGACGATACTGTTAACAACATTATTCATCTCCTGGTAGTGTGCCCAAGTTGTGTATCAGGGGTGCCCAGATTTATCCCGAGCAGCACCTTATTTTTTCCTCATGTTTAGGCTCTTGGTTGTAGGGTTGGCCACCCATTATCACATGTTTATTTTTTGTCCAGTCGTGAGTCTTTTCTGGAGCAAGTCGGCCAGCTTATCTTGGGGCTATATAAGGCTTGCCTCCTTCTCATTTGTACTCACCTTGACAGGGGGTTCTAGGCCCGGGTCCTCCCTCAGAGGAGTAGTTCATCATGCCCACACATACGGGGACCACCCCTTGCACAGGGCTGATTGTATCATTGCTTCTTCATCATTATGCAGATTTGTTTTCTTTCTCTCTGTGCCTTTGTCTCACGCTTTCCGCTGCGCACTTTTGACATGGTATCAGAGCACCGGGTTGAGGCTCTTCTACAGAAGGTGTTCTGGCGTTTTTTAGAGAGAAGGATTTCTGCGTTTTTTTGATGCTGCTCGTTGCAGAGGAGGATGGAGCGTTTTTCTCCAGCATAGGTACTCTCATGGCTGTATATTCTGCAGATATGGGGCAGCAAGCAGGGGAGACACCATGGCTGCATTTTCTGCAGATCTAGGGTAGCAAGCAGGGGAGACACCTATGGATGTGTTTTCTGCAGATATGGGGCAGCAAGCAAGGGAGACACCCTGGCTGTGTTTTCTGCAGATTTGGGGTAGCAAGCAGGGGAGACACCTATGGCTGTGTTTTCTGCAGATATGGGGCAGCGAGTAGGGCAGACACCCTGGCTGCGTTTTCTGCAGATCTGGGGTAGCAAGCAGGGGAGACACCTATGGATGTGTTTTCTGCAGATCTGGCGCAGCCAGAGGAGGTGCTGAAGGTGCTGTGTTTTCCTCTTCCCTCTCTTCTTCTTGGTACACGTGCTGCTGGCTGTTTATAGCAGCGTTTTTTGCATTATCTCATCTCCGTTCTTGGAGGCTCAGACTTATGCACGGGCACTGACCCTCGCTCAGGATCAGGAATTGATGCTGAATGGAGGTAAGCCCAAGCAGGACAATAATCCTAAGCCCTAGAAGCAGTCATCTATCTAGTAGTCATCTACCTAGGGTAAGGGGGGCTCAGAGCAGCAAAGACCAAAAGAAAAATTTTCAGGGTCAATCGGGCAATAAGAAGGATTCTACCCCCAAAAAGACTCCTGCGGAAAAAGCTAATGAGGGCATCACGGGAGGTTACCTCCGGCCAGATGAACAGACACGGTACATGACAAAGAACAACTGTTTTTTTTTGCCACATTGTGGGACATGGGAAGAAAGATTGCACTAAGTTTCAGGCTGAAAAGTCTGCCAAGGCATCCACTTCCACAGTAGTGACTATAGCATCCCCATGCACACCTCTGCCATCAGCCTATGGTTTGTGAGGCCAATGCACGTGATGAAATGCATTTTGGGGAAAGGAGTTGGGAATTTTGGATGATCATGAGTAGTTTGGCATGCCATGCTCTATGGTTGCATAGAAATTCCATTGTCTACTAAACACATTTCTTTCATTTCTTTAGTGAGATTTGGAATTGAGCATGACTAGAGATACATGATTATGTTCATGATTAATTTTTTTATAATATATGCCTCTGAAATTGTTATTAATATACACCTCTGAAAATATTAAAACTACTCCCCTATATAAAGATGATTTATTCTTTTTCCATGTTTTATTTCAAACTCCCATAAAAAAAAGCACAAGTCTTGCCTATTTGCAAGGTAGGCCAATGTAACTTTTAAAGAGCAACGGTTACATAAATGGTGGGTTGGGCATTGGCCTTCAAAAGCCTTATTTGTGTCTTTGGTGTTTAGCTCCTTAAATCTTGGTACTGTGCTTGTATATGAAGGCTGGTTCACATGCAAAGAGATCTTAATATGTCTTGCTTAGTCTATTTTCTTGTGCTTAAGAGCCGGTTTATCAAGAATGGTTTGGTATGGTTTTGTAGACATAGGCCCATTGGTGGAGAAAAGCAACGATCCGAATTTGGGTGAACTAGAAGATGTTGCAGAGGTGGTGAGACTTCTTGACGCAGCATGCAGAGACGTAGGGTTCTTCTATGTGGTAGGATGATCATTTGTGTGATATCATGTTTCAGTGATTGGTGTGGTGTAATGGTGTTGCGATATGAGCTTTGGTAGCTTTCTGTAACTGTTCCTTTTTTTTAAAAACTTGAAGATGCAATGTACAATGAATGTATTATTATCTTTATACTCAATTCAAGCTTTGAAAAAAGAGTCAAATAATTAGAAAATGGTTCAGTCAGCGAAATCAGAATGTTATACTTGAATCAAATATCTCAAGATTGGAGAGGATTGGGCGAATTAATTACCAGTAGATGTAATGCTAAATGGGTTGCCAAACGGAGAAGAAGACGAAGAGATGGCTTTTATTATTTATATAAGCTGTTGCAACTGTGTGGTATCTCATCTTGTATAGATCTAGGCAAGCCATAATCACATTTCTGTGCTTAACTGAAGAACTTGGATATTGTTAGAGAACCTAACATAGAACATTGTTTCTTTGCAAAGGGTCTACTTCACCTATTCAATGCGTATCCATTTGTGCATTGAGTGTAGCAAAAGGCTGAGGCCCATCCTAGCCATTTATTTGTAGATCACATACAACCTGAAGTGGGCTTATAGGTTGGGGTTTACTAGGATATGAAAAGAGAGCCATCTCTAGAAGTCAGCATTTACAAATCACCCCTCTACCACTGATGATTCGGATGAGGTGTAGAAGGTTGAGATATTACTAGAGTGGAGGAAGCTCACTGATTTGACTCGCCTGCGAGCTCCGCTCCTCCCCCCCCTCGCTGCTTCTCGCCATCGCGCCTCACTCTCCCCCCCGCCAGTCCTCCGCTGTCTCCTCCGCCCTCTCCCCCGCCTTCTTCATCGCGCCCCTGTACGCCATCTCTCCACCGCCTTCTGCCTCGCGTAACCCCCCCGCCTTCACTCCCCCGCCTCCCTCCTCTTTTCCGCTTTCTTCCCCCCCGCCTTCTCTTCCTTCGCCACCTTCCTCGCTGCCTTCCCCGCCTCTCCCCCCGCCGTTTGTTTCCTTCCCCCATCCTTTTTCCTCCGCCTCTCTAACCACCTTCGCCTCCCTCTCTCTTCTCTCCCCCGCCACCTCTCCCCCCTCCGCCTTCTCTCTCCTCCCTTCCGTCTCGCCCCTCCGCCCACCGCTAACTCCTCCCCGCCTCAGCTCCCCCCCCCCCCCCCCCCCCCCCCCCCCGCCGCCCCGCCCCCGCTATCCTGTAGCCCTCCGCTTCTCTTTTTTCCTCGCAGGGCTGTGTCCCTCCCGTTGGTGACCCCGGTTTCTGGCTTTTTCCCTCTGGAGGACTCCATGGAAGCCGCTCCGACTAACCCTGCCGATTCCGGTCTCCGTCTGGAGTTCACAGCTGAAGATCTTCAGTTGTTTGTTTCCACAGTTTCCGCTCTTGAGGCCTCCTCCTTGGTCTGCAAGATAGTGGGTAGCCGTCCGATGCGGAGAGAGCTTCGCGACCTTCTGCAAGGCAGCCTTGTTGGCGTGCCCGCCAAGATCGTCGGCGTGGATTTTTTGGGACGTGGCTACTATCAGGTGGATTTTGAGTCCCCACAGGCAGCTCAGATGGTGCTGGCTCGGAGCCCCATTGCCCTCCGCTCTTCCCGGGCGTTCCTGGCGCGATGGACTCATGGTTTCGACCCCGCTTCTGACCCGCTAGCAGGCGCGACAGGTTTCCCCGTCACTATCTGTTTTCCTGGACTCCGTAGGGAGTACTTGCCCCTCTTGTCATCCATTGGCAAGGCGTTCGGGCAGGTGGTGGAGACGCCTCAGACAGCGGCTTCAGTGATTGCTCGGGCAGCAGGACTCCCGGCCATTCGGGTTGTGGTTCTGTCACCGGAGTCCCTCCCGAAGACGATCCTTCTCCCTTGTCTTTCTGGAGGACATATGATACAGCGCGTGGAGTATTCGGGCCTCCCCGGCCAGTGTTACATATGTCGGGAGATGGGCCATCTCGCACGCGCCTGTCCCCGCAAGGGGGCTCATCCTTCACGTTATGCCGCCTCCGGACCCCCTGCAGGAGACCCGAGGGGTGGCCATCCACTTCAGAGACCGGACATCCCTGGCTCGTCACAGCAGGCGCCATCATCTGACGAGCAGGCCCCGGCGGAGGATGCCGCGCAGTCCCAGGAGGCTGGCGGATGGTAGGAGGTTCGCCGGCGGAAACGCCCGGCCCGCAGGGACCGTCGTCGCAGACGCCAGCAGGCAGCATAGGCTGGCGGACAGGCGACTCCGGCTGGCGTACAGGCACCTATCCGCACTTATGCTCTTGTCAGGGATAGGCGGCCAGCAGGTCCCACCCCGATGGACGAGGATTCAGACTCAGTGCCCGTTGAGGCCGCTGGTGGAGCCTCCCACGTGGAGACCCCGCTCCCGCCTCCCCCCGCGGGCCCCCCCCCCCCTCCTTGGAGCAGATTCCTGAGGATCCTGGGCCGCACTCTTCGACCCCCGGCTCCCCTTCCCCTCACCCGGAGAGCACTCCTTCCACCCTCCCTTCTCCCCCCCCAGCCCCCCCCCCTCCCGCCTCCCCTGGCGGCTCCCCCTGACACCTATCCTCTGGCAGATGCCTCTCCATCCTCTCCTCGCTCTCCCTCCTCCTCGCCACGAGCCCCCATCCCTCCCTCGGCCTCTCCAGGATACTTCGCCAGACCACCCACTGCCCCGGGGCAGCGCAGCTGGGTAGGCCAGAGCTCAGTCCAGCGGCTGTTCCACCGCCATTCCGGGCCGGTGGAGATGGCGATCCTCGCCTCGCCCGCCACAGAGTTCTCTCCAGCCTCCCCTGGGGGGCCCCCGCGAGTGATGGGGCTACCAGTGGATTACGGTTTTTTCAGGTGCCTCCAGCTGGACGCTGGCCCGTTCGAGACACTGGTCGCGCCCTTGCGAGTTTGCGTGGTGTGCCATCCCTCTCGTTCTCCCTCTGTGGTGAGCAGCATGGTGGCTTTCTCCTTTCCTCTCAGTGTTGCCCCAGACACAGCATGGGATTGCAACTCTGTAGAGGAAGTTTTGCGTGATCAGATACTGGAGTTTTCTCACCACTTCAGTGACTTGGGGCTCACGGACCTATTGCAGACCCGATTACACTCAGCCCGCATGAGCTTGTTTGGTATAGGAGACTGGCGGGCGGATCCGGTCCACACCTCAGTTGAGGCGGTGCTTCTGATTCTCCTCCATGCCGCCCCGAGGGTGCAGCCTACCTTTAGATACATATATGCAGAGGATTGGTCTCACGCCTATGCCCTGGACAGGGCGAAGGCGGAGTGGGGCTGGACACAGAGACAGGTCACCCTCTTTTTGGAGAGACTCCGCACCCGGACAGACAGTGATTATTCTCCCTCCAAGCCGGTGCCCAAGACTCACAGAGTGGAGGGCAGATCATCCGGGCCGGCTGAGAGGGGTGAGCCAGTGGAGGCTGCTTCACTTGCCATAGCTCATCCATGAGGATCCTCTCATGGAACATCCAGGGTCTCGGTGGACATCGCTGCTACATTGGCCGGGGCAGACTTCGCCAGGAGATCCAGAGGGCTCTCGTTGGAGGACCCATAGATATCCTTTTCATCCAGGAGCACCACCTTTCTGCCGGGCGTACCCGCACCTGCGGGAAGATCTTGCCAGGCAGGAGTCACACTTTTTGGTCACCGGCATATGGCTCCCAGGGGAACCAAGGTGGAGTATGCATCTCAGTCAGCGAGCAGCTTCTATCCGAGGTTGTGGACTCTGGCATTCTGGTCCAGGGTCGTGCGCAGTGGATCATCCTTCGGGTTGGGGAAGACCGCATTGGCTTCCTCAACTTCTACGCCCCTAATGGGGCGACCGGGAGAGCCGAGTTCTGGAGCACCATTAGGCAGTCCCTCCCCCTGGCAGACCACTGGTGCCTTGGAGGGGATTGCAACATGCTGGAGGATGCAGAGGACAGGATGGGGGGCAGCCATGAGACCATTCATGGGCCGGAGCTCGCTGCCTGGGAGGAACTAGTGCTTCAGGTGAGAGGCCAGGATCCGTGGACTCTCCCGGAGTTTGGCAGGTTGCAGGGGAGTCTATCTTTCTCGCGCTCGGATAGACGGGCCACAGGAGTTAACCTATCCCGCATCGACAGGTTTTACATTGATGAGTGGGCCTGTGATAGAGGTGGCACAGTGGGCACACTTGCAGGCTCCTCGTTTTCAGACCACTATCCAGTGCTTCTCCAGATCGAGGACCCCACGAGAGGAGAGCAGGGCCAGAGCGTCCGGATTCCAGATTGTCTCATAGAGGAGCCCGAGATTGCGATCAGAGTTGAGCAGGTCTGGCAGGAGCTGCAGTTCAGGAGAGGATCGGCAGCCAGCGATCTTGCCAGTGGCTTGCAGGAGATCAGCCAGATGCTCAGACAGGCTGCCTTGGACCGGCTGGAGGCCTTCAGAGAGCAGGAGAGGAGCCTACGGAGGAGTCTAGCGTCCCTCCAGAGACTCCAGGAGAGGGATCCTACGAGCCCTTGGATCTCAGAGCAGATGGAGTCAGCTCGCACGGAGATCAGATCCATCGAGGAGAGGAGGGTGGAGTTCCGATTCCATGCTCGGGCTTCCTTTTGGACACAGGCTGGAGACAGAGTGATTCGAGATTTCTTTGAGGCGACAGGGCCTCGCTTCAGACGAGAGGGTCTCAGGCGTCTCCGGCAGGCTGATGGCCAGGTTGTGGTGGATCCCCCCAGGGTTCGGGCTATAGCCACAGATTTTTACAGGGACCTTCTCTCTGCTGAGCCAGCAGATGACAGGGTGAGAGAGGCTCGGGAGGCAGTCTGGAGCTTCAGGAGACCGGTTGTGCCGGCCCATTTACAGCACTCCCTTCTCTCCCCCTTCTCGGATACGGAACTGGAGGAGGCTCTTCAGGCATTACCTCGGGGCAAATGCCCAGGAGAGGACGGTCTTTCGGTGGCTTTCTTCCAGAGGTACTGGGGCCTCTTACACAGGGGCTTCAGATTGGCATTCCAGGAGATTATGGAGTCAGGAGTCATGCCGGACAGCATGGCTGAGGGGTTGATCCACTTGATCCCCAAAGAGGGAGGAGACAGACTGGAGATTAGACAGTGGAGACCGATCACCTTGCTAGGCACGGCCTACAAGGTCCTAGCTAAGGCGATCAGCAAGCGGCTTCAGCCTCACCTTCCGGACATCATCCACTCCACGCAGACTGGCTTCATCCAGGATAGGAGCATTCTGGATAACATTTTCTCTTTCTGGGAGGCTATGGCTCTGGCTAGATTTCGACAGGAGGATCTGGCAGTGCTCCTCGACTTCGAGAAGGCATATGATCGGGTGGACTGGGCCTTCTTGGAAGGCACTATGGAGAGGATGGGCTTCCCCCCTCAGTGGATCCGTGGGGTCTCTGCACTCTACTCATCGGCTCATAGCCAGGTGCTGATACAGGGCGTGCGCGGAGAGAGGTTCTAGCTCTCGCGCTCGGTGCGGCAGGGGTGCCCCTTGGCGCCCTTTCTTTTTCTTTTTGTGGCGGAGGCCATGAGCACTTTTTTGACGGCACAGGATACAGGTTTGCGGGGCCTCCAGCTTCCCATCCGCACCTCGGAGGAGCTCCTAGACTCGGAGTTTGCGGATGACACTGTTGTCTATCTTCAGGGAGGTGAGGAGAACCTCCGCCGCTTCGCCTTAGCCATGGACAGGTTTTGCAGAGCTTCGGGCGCTTTGATCAACTGGCACAAGTCGTGTGGGCTGTGGGTCAGCTCTATGCCCCCCCCGACTTGGAGGCCAGTTGACGGTTTTCAGTGGCTGCCCCCCGGCACTACAGTGCGTTATTTGGGATGTTATGTGGGCATTGACATATCTCTGGAGCAGCAGATAGCCCCCCTTCTTCTGAGCATTCGGAAGAAGCTTCTGTATTGGAGTACCGCTCGTTTATCTCTGGCTGGCCGAGTAGTTGTGGCCAACCAGGTTCTGCTTGCTACTATGTGGTACATCACTTCTTGCTGGGCCTTCTCTCGGGCATGCATTGGCCAGGTGCAGAGGCTCATCAGGAACTTTCTTTGGTCCGGTGGCGACGGGCGGCCCGCCAGGGCCAAGGTGGCATGGGCGGTGATCACTCAGCCGAGGGAGAGAGGCGACCTGGGCATTGTTGATCCTATTTGCCAAAGCCGAGCATTGCTTGGCAAGCTGGTAGTTCGTGGCCTCCTGCCAGGCGCTGAGCCGTGGAAGGAGTTTCTTGTTTCCAGGATGCTCAGCCGCACCCCTTCTCTTAGCGGCCCCTGGACCCCCAGCATCAGGTGGATCTTTACAGAGCAGCGATCCAGAGGCGTGGGCCTTGGCTTCGAGGAGCGTTTTGCAGCTAGCCTTCTGAGGGCCTGGTCGCATCTGAGGCCGTCACTCTTCCAGACTCCTCCGGGCACCGATGAGGAGCGCCTGAGGCAGCCATTGATCTGGAACCCCTTGATTCGACTTCCCAGTGGCCATATGGTTGGATCGCGGTCTCACGTGTCGTGGGGCCCGTTGAGCTCCGGCCCAGCCCAGTCCCTAGACGACTGGATATGTTTTCAGCAGCTGCCTCTAGAGGCTCAGGAGAGGAGACTCAGTGGGATGAGGGGCAGAGAGTTGATGAGACAGGACATTGAGGCGGCCATCCCCCGGGAGTGGCGGACCCCAGTACAGGACCCTCCACCTCCACAGTGGATGGGTGTCTTTACTCGGCATGAGATCCTTCTAGCGGTCTGCGGCACAGCGGAGAGAGTCGCCCCACTCACTTTCGAGGTGGGAGAGGGTGGCCAGCTTCAGAGGACACGACTAGATTTGGATGGGCTCCAGGGTTGTATTCTTCAGAGGGTGCGGGTGGTCGGCTTTCATCAGAGACAGTGGCATGTAGACCCCTCACCGGCCTCGATAGGGGAGGACTGTTCTTGGAGATTATGGGCTTGGGACAGCAGGCCTCTTATTCGCCTTCAGTGGGATCCAGGTGAGTGGTTTTGGCGAGATCCCTACTTGGCCCCTACCAGCCCAGGCATCCCCTTTTTTCAGTACACAGCGAGGCTGGGGCGGCGGATTCAGAGGCACAGGATAGCGAGCACCCCGGCGGCGGCCGTGCATTGGCGGCGACAGGGGCTCTCCCCTGCCTTTCTTAGGGACTTCTGGCAGCGCCTTTGGGCCAGCTTCCGGCCCCGGAAGGTGACGCTTTTTCTCTGGCTCACAGCGCATAGAGGACTGGCTGTGGGGGCTTGGCTAGCTTTTGGCAGACACCCAGCGTCCTGCCCTCGGTGCGGCCATGCACAGGAGTCGCAGCGGCACTGCTTATGGGATTGCCCACAGGCACAGCAGGTCTGGCAGCGCGCTCTCAGGATGGTTTTTGCAGGCTCACTAGGTGAGATGCTGGTGACGTGGGGTGCGGTGGCTTGGGCCACGGACAGCGGCCCGGCCCTTGGATATGAGGACGTCCCTGGCAGTGCGACCATCCAGGTCTCTGACAGGGCGATCGCCGATGGCGGTGGTTCCGACGCCAGACTTCTCTTCGGCAGCCCCTCAGGAGGGGGTCGGGCACAGATGGGAGATGATCAGCAGCATGACGGCTTGGCACATATGGAGAGCCCGATGCAGGGAGGCCATTGACCGCCAGGCGACTCCACCGGCGGAGGTCATACAGGCCCTCTGGGTGGACATCATCCACACCTTGAGAGGACACTGGGGGAAACTCCAGGGCGACTCGGATCGCATGAGAGGGCGCCGCAAGGCTTTCCTCCGCACTTGGCAGCCTGGCCCTTTCCTCACCGCGAGGGGCGAGGATGTCACTTGGCACTACAGGCCTCCAGTCTGGCTTTTCTCACCTCCCATATGTACTACTAGGTAGCCCCCCCCAGAGAGCGGCCAGCCACGGGGGTGGAGCTCAGGAGTTCACGTTGTTTTTATCCCTCCTTGCGAGGTGAGCTTTGTAGCCTTATGGCGTTTTCTCATTAACTGATAGAAGGATCTTTTTCCCGGAAAAAAAAAAAAAAAGGTTGAGATATTACTTCCAAGGTAATGTTTAAAAAATAACCATGCTTACAGCCTCTTTTGCATAATAAGCTCTTCCCATTTGGTTTTCTCCGAACCCATAACTACATTGTTGGAACCTAACCAATCCCTCTGTCTGACCACCATGTTAAAGTCCCCAGCCATGATCCATGCTTTCTGATTGTCAAGACCACAAATCCATTCCCACAGCTCCTTTCTTTCTTTAGATGAGTGTGCTCTGTACAATCAGCCATCATTGTGGGGTTCCATGAGTTATGTACTATTGTCATCACCCCACTGTAACCATACTCCAACCCCGTAAAAAATCTTGATTCTCTTGAATCTCTGCTTCCTCTTAGCTTTCTTACCATTCATTTATGTGATCCCAAAATGCATCCCGCTTATGTCTAGCATTCAATCCTTTAACATTCCAAGAGCATCCTGATAGTCCCATGCACTTTATTGTGGTCCAATACTCTCTCATCTCCCTCTTCAGAATTTCTTAGGACCTCCGTGCTATGAAGTTTTGAGGGCGTTTCCTGCATATCAAACTCCTCCTGACCAAGGATTTCAAATGCATTCCTCACATAGATAGGGGGGGCTGAAACGGTTCTGTTTTTTATAATTCCCCTGTTGAAGCCTATGACAGAGTCCATTGGTCATTTCTTAGCAGAGTGCTTGCCAAGTTGGGTTTTGGACCCTTAATCTCAAACATTATTTATGTGCTCAGCTTTGGTGCTAAGTCAAGTCTTATGCTCAATGGCTTTGTGGTTGGCTCATTCAACCTTAAAAGATCGGTCAGACAGGGCTACCCACTTGCTCCATTGTTATTTGCTATAATTTCTCATCCTTTGATTCTAGCTCGAGTTGGTAGCTGCTGAAAATCAAATAAAAGGTCTACAAGTGAATGATGAACAACAGATGGTGATTCAATGCTTTGCTGATGACTCACTTCTCTTCTTGGATGCATCCAATGAAAATGTTAGAAAGGCTTTGGCAATTGTACAAGTCTTTGCAGATGCATCTGGCTCCAAATGTAACATTCACAAGTCAAGGTTAATCAGTTTAACCGAGGATGAATCCTTTGATGTAACCAAATGGGGATGCCAAGTTGTGAACAAAGGCCAAATCTTTAGACATTTGGGATGCCCCATGGGAGTGGATGTCTCAGGTAAAGACATAGCAAACTGGCTTATGGACAAATTCATAGCCAAATTTAGAGCTTGGGATAACGTATATCTTCCCTTTCATTCAAGGGTAGTAATAGTAAACATGGTGTTGTTGGCATTCTTGCACTTCTTTACTCCTTGTATAGATTTTACAGCTTGCCTCTGGAAGAGAGCTCTAAGCTATGCTAAAGCTTTTCTATGGAAGAATAAGCAGGGCAAGAGACCATGTTCCTTCCTGGCATGGTAGAAGGTGTGTAAACCCAAGAAGGATGGGGGAATTGGCATCCTAGACATGGAAACACATGCAATCGCGAGAATGCCAAAAATGTTGACTTCCTTTCTATAGCAGAGTCAACATTGGACTAGGATGCTTAAAGAGCTTTCTCTGTATATGACTGTTAGTTGGCAAGGCAAATGGAGGGGACTCTCTTGGATTGATAAGATTTTTTCCCATGCTCCATTTGTCTTTAAAAATATGCCCTTTGCTGAATTTCTGATTAAGAAATGGAAGAGGATCATTCCCCTCATTCAATGGCAAGGATCTCCCAGAATCGCGGGAAATTCACTATGCATGTATAATGTTTGGTGGTCCCCAGTTTTTTTCCCTCCGTTAGCCCTCATTGAGCCCAAAGTGAGCAAAAGACTCAACAACAGAGGGATAAGCAGATTTGAGGATTTCTGGGATGGTCCTGTTCTGGGGTGGAGAGATGATGAACATCTATCTGTCATGTATGGTCTCTCAAGATTTGATAAGAATCATCTTTATGTAATTATTGGTAAGCTCAAGACGCTAACTATCAATACTTCTCAGCTCACGGAAAGGTGGATCAAAGATTGGGGGTGGACAGATGGACTTCCCCTTGGTCGGGAATCAATTGCCAAGTTTTATCAGATGTTAATGCAAGAGAAGAGAGATTTTAAACATTTCAATACAATATGGAAAGTAGCTTGGCCGGACAAATGCTGGGAGTCCAGATGCAGAAGAATTTGGGGATCCAAACTGCCAACACATGCTCAGACTTTTTTGTGGAGAATCATGGTTGGGGCTCTTCTGTTAGGCTGTAAGCTGATGATCAGAAATATGGCCTCAGGGATATGCCCAAGATGCAAAGCAGCCATCGAGGATTTCAAGCATGCCTTTTGGGATTGCCCGGCATTAAGATCCTTTTGGACACAGCTCTCTAAATGGGGGGGGGGGGGGACATTTTTGGGCTGCAATGTACATGGTCCCATTGGGTTCTAGGTAAAAAAAAACAGGTCCAGCAGAGGAGAGTAATAGCCTTTTTGGATTTGCAAGATTTACATGCCTGTGGGAGATTTGGTCTACGAGGAACACTTTGGTCTTTGTTAATGATGGCATGCAAAGTGTAGATCCTAAGAAAGTGAAAGCTAACATTGCTAGTCTGGTGAGTGTAAACAGATGGGAGTCAGATACAATGAAACTACTCACTAAGAGGATATTGGATTGAGCAGTTTCTATGGGTAGTGCTTCTCTTGATTGTTTGAGAAGACTAACCCACAGTTTATATGTACTCTTTTCATATTATTAATATAAATACATCTTCACTAAAAAAAAAAAAAATAACGGTGCTACGGCATATTGTAATAATCATAATCCAGTCAGTCCTCTTGTGGGGCTACTTGAGCTCTATATGAGGTGGGCTCAATGTGTTTGTGGGCTGGCTGAGTAGGTGTTGGCTCTTGGGTTTGCTTGTGTGGCCGGTGTTGTTGTCAATGCAGGCTACAGGCTAACGTTTGCTGGTCATTTGAATATATGTTATGTGTGCTAATGAGGTAGGTCAGTAGGTTGTCTGTGATGTGCCCACAGAAGGGGCAAGTTGCAACTGTGTGGGATCCACACAAGTGTGCACACATTATTATCAGTGAAAATATAAAAGTTGGAACTCATGTTTTTGATGTTTTTTTTTTAAATGTGTTTTTTCTTGTTGGTTTGCCTGCAAATGAGTTGAGAAGCAATTGAAAAAGGAACAAATAGTATGGGATAATATGTGAGAGGCAAGACGATGCGGAAAGAGAGGAAGAGGAGGCTAAGTGCTAGGGGGTCATAGGCAGTCTAGGGGAATTGAAAGTTGGTATAGTCACAGGCTTAATAAGTAGGGGGGCTACAAGTATGGGAGAGAAATGAAATGATATATTAACGTCTCTAAGAGGCCATAGTGGCCTATGAGACCAAAACTGAGAGTACATCTGAAGTTGGTGTCTCATCAAAGAGAACAACTAAATGAGACTAAAAAGTACAATAAACTGATCGTCCTACAATTATAAGAAGAGAACTGTAAGACTCCAAGATGATATTGAGTAGAAAATACTGAAAAATGTATATCAGGTAGATCCATGTATGCTGATCAGTTGAAGTGTTGCCCTCTCCTTAGATCAAGTATCTCCGCCATGGGGCTGTCTAGAATGGAGAGGTTGTAGAAGCAAGGTAGGCGCCTCCGATGCCGAGCAATAATGGCTCTGATCTGGCGATGGTGAGGATGCCGTGGTCGGGATCTTGGTGGGCGTGGCCGACGAGCACGACATAAGATAACTGCTCTATCAGTGGTGATTCCCTGGGAGCGTGGTCGGTGCCTTGATGGCCCAATGGAGGAGGTATCAGGAGGTGTGTGGGCTGGGTTGCTGGTGCTGGTCTCGAAGAAATCTGTCAGGGTTCTCTGTCTAGGTACATCATGGCTGGGCCTCCTGTCTGCCAAGAGGGTCTCTTTGTGTCTCCTGAGCTCAAGTAGAAACAATCCCAGGCATCTCTGATCCTCAAACTCCATGACCCTGCGTAACGGCCCAAAACCCTCTCGGAAGAGGCAGTGATATCTCCCTCGGATCTCATAATAGACTGTACATCAGCAAATATAGTGTTCCTCTGTCTCTACCTCCTGGTAGCATAGCTGACAAATGCGGTCATCCACGATCTGATGCACATATCGGCCTGTCTCAATCCGCAGTTGGTGTGATGAGGTCCGGATCTGTCCAATGGCACAATGTATCCCATGTGATAGGTTTACATCCATGTACGCCGGGCGGGTGATAAAATCATCCGGTGAGAGGTGTAGAAAATGGCTCTTGTAATGAGCCATTTTCGTGCCCAAGGGCTCAAGGGGGCTAGTCCATGTCCTCTCTGTGTCCACTCTGATGATATCCATCCTGATCACGCGGTTTTGCTCTGAGCGGGTGAGATCCAAAAATGGACAATCTAGACTGTACTGAAAGGGTGGTAGTGCCTCTATCCGCAAACCATGTAGGTCAAACCATGATCTCATCTGAGCGTACCAACAATGAGTATCTCCATCCTGTACCAACTGTATGGATGAGGTCAATGCCAATCAGGAGTACCTCTGCTGAGGGAGCTCCCATAGCCGCTGTAAAAAGGTAACTGCCTGGAATAGGGCCTCAGTTACTACTGGTGGGGCACCCAGCTCAGCCCGAACAATCTCATGTGGTACTGATGATTTGCTCCGAATCATGCGGGCAACATCATAATCACTGGTCTCTCCATTTGCCTCCATCCCTCATCTGTCCCTCTCTCTGAGATCTGTGATGTATATTGGGCCCCCAAATTGGAGCTCCGTACAGGAGGGTAGGTGTGACAAGCATATCAAATAGCCACAATTTGGTGTGTGGCTCCTGAAACTGTATGTGTGCACACTGCCTCTCAAGTGCCCCCAAGGCTGCATGCCCTCGAGCTAATCTAGCTGCTGCTGCCTCCTTCAGGGAGAAACGCGGTCCTGTGAAAGTAACTCCCAAGTAGACATATGACCTGACGTAGTCTACCGGCTCCCTTCGGAAAGTGAACTGAGGCTCTGATCTCGTCACCCATGCCTGTGTGGTGTTAAACACCATAACCTTGGTTTTCCCAAGGTTCACTGTCAGATCTCTATCCGCACAGAAAGCCGGTAATGCATCCAGGTGTCTCTGTAATCCCTCCGGAGAGTCTGAGATTAGAACAATATCATTAGCATATAACAAGATGGGTATCAACAGCCCTGCCAGGGCATGCCCCTGGGCCTCTCAATCTGTCTGCATAATCAGAGACCGCATCAATGTACAGTCCAAAGAGGGTGGGCGATAGCGGGCATCCCTGCTTCACCCCTATCGTGCTGGTCACCCTATCAGATAGTCCGCCTGGAGCTCGGACTCTGCCTGTCACAGACTCATACAAAGCATATATCCCCCACTGCATATCCTCGGGTACCTCAATATCATGCAATCTGTGCATAAGCCTGGCACGTGGTACGGTATCGAAGGCTTTGCGGGAGTCCACAAAGCAGCAGTATATCCTTCTCTTCTGTGCCCTGCCCTCTTCAATAAGTGCCCTCTTCAAATTGCAAGTGTGTGGGATTCACACGGCAGTGTGCACACAATAGTGAAAATGTAGAAGTTGGAACTCACGGTACTGGCTTTGATGGGAGTTCTGATGTGAAAAGAATGCATTAATTGAAATTTGCTGGATGTTAGAAAGGCAGAGGAGAGAGAGAACTAGGCTGAGGGTGAAGGTGAAGGAAACAAGGTGGGGAGAAGCAACAACATGGAGCTCGGGAAGGAGATGGTGGGGTGCTTAGAGGGTGGCAATGGCCTGCAGATGACAGATGAGTTGAGAAGGAAGGAACAGAGAGTATGGGATAGAATGTGTTTGACGAAGAGGCAGAGAGAGAGAGGAAGAGGAGTCCAAGTGCTAGGGAGTCATAGGCAGTATAGGCATAATGAAAGTTGGCATAGTTGCCGTCTCAAGTAGTAAGGGGGCTACAAGCATGTGAGAAAGAAAGAAGGAAAGAAAGTTCTATTAGTGTCTACAAAAGACCAAAGGGTCTGTGAGACCAAAAGTGTTACATGTGTCCATGAAGTGACAAAATCATTGGAAAAAAAACCCATCTAGAGCTGAGAGAAGAAACAATAGCCCTGTAACTTGTAAGTGCCATTGGTACAATGCTACAATGATACAATGTGAGAGGATCCAAGTGGGTCCTCGAGTTCTATGACTGTATAGAGGCTCTCCCCATCTACCTTGTGGAGGGGCACTCCTGTATCTTTGGAGGATCTCTCGGATCTGAAGCTGTTGGGTGGAGTAGCATCTCCTCAGACCAGTGGTCTCCTCTATCTAGCTCGCTGCACCTGAATTGTTTTCTCTTAGGAGACACCTTTTAGGTGGGGTGGCATTTGTGACACATGCTGTCAGTGTGCACTGCCTGGCCTGTGGAGTAGGGGCATCCGGGCCAATGCTATCTCGAGGTCGTCAGCGAGGGTCTCCATCCTGGGACAGATGAAAGAAACTCTGATGGTGGGCTGTGAGTATATGGTGTTATGTCCCATGTTGTGTAGACACAATGTGGTTAGTGTTAAGAGGCCGGCCAGACATATCTTATAGCAATGTGAACTGGTCACATGGCTATATGGTTGGGATTATGGCTCATTTGTGGAAAAGAGCAAGAGAGCATAATGTATACTAAAATAGCCAATTTGGAGAGCCTTAATTGAACCAAAGGTTGTGATAGCCTTGGTTTGTACTAATCACTCATGTTTTGCATTTAGGAGATCCATTTGTTTTGTAACATTTGGTATCAGAGCGGCCTAAACGCGGAAGGTATGCGATGCACGGGAGGAGGTCTCTGTAAGCTTTTCCGTTTTGCTTTTCATGGATTCCCAAGATTGAGGTATTCTCTATGCTTTTGTGCTAAGGTTGATTTGATGCATACTCGTCGAAGGTACCTCTCTACGCCACGCCTAAGTTTTCAACTTAGGGAAAAGGTGTATGCTTTTTAGGGTTCTACCGATATGTTAGGTTACATGGATTCTGAAATGAAATGAATGAAATGATATATTAACGTCTTCAAAAGGCCAAAATGACCTATGAGACCAAAAAGGTTACAACAATTGGTGGATCTGATACAATGTCTGTGTAAGAAAAGCTAAAAACAACTAAACTGTTGAAATTTGAGAAAAATGATGAGCTATGGTGGATCAAACACTAGAATCAACATGATTAACAAAGTGATTAAGAAATAATTAAGACGTAATTAGTGAATAATTAGCAGATAGATTAATGTAGGCATGGATACTCAAAAACCAGCAAATTCTCATTAGGGCTATGCCTCAATTTATAGAGTTTACATCAAGCATCAAATCCCATTGATTTCTCCATGATTCACTCCCTGAATATCTCCACCTCTTGCCTGATTCTCTCCACCTCTTCTCTTTTCCCTGATTATCTCCCAGAATAACTCCACACTCCTAAATTCTCTCATGCTACCCTTTATTCTCTCCCAGTAGATTCTTCTCACGTTTTCACAGGTTCTTTCACAATTACATCTCCTCTTTTACAGCCTCTATTCAAGAGCTTGTTCCCACACACACCCTATTCACTTGTATTTTTCAACACCTCCCCTCAAGTGAATAATCCTAGCACACCTAGACCCTATACCAAGTTTGCCTCCCCTTACTTGGTAGTCCGCGACCAGTGTCTACTCCTCCCCTCAAGTTATCTCAGCACACCTGGACCCTGTATCAAGTTTCTTTCTTACTTGACAGTCCGCGACCAGTGCCTCAAGTCCCTAAACTCCATAGTCCTTGACACTCTCTCTCTCTATGTGTCCAAGGCTACTATAAGTGCCCGCGACCTTGACTAAAGTGCTCACACATACATCTACCACGTGGCCTACATCATCGGTGGCTCAGAGGTGGTTTTACTTTATTGGGGCAGGTTACATTGGGTTGTGGGCTCTCTCTCTCTCTCTCTCTCTCAGAGATTTTCACATGGCTCCTCACTCTTTGGAGCCTCACATCTTCTCTTGTCTTCAGTCTTCTTGTCGTGGCAGCTTCTCTCCACTCGTCCGTCTCTTCTTCCAGTCTTCTCGGGGCAGCTTCTCTTCTTGTGGCAGTTTCTCTTCTCGTGTCCATGTCTTCCTTCAGGTCTTCTTCTCGGTGTGGATCCTCTTCTTGGGAAGAGATATTCTTCTTCTTTCATGGCTGGGGCCATGAGCTCGTCCGTCAGGTCATTTTGCTCCATGTGAGCAACATGTTTCAATGTTTTGCTGACAGTTCCTTTGGGCTTTTTATGTTTATTTTGTATCATTATGCAATGCAAACCCAAATTTATGCGGGAGGTCTTACCTCTTGCCTTAATCTGGACAAGGGCAGTGTCTGTTCCCATTTTTACACTGATAAAATGTGCCCAATACATAATGCGTATAGCATTCATCCTCATGCACATTCCAAATGCAACTCTGGCTGTGAATAATCTTGAATTTGAGTGAGATTTACAGGCATTAACCAAGGGTTAAATGCAAAATGATGATTTTCACAATTTTATCAGCACAATTTTCTCAGAAATTACACTAAATTAAGGGTAACCAATTTGTACGGGATGGTTGGAGTATCAAACCAACTCCGATTTGAAATCTGAAGTTATAGGGATCTGTATCAGATACCTAATGGTTAATTTGAACCCTCAATTGCACCAAAATACAGTGATTAGCACTGAATAATCACTGATTAGCAAATTAATGCTCTGGTTTGTGTGCAGAAAACAGAGTATGCGGGGAGCTCAGATCTGGTGCCTTCCACTTCAAATGAGCTCAAATGCTTTCAAAGGCATCAATAGCAATGAGTCTAGTAGAGGATTAAGCCAAGAAACACAAGATTTGACCAAATAATGAAAGCTTAATCTCTGTTTTACCAAAGTCACCTGCAGATTTGATGAAGAGCTTGGATCTCACTGTAGACTTGATGAAATTGATTTCTGTCTTCACCAGCTTGTAGAGCATGCTTGAAAACCCCCGGGGCGAAGAGGAATTGAAGCAATTTGACTTGAGCAAGTAGTAATGGCAGAATCTGCAGAGAAAAAAAGGCGCCTGCAAAAAACACGAATTCTCCTAGTTCCTTCGGCGGTTTGCTGCGCCGTTTGGATGGGCTGGTAGCTAAATGTATTAGCTAGCTTGTGCTAAGAGGGCATAGCCTAATATTGACTGTGCATGGAGAATAGAGTCCTCCACTGGCTGGGGGTGAAGGGAAAGAGTGAAAGCTTACTAAAAAATTGATTTTTTTGCTAATTATTTTACTAATCCTAATTAATTCACTAATGGGCTCATAAATCTGGTTGATTCTAGGCATGGCTCTGATACCATGTTGAAATTTGAGAAAAATGATGAGCTATGGTGGATCAAACACTAGAATCAACATGATTAACAGAGTGATTAAGAAATAATTAAGACGTAATTAGTGAATAATTAGCAGATAGATTAATGTAGGCATGGATACTCAAAAACCAGCAAATTCTCATTAGGGCTATGCCTCAATTTATAGAGTTTACATCAAGCATCAAATCCCATTGATTTCTCCATGATTCACTCCCTGAATATCTCCACCTCTTGCCTGATTCTCTCCACCTCTTCTCTTTTCCCTGATTATCTCCCAGAATAACTCCACACTCCTAAATTCTCTCATGCTACCCTTTATTCTCTCCCAGTAGATTCTTCTCATGTTTTCACAGGTTCTTTCACAATTACATCTCGTCTTTTACAGCCTCTATCCAAGAGCTTGTTCCCACACACACCCTATTCACTTGTATTTTTCAACATAAACAACTAACTGAAACTGAAACAACTATGAGGAAAAGTAAGGTACTAGGAGCTCCTAATGGATAACATCTGGGAGGAAAACTCCAGCAACAAAGGTAAGCATCAAACACATCACTATCCAAAGATGTCTCTCATCGGTCGATGGGCAGATATCCTCAATGTCCTCCATGGTGAGTACTCTGACTGGACGTCTCCCATGCCATGCTAGTATGGTCCTGATCCTCTATTGTAGTGTCCGCGGGTGTTGAGATGGGCCTCTCATCTTGGGGCGCCTGGACCGCCCCAGCTCTATAGCCCGATCAATCAGTGTACCTCTGGTGCGGCTATACTCTGGGGCTAGCTGCAATGCCTGCTGGCCTGACTACTCAATCTTTGGTCGAAAGAAGTCTGTAATTTGCCTCTGTAGGTGTCTCTCCCTCTCTGATCCCCTCCCTCTCAAGAGACCCTCTCTATGTCTACGCAGCTCCAGCAAGTATAATCCGAGGCATCTTTGATCCTGGTATCTCATGACTCTAGAAAGTGGTCCGAAACCCTCTTTGAACAGGCAGTGAAAACGGCCTCGTATCTCATAATATATTGGACAGTGACATATGTAATGTAACTCTGTCTCTCTGGCTCCATCTGGCAGAGCTGACAAATCCTGGCCTCAGCTGGTACTCCTCTGAATCTGCCAGTCTCAATCTCTAGCTGGTGTGAGGATGTGCGCATCTGACCAATAGCACACCGTACCCCATGAGAAAGATGAGTATCCATGTAGCTGGGTCTAATCACAAACCCATCCTCCGTGAGCTGGAGAAGATGATCTCTATAGAAAGCCATCTTCGTACCAAGCTCGTGTGTCGGCTGTATCCATGTCCTCCTAGTGTCCAGCTGAGTCAAGTCCTGCCTGATAAGTCTGGTAATCTCTCCCCGTGTGAGAGAGAGGGAGGGTGCATCCAGGGAGTACTGAAATGGAGATAGCCTGTCCATACTAAAGCCATGCAGTTGGAACCAAGCCATGCAGTTGGAACCAAGCTGTCATCTGTGCATACCAACATGATCCGTCTCCCTGTGATGCCAACTGTCGTGAGACTCCAGGGCTAAGCAAGCATATCTATCTCTAGGGAGAGCCCAAGTGCTATGTATAAAGGAGACTGATTGAGTGAGTGCCTCTACTACCAATGGGGGGGCAGCCATCTCTGCACGGATAATATCATGTGGTACGGAGGCCTTGGCCCTAATCATCCGGGAAATCATAGAAACCAAGGGCCTCTCCATACATCTCCATCCATCAGTGCTACCAGCTCGGCTGTGGTGATCCACTGAGGGTCCCCATATCTCCACTCCATACAGCATGGCTGAAGTGACCAAAGTGTCAAAGAGCCAGAGCTTTGTTCGAGGTTCCTGAAACTGAACCTGCGAACACATCCTCTCTAGTCTCCCCAATGCTGCATAAGGTCTGGTCAATTTGGTCTCCGCTGCTCTCCTCAAGGAAAATAGTGGGCCACTAAAAACCACACCAAGGTAAGTATATGCATATGTATACTCCCCTGTCTCCTGACCATATGTAAAGGTGGGTACTGACCTCCTAACCCACTGTGCTGTGATGTTAAACACCATCACCTTGGCTTTACCAAGGTTAACAGACAATCCACTGTCTTGTGCAAACGTGTGCAATGCATCCAAATGACGCTGCATCCCCTTTGGAGAATCTGAGATCAGCACAATATCATCAACATACAATAACAGCGGAATCCATGTCCCTGCTAGCTGTGCTCCTCTGTCACCCTCCCGCTCTACATAGTCCGAAACCTCATCCACATACATCCCAAATAAGGTGGGAGAAAGGGGGCAGCCCTGTTTCACCCCAATAGTGGAGTGAAACATCTCAGATATACCTTGAGTAGTACGTACCTGCCCCACAACTGTCTTGTATAAAGCCATGATTCCCCAAATCAGCTCTGTGGGCACTCCCATCTCCTATAGTCTACGCATCAGTTTGGCTCTCGGTACTGTGTCAAAAGCTTTGTGGAAATCCACAAAGCAACAATAAATCCTCCTGCCATATAATCTGCCCTCCTCAATAATAGCTCTGAGTGTCAAGATATGGTCAAGAGTGGAGAAACCTCTCCTGAACCCTGCCTGCCTTGATGCACGTATACCCTCTCTCTCTGCCCATCTACTCAACTCCTTCTCAAGAATAGATGCATATAATCTAGCCAATGTGTGACCAATCATGATGGTACGATAATTCCCAGGAAGCATGGGATCCCTTGACTTGAAGATAGGCACAATCGTGGACATATTCCGAGTCTCATGAAAACCCTCACACATGGCTCGGTTAAACATCATAGCAATAAGCTCTGCAAGCATATCTCTGGCATGAATAAAGTGTTCTGCTACCAAACCATCATGATCATATGCTCTCCCAGTCCTCATTTTGTCAATAGCTTTCCTTACCATCTCAGCAATAAAGAAAGCAAATGTCTCTGGGCATGGCTCCGATGGGTCTGGCAGGGGCGGCTGTCCTGGTGCTGTGTACAGGGATGCTGCATACTCACCCCAAATCTCTGTGGAGGTAATGGCTGGTGATGGTGAATGCTCATGGAATAGTCTCCATGCCTCGCCTGAGTCCTGACTCATAAATAACTGATACAAATCCCTCTCTAACTGAGCAAGATAAGCCCTCTTCTTCCGTCGCACTAGGTGCCGGAAGGTAATCCGTGACTGTCTGTGAGTGGTAACACCCATGAGCACCTCTCTCTGTAATCTGATCCTCATCTCTCTGCACTCCTCATCATACCAACTGTTCTGGGGCATGTTCCCAGATCGTCTCCGTGTGGGCTGACTATGGGGATATGCCTCTGATGCTGCAGCATGAAGCGTCTCTATCAATATCTGAGTGAGCTCATCTAATGGCCATCCCGGCTCCTCGGCACATAAGCGTCTGTATATCTCATCCGTGTACACGGTGTCAGTCTCCCTCGTAAAGGTATAACGAGTGTGTGTGGAGACCTGTCCCAATGGAGCGGTGCTGAACTGAAATGTGAGAGTGAAGGACAAGATAGCATGATCCACTGCTATTCCAACCGGCCTAGTGCCTACCATAAAATCTTGAAAAGAGGGAATGAGACTGGGCTGAGCCATAACATAGTCCACTGTACTAGCACCATGCCGATGTGGAAAGCTAGTGAAACCGCCCGATGTCGGGAATTTCTGTAGGCCATTCAGGATGGCCAATCCATGTGCAGTCCCCATGTCTATCAAATACCGCCCATACACTGTATGTTCCTCATCCTGTGAGAGTCTAGATAGGCCCATATCTCTAACATCAAGCTCCCTCAACATCTCCTCTGAGGTATCATAAAATACTGTCTGGTTATGGGCGATCTTGGCATTGAAGTCCCCCAGGAGAATGATGTCAACATCTCCTCTGAGAGAGGGAGAGAGATGGGAGAATCATGCGAGAGAGAGATGGAGATCTGAAACCCTAAAGAAAACCCTGATTTTCTCTCACCCTTACCCCGTCTTGTTTGTTGCGGTACTCAATAGAATGACACGCTTCAGAAATGTTCTGACACATGTTGCGTGTAGGCACGAGAAGGAAGCATGGGTGATGTGGATGGCTGGCTGCTGCAGAGAAACACTTCTGGCTGCCTGTCGTATAGACAGGCATGTGACTATCGTACACAAGTGACAGATGTGTGGTGGGTGACTGATGGGTTCAGGGCCACGTGTAGAGGCAGCATGGGGTGGAGGGGAGGAGGGAAAGCATGGCCAGAGGGGGCAATTAGATGCCCAATCTGGAGGCACAGGTGTGCTGAATTTAGAGCCATTTTTTTGGGGAAAAAAGCATGCGTAGCAGTTCCAATAATTTTTTTTAAAATAAAAAGCATGCATGAGCCTGTTTTAGCATACATGACTTTATTTTGGTATTTTTGGGGGTTAGCTACGTTTTTAGAAAGCACGTGTATGCTTTTATGAAAAAGAAAACGCAAGCAGGTTTAATTCGGGTACAGTACTTCTCTTTTTAACTGTTCGGCATGTGACAAAAGCACGTAGGGCGACAAAGAGTTTCAAGTCGACCTCCTCTTGTACAGGGAACAGTGGAAGGTCCTTTTCTTACGGTTACATCTCAAATTTTCACATAAAAGAGTTGTTTGTTCCTGCTTTTTTGTGATTTCTAGAATCAGCATGTATTTGATTGTAGTAGCAAGTAGCATGACCATTAGGTGGCCATTAGCATGATCATTAGATGGCCTTTTGAGAGTGAAATAGGCACTTGGGCTCGGTAGTTGTGATATTCATGAGGTGAAGATGTTGCTTAAGAAGAAGTTTGAAATGAAAGATTTAGGTGAGTTGTAAGGGAAAAGCAGGCTCTGACAGACATTATGTTTTTATAGCATACACCAATGGGGAAGCTTGGTTTGCATTTGTAGGATATAATGTACTTCCCTGCCCCACCAAACCCTTGTTGTGCAAGGCGTTAATCCTTTGCCGTCATACTTTATGGAGAGTGCCTTGATCCGAGTAGATTTCTGTTTTTGGAGCGGAACACTTTGAATTTTCCTTCATGATTACTTCTAGATACTTGATGGCTCTTTCCCCTTCCTTAGAGCGTACCATGGCCTTCACACCCATGAGCAGCAGATGTAAGTTTAGGGAGAGTTGTTTGAGTATGTAGCGATAAGCAGATTTCTTAATAGCTTTTTGATTTGTATGCACTCGTAATGCCTTAGCTGAACAACTTGGACCAGAATTCTCCTTGATTACCCAGACTCATGGTAGACCGATCTGAAGGAGTAGATCGAGATCGTTGATTTGTATGCACTAGTACTGCCTTAGCTGAACAACTTGGACCAGAATTCTCCTAGACTCGTGGTAGTCGAGATCATTGCAGGGGGATTTGAGGGAGGGGACCCAAGAGTCGTTGATCTCTTGGGAGGTTCAGATGGAGACATATACCTTGGTGTCCCATTTGGTACGTGATATCTAACAAATTATTGTTTTGGATATTCGAGTGGATCCAGTTGTAGGTGGGCGTTTTCCTTTTGAGTAAAATTCCTGACCTGTAGAGAAGAATTTATTTGTAGAGGCCATTGACTTGAAGACCAGAGAGAGCCTTCTTTGGTTGTGTCTTTCCAAGGTAATCTTGAGTTTGTTTAGATAAACTCTTGGATGTGGATGTACTTTGGTGTTTATTCCATGACTTGTGTATTGCAAAAGTGGAAACCCATGTCTTTTGTGGGGATTCTAGGGATTGCAGGATACTTGGTGTGAACCTGGAGAGTATCTCAAGGATCGATAGCATGACCTTGATAGTGCTATGTATACTATGCACTTATCTAATTTTTATTTTCCGGTAAAGTTGTCATGATCGATAGTTCCTTCGTGTAGCCAAGAATAACATTGGTTAGTCTTGAATAGATAGATGCCAATCAGGAAGCCTCGATGGTCAGGCATTTTCTTTGATTGCAATCGGTTTGTATTACAGCCGTGTGCTAGTTACCAGATCAGTGAATACTTGTAGTAACTTCTTACTTACCATTGATCTTGCCTATTTTGCATTACCGATAGTAACATTTGCTTAGATCATGTATTTGATCGAGCACATTTCTTGGATGTAGTGCACAAGATCTCAAGGACTTTTTATTTAGTCATCTTTTGACAGAGAGTTAGGGGATTCAGTGTAGCTTCATGTGGGTAGCTATTTTTGGATGCGTTTGACTCATGAGGGATGCATGTCTTTTGTTGAGAAGATTACATTGATGATGCTTCTCTGTGACCATGGATAACTTTACTGTTGTTAGCATGGTAAAGTGGGCCGTTGTTACATATTTTTTCCTTGAGGTGTACTAGGTTTATTGGTGATTATACTGGTACTTTTACAATGTGCAGATTTGGGTTTTGTAGAGTAGAGATCGGTACTAGGTTTTAGTGCTAGAGATGTTACCTGAGGAAGCCAGATCTTGATTATGCTACCACATGTAAACCCTATGAACTTGAGTTCAAAACTTGGAAGGATAGTCTCACCGAATGCTAGCTTTACATAGAATAGTACCGTTTCTTGAAACAAACCATAAATCGCATACGAAGTTGCTAAACTCTCCCAAGGAACTAACCATAATACCCACTTCAACCTTTGTATCTACGCACTAAAAGAAACTCAAGCCCCATCCAGAAGATAAAATCATCAGATAATCAAGTTCTATTCAAGAATCCCATCTTACATGCAATAAGTGATAGCCTCTCTCATCTCAAAATCTGAGATGAAACAAAGGTGTATCCAAAAATGCTCCCTCAGGAAAACCCACTACCATTACAACATGCAAGAACTCCACAACAAATGCCATCCAACATTTGCTATGATCCTAGGCTAGAGTACATGTGTGAGCCAAAGATATTTGAAAAATCAAGAATAGGTCATACCATCAATGCTATGATTTGGGCCAGGGAGTTGCTACAGACATAGTTTTACTTCAAGTAGGATTGTCATGGATGAGTGTTCTACACTTATGACAACCTCATGATCTCTATTTGGGGCAAGATTGTCATAGACGAGTGTTCTATATTTATGGTAGCCCTAGAATTATGGGAGGAAGTAAGAGGGTATATCATATAGGGCACATTGATGTGGTGGGCTAACTTGAAAGTCAGTGTCCTTTAGGCAGGAGTCTGGTTGTGTCAAGGTGGGATTGGGAAGGAATTGATCACTGTGTTTCATGCTCGCATGAAACACATTGAGATTAATTTCCATGTGAGCCCACAAGATGGGAGGCCCAACCAAGTTACTTTACTTGTCATTGGATCTGTCATTACTACATCTTCCACATCTCGGTCCAGTTATTGATTAGTCTTTAGACGCGAGGCCACATGAGCCCATAAGACGCAGATGTGAGCCTACCAAGCATTACGTGAGTCTATCTCACCAGACCTATGTGAGCCGATTTCAAACAAAGAAAGCATGAGCCACCAATCGTCACATCCGTAAGCCCACAAAAAACGAGAGTTGTGAGCCCACCAGATGTGAGCATAAAACTTTAGACGTGGGCCATCATATGTGACGTAAGACAATCATTAAAAAAAAAATCAAAAACTCAAAAAAACTAGAATAGCCACCAACCACTCAATGATGAGCACTAAAGATAGATTTACTGAGAGAAGCCCTTTGATATGCAAACTCCGTCTGGGCTTGAAACGACAATCCAATCAACTGTAGTATATCGCACACGTGGCCTACGTTGCCATGTGACACACCTAACCCTATTTTTTTATTTTTTTTATTTTTTTCTACGCGCGCGCACACACACACACACACACACACACATATGTATGTATGTATGCATGTATATGTATATATATATACCCCACCAACACACACACACACACTTTTTTTTTTTAGTAAAACCAGTAATTGTTATATTTTCATAAAGTCAATATACAAGACATTAGACTCCAAAGGAGAGCCTAATGGAAGCACACAAGAAAGTTTACATAATCATATTCTCCAGAGTGGAGAATATCCAAAGATCAAAAGCACTCGAAGAAAAGCTGAATACAAGATGCATCCATGTCACCCTCAAGGCAAGCAGCATATACAGACTGTCGCAATGAGGCTCGGAAAGATTCATATGATTGGAGATTGTGCCTTCCCAAATATGCAAAATTGTGTTCACTCCAGATGGTCCATAGGGCCCAATATCTCACCCAAAATAGAAAAAGTGAGTATTGGGACAAAGTTCTGAGATGTCTGCCAAAGAGCCAGAAATGTTTCCCAAATCTATGAGTTGGGAAGCGAAGGCAAAGATAATCAGAAACACACACACACACACACACACACACACACACACACACACACACGTATATATATATATATATATATTGGTGGGGTCATGTGGCGTACATTACCACATGGCACATAACCCTATTTTTTTAAAACTTTTTTTCAAGTATTTTATTTTGGGTAGGGTGTGCCACTGGCATATGTGACCTATGTTGCCACGTGGCATACGTAACCCTATTTTTTTAAAGATATTTTTTTTGGGGTTTGTGTGTGTGTGTGTGGGGAAATTTTCTCCAAGGGAGGGAGTGTTCCATTTTATTTTTATTTTTTTTGGGGGGAGGGATTTAAAGGGCCTAGGGAGGTAGTTTCTCAGGGGGGTGGTTGGGGGCTATGTGCGCTACATGTAGGGTTTCTGGATACATCTCTATTCCTATTTGGTGGATTTTTGGACTAAGGGGAAGCTACAGTTGATTTCTAGAACAATGAGAGTGTGGATTGGAAATGATTGGAGAGAGTGTTATGTTGTTACTTGGCATTTGCAACTATGATTGGGTCTATATGTTTTGGGCAAAGCGGTTATGCTTTGCTAGATGTGAGGTGAAGCTTTTGGAGCTTCGTAGAGATGTTTCTAATGAGTCTTAGCGTAGGCAGATATATTTTGTAGATCCGAATTCAGATCAGTTTTTGCTGATATTGAAATTAGTAGGCTGCTCAGGTAGATTTATTTTCCCAAGAAGTTTCAGTTTGTATGCCGAAAGAGATTGCTAGCAACCTAAAGAGATCTTTTGAAAGACTTGCAAGGTGAGGAGTGATGGATTGTAAGATGTATGTGGGGTATGTTTTGGTGGTATGGGACGCTAGGATGTATCACATATGTGGGTTTATAGGCTTCCGTCGAGGCATATGTTTTAGCTTTTGATGGGATAGTTATTGAGAACTCTAGATTGCTGGATGCCTAGTTCGTGGGGTGAGTGCACTAGCTTTTGACCTGGTAGGTATCTAGATATTCTTTTTTTTTTTGTGGCTGATATCCAGGGTTGTGTAGTGGGGTATTGACTCGTGGGGTTATTCTAGATTGACCTGGCTCCAATAGAGTGTTGTTGGTAGATATCACTTGCATCTTGATTACCTTGAAGTAGGCTAAGTTGGGACTTGAAGTTTCTTGATACTTCAGGTAGTGAGAGACTGAATAGGTTCCTACTCGTGATGATTGTTCTTAGTCTGTTAGGCAGCTGAGAGGATACATCGGTTTTGGTGGAACATTGCACATGTTCAACACTGAGAGATCATTTCATTGGCGGGGATGTACCTTTTTCTTTTTCTGGGAAAGGGATCCTTCTATTAGTTACGAGAAAAACAGCCATAATGGCTAAGTACAAACTCAGCTCCACATGGGGAAGCGAGAGTCAAGAAACATAAAAAAAGGGGGGAGGATGCTCTTCTCCTACGGCTGGCCGCTCTAGGAGGAGAAGGCTATCTCATACAATGGGGGGAGGGAGAAACAACCACACAAGTGGTCTATAGTGCCAAGTGGGCTCACCACCATTGTCAGTGAGAAAGGGACCGTGATGCCAGATCCTCACAAAGGCCTTCTGGCGCTTCTGCATGCCGTTAGAGCCAACCTGAAGCTTCCCGCACTGTCCATGGAGGGTATGAATGATAGCAAGCTAGATGCTCCGGATGGACTCCGTTGGTGGGTGAGGGTGCCCTTGATGGCTACGCTACTTGAGCTCTCGAGATGTATCACGCAGAGACAAATCTCCCATTTATGGCTAGAACCTGGGGTCCAGTGACCACGGAGTGTATGAATGATAGCGAACTAGATGCTCCGGATGGACTCCGTTGGTGGGGTGAGGGTACCTTTGATGGCTTCGCTGCATGAGCTCTCCAGATTTGCCACGCAGCGGCAAATCTCCCATCTATGGCTAGAACCTGGGGTCCAGTGACCAGTGGATGGAGTTGGGACTTGCACTGCAGAAATACGAAGGTGAGAGAATTGAAGGGCTAGTCCCCCACCCTCCTCATATGACATGACGATCTCGGCCTCAGTGGCTCAAGCAACTGTGCACCACGTAACTATGCAGAAGGGGGCCCGGTCCATAGTGAAGATGCAGAGAATCCGTTGCCAAACCTGTTGGTGCGCCCACCACCATCAGGCTGCAGCGAACTCTGCCTTAATGATTGCATGTGGGACCGATGGTTAGCTGCGAGTCATGCGAGAGAACATCATTACCTGGGGCCTCTCTACATGCTACTAATTCTGCTTTGATAGATGTTGTCCCAGAGAGGTGCTCCATACATCAAGACTGGTGACGAGGGTGTCAAAGAGCCAACCCTTCGTGTTTGGCTCCTGAAAATGGGCCTGGAAGCATTGTTGCTCAAGTAGGGCCAAAGCTGCATATCCCCATGTCACTATAGTGTGTGCTGCTGTGGTGATGGTAAAGTGGGGGCCACTAAAAGTAGCTTTGGGGTACACATGATGGGACAATCTCTGCCGGGGCTCCCCTAAAGCTCAATCTGGATGTGTTGCGACGGAAGGTGTTGAAAACCATTACCTTGGTTTTACCATGGTTAACAGTGAGATGTCGTTGTGTACAGAAAACCTGTAGAGCATCCAGAAGCCCCTCGGTTGAATCTGATATGGGCACAATGTTATCTGCCTAGAGTAGGAGGGGAATGAGTATGCCTGCAAGTGGAGCACCTAGCCTCCCTAATCTGGCAATGAAGCTTGATGTAAAGCCAAAGAGAGTGGGTGATAAAGGGCAGCCCTTTTTCACCCCAATCGTGCTAGAGATCTCCTGTGACATCCCTCCTGGGGCTCTCACTCGTCTTGTGACTTGCTCATAAAGACCTCAAGGGTGTATGAGACCATAAGTGGTACAATGATACCATGGCAATACTGAACCATGGAGAGAGAGAGAGAGAGAGAAAAGAAAGAAAGATGCATACCAAGATCCAGTGTGTCCAGCCTCGGCCAGCTGTCTGGATGCCTCAAAAGCTCGGCGGGATAATCTCTCCATGGGCATCTCCCTCATCCTGTATATAAAGGAGATCGTCTGGAACAATGCCTCCACTGCCATAGGTGGTGCAGCAAACTCAGCTCGAACAATGTCGTGAGGGACGGATGGTTGCTGCGTATCATCCTCGAGAGCATCAAGATCTGTGGTCTCTCCAGCTGTACCCATGTGGAAGCTGCAAGCCCTGGTGCCCAAACCGCTGCTGCATACATCAAGGCTGGTGTCACTAATGTATCAAAGAGCCACCCCTTCGTGCGGGGTTCCTGAAAATGTGCCTGATGACACTGACGCTCAAGGCCAGCAAGAGCTGCATACCCCCGGGTCACTCTGTCTTGGACTGCCTGAGCCATGGAGAAGCGTCCAGCTGAGCTAGTAAATGTGATGCCAAGGTAAACATAAGAGCTCACCACCTCGACCCGCCCTCCTGCTAATGTGAGAGTAGTGTGGCTCCTGACTGCGGGTGAAGTGTGGAAGATCATAACCTTGGTTTTCCCAAGGTTCACTGTGAGCCCCTGCTGTGCGCAGAAGTCATCAAGAGCCACAAGGTGTCTTTGAAGCCCAACCTGCGTGTCGGATACCAAGACGATGTCATCAGCATAAAGCATAACATGGACAGTAATACCTGATAGCTCAAGCCCAGAGCCTCCTCCCTGTGTGATGTAATCGACCACCTCATCAATATAGAGCCCAAAGAGCGTGGGGGAGAGCGGGCACCCCTGCTTCACACCAATGGTGCTAGCAACTGTGTCGGACAAGCCTCTTGGGCATCGGACTCTCCCAAAGACCTGCTCATATAGCCTGTATATGCCCCACATCATGTCTGAAGGTATGCCTAGTGTCTGTAGTCGCCGAAAGAGGCGCTCTCTGGGCACAGTATCAAATGCCTTGCGGAAATCCACAAAGCAACAATAGAGCCGTTGCCTCCGTGCCTTGGCCTGATCAATCAGGCACCTCAATGTAAAAATGTGGTCGATGGTCGAGAAGGCTCGACGGAAGCCTGCCTGGTCTGCTGCTCTCAATCCCCCAACCTCTGCATGAGTGCTCAGCTCTGCCTCCAAAACTGCCCCGTATAGTTTGGCCAATATATGGCCAATCATGATGGTCCTGTAGTTCCCGGGGTCTAGTACATCTCCCGCTTTATGGATCGGCACAATAGTGCGCATTGTCCACTCAGCCGGAAACCCCTCTGACAGAGCTCTGTTGAAGAGATGAGCAAGAAATGGTGCCAATGTATCAATAGCATAGATGAGATGCTCTCCCTGTAATCCTGTATGATCTGTCGCCCGTCCATGTTGGAGTCGGCATATGGCCCTCCTAACCATAGGTGTGGTGAAGAAGGTGGAGACTGTGGAGCATGGCTCTGTGGGCTGTGGTATAGGGGGCTGTGCAGGCACATCATAAAGTCTCTCTGCATATGTCTGCCAGGTCTAAGGATCGGCAATAGGTGTGGGAGGACGGGGCTCTCTGAGTCTCCTCCAAGCAGCAGCAGCATCTCTGCTCATGAGCATGTGATATGTGTCCCAGTACTGAGCCTCCTCATAAGCTTCGCCACTTACGGCGGGTGAGAGTATGCATCCTCTTGCCTGCCTGCATCCGGGTGATCTCCCCGCGAGCCCTCTGCACTCGGAGATTGCGGTAAAGGTTTCTGCACTCATCATCATACCATCGGTTCTGGGGCATGCTCCCAGATGTAGGTGGCCGTCCTGTCTATATGTGGTATGGGAAACTCCTCGCGGCTGCGGAGTGCAGTTCATGTGAGAGCTGGGAGGTGAGCATGGCCATGGGTGCCGATGGATCTAAGGCAAATAGCTGATCATGAACATGATAGTCGTACACCTCGGCTAGGTCCTGAGTGAAGTGAAAAATAGTGCGTGGTGGCTGTATGATGGGTGGGTGGGTCTCCAATAAGCTCCTGAAAGTGAGGGATAGGTATGTATGATCCGCCCCAATGGGGCATTAAGCAAATGTTGCCCATATCGAGTGCTGTCAGCTCCTCCATCAGCGAAGATCCGAGTGGTCTCTATATCCTCTGTAGCTAGCGGCTCTAGTCTCAGGGGATCCTCAAAGTCATAGATCTCGCACTGTCTGCTCTGAGTCCGTGCATTGAAGTCCCCCATCAAGAAGACTTCTCCCAGTGTCGAATAGTGTAAGATCTCCTCAGATAAGACAGAGTATGGAGACTCACTAGCCTCTCCTCCACCCGGCTCCTCGGTGGTGGCAAACCGCGACCCCTTCGGAGGAAAGTAGCAAAGGGCGATATAAATCCATCTGGTCTTCGAGAGGCGTAAGCTAATCCACATGTATCTCGCCTCCGAGTCTCGTGCTACGACTCGAACATGCTCATGTAACCCATGCCTGAAAAGCACTGCAATACCTCCTGAACCTCGGGAGGTGGCCTGTCTCATCCCCTGTCGGTGAGCTGACTCCCACTGATAACCCTCAACCCGTGGTAAGCCCCTCTCCGGGCTCTCATGTGTCTCTGTCATCAAGATGATATCCCGGCCCTCCATCACCTCCTCAAGTCTCCCTGGATGTGTCCATAGGACTCCATTACAGTTCCAGATTGCTATTTGTATCTCTTTGTCCTCATGTTGTTTCCTCCGTGTCTCATAGGCCAGATGGCGGTATTCGACCCTCTTCCCATCAATGTAGATGTGACCATCCCTATAATGGGCCTTCTTCCCTTCTTTGCGTGCCGCCTTGATCTTCGGCATGCATAATCTTCTATGCTCCAGTTGCATCCATGTGAGGTCATCATCGAAGTAGATGGGGTCCCCTGGCAAGCTCCTCAAGATAGCC
Source organism: Cibotium barometz (assembly GCF_041138505.1). Taxonomy (NCBI): domain Eukaryota; kingdom Viridiplantae; phylum Streptophyta; class Polypodiopsida; order Cyatheales; family Cibotiaceae; genus Cibotium; species Cibotium barometz. The sequence continues at coordinate 14,906,882 of NC_141081.1, forward strand.
CGTCTTCTCATAAAGCTCATCCTCATAGTCACAAGGGATGGGGGACGGGGACGGGGACGGGACGGGGGACGGCCATAAGTAGGGAACAGGGACGGGGGAGGGAACGGCACTCAAAAAATACTTTTTTTTTCCTACTCTACACTTATTCTACTTTGGAAGTACATCAAAATGAGCACAAATTTACACTAAAATGGTAAGCTTTTGAGTCATATTAATAATTAAGTAGATACAAAATGAGTCAGGACTAAGCCTTAAGGAGGCAAAATACATGGACGGACTCAAATGAGTCAATGACAAAAAAGTGCTGAAGACTAGAGGCTAGAGAGACAGTCTATGCAATGTGTTTGAGACAGCACCATATAGATAGCATGTTCTTACACTACTCTCTCTAAATTTCTGCCGCCGGGGGGATCCAAGGGGGGCTTGAAACGAACTCAAAATCGTGATGATTTTTTCAATGGTCGGCAGCAAAACATCCTATTATTTTGTGCGCTGAGCGCACAAATTCATTCAAGAAAAATAGCAACAAGAAGTAACAGCCATAAACGCCTAGAAACGGGCAGGCACAAATTCATTCAAGAAAAATAGCAAGAGGCTTGTTCTTATATAGATAGGCAAGAGAAAGAGAGGAAAGCCTCAAGGGCAAGAGAGAGAGAGAGGGCCAAGCCTCAAAGAGCCAAGACCCAACAGCCATAAACGGCTCGAAAGGAGTAGGCAGGCGCAGGGCCAAAAACGCAGCAACGGCAGGCGCAACAGCTCTTTGCCGTCCCCGCACAGGCGTCCCCGTCCCTGCGCCGTCCCCGTCGCCGTCCCTGTGAGAAACGTTCGTCGGGGGACGTCCGTCCCCGTCCCTGCGCCGTCCCGTTTCGCGATCCCGGCGTTCCAAGGCTCCGTCCCCTCCGTCCCCTGTGACTATGCTCATCCTACTCTCCTCGTCCGGGAACTGTAGCACTAAGGCCTTGCCTTTGGTGGAGTCCTTTGGGGTTGTTCTCCATACTCTAGTGAATGGGAGCGGCTCATCCTCCTTTAGTCCTAGCTTGGTACATAGGTTCCGCCCGTCAATCTCGGGCATGGAGGTAGTGCTCTCTGGTATTCCTGTGACTCGGATGTTGAGGCGCCGGATCCGTCGCATCTTCTCTTCATCAAGAGTAGACTGCATCATGTGTACATCTTCTTGTACCTCCGTCTTGATGTTCTTCTTCATCACTTGTACATCTTCTTGCACCTCCTTTTTGATGTTCTTCTTCATCACTTCTACCCATCCTTCGCGGGCCGCCTCCATTTTCCCCTCGATTGTGTGGGTGAGGGTTTTGGTGATCTCTTCTTTGATTGCCTCTTTGTCCACCTCAAGAGTCTCTCCTTCCTCCCGTGGACGATCGCGTAAGGATGCCACTTCGCCCTTCAAAAGGTTGATTTCCTCCTGCATGGCGAGCTTTTCCTTCTCCCACTCCTCTTGCATGGTAAGCTTCTCTTCCTTCCATATTTCGGCTTCGGCCTCCAGCTTCCCCATGCCCGTCAATAAGTCCTTCTTGATGGCGGTGATGGTGCTGTCCAATGTCTTCTTCTGGTCCTTGATAAGATCCCTAAGGATATGATCAAGCTGGCTGATTTTGTCATCTACAGACCCTCCCATTGTAGAGGGAGGGAATGTTTGAAAGGAGCAGGCAAATATGTGGGAGAGAGAGAGGAGAAATGGATGAAATTCAAGTCCCCATTATGTTGCTGCCTTGGGGGCATGAGCAAGGGTGCGTGGGGAAAAGCGGGCGCCAACAGAGGGGGCGAATGCGAACAGCAGACAGCGGGAGGCAGAGCAAAGCGGGTGGGAAAAGGGGGCACAGGCAGAGGGGGCGAAAGCGAACAGCAGACAGAGAGGGCGAAAAGGGGCGCAGACAGAGGGGGCGAATGCGAACAGCAGACAGAGAGGGCGAATGCAGGCAGGCAGCGGGAGGGGTGGGCACAGAGCGAAGCGGGTGTGAAAAAGGGGGGGGGCGCAGACAGAGGGGGCGAATGCGAAAAGTGAAAGAGAGGCGCAGGCAGGCAGCGGGAGGGGTGGGCGCAACGGGAGGGGGTGGGCGCAGCGGGAGAGAGAGAGGGAGAGAGAGAGAGAGAGAAATGAAATGAAATGTTATATTAACGTCTTCAAAAGGCCAAAGTGACCTATGAGACCAAAGTTACAACCATGTGACATTTGATACAGTATCTGGAAAAGAAAAGAAAGGACTGAAGGTAAGTATCTAGCCCTACAAGACATCAGTAGGAAGCATCCGGAAGCAGCAACTAGGGAGAGTGGGAAGCTAATGCTACTAGTCAAAATGGGGTACATGAGTACATGAATATGGGGGAGTACAAAAGTGACAGTGAGTACAACAGTATATGGCTGGAGTGGTAATCATCCTAGGAGCTCTAGCATGGGTCTCTGCCGGATGGCCTGGATATCTGCCATAGTGAGATGCCTGGTCGGACGAGCCTGATGCCTCGCAATGATGCTCTGAATCCTCTGGTGTAGGCACCGTCTCTGATGTAAGGATCCGCGAACCCTCAGGCGTCTGGATCTGCCCAACTGGATAGCTCTCTCAACTAGAGTCCCACGGGGTGCCCACTGTTGGGCTGTCGGCTGTGTGTCCTCCCGGGTAGTCCCTCTAAAGAAGTCAGTAATCTGTCTCTGTGTGGACTCCGTGCCAGTCGGGCGTCTGCTCCTCATAATGGACTCTCTGAGCCTGCGGATCTCGAGGAGATAAAAACCCAAGCATCGCTGATCACAATAGTCCATGACTTTAGCCAGTGGTCCAAATCCCTCTGTGAAAAGGCAATGGTAGCGCCCTCGAATCTCATAATATGCTGTGCACCAACAGATGTAGTGCTCCTTCGTCTCTGGCTCTATCCAACAAATCTAACATATCCTGTCCCCTGGAATTATGCCTGTAAATCTGCCTGTCTCTATCTCTAACTGATGTGAAGAGGTGCGGATCTGCCCAATGGCGCACCTCAATCCATGAGACAAATGGGTATCCATGTAGCTCGGTCTAAGTATAAAGCCATCCTCAGTGGTGCGGAGAAGATGGTCTCTATAGAAAGCCATCTTCGTCCCCAACTCCTGTGAGGGCTCTAGCCATGTCCTCCTAGTGTCCAACTGAATGAGGTCCTGTCTGATGACTACTAATCTCAGAATGTGTCAAGGTGAGAGAGGGTGCCTCTAGAGAGTACTGGAAGGGTGGAAGTCTGTCTAAGCTGAACCCGTGGAGCTCAAACCAGGATGCTATCTACGCATACCAACATGAAGTGTCTCCCTCCATGGCTAGCTGATGAGAGGACTCTAAAGCAAGTCGTGCATACCGGTGTCGGGGAAGCTCCCAGGTGCTATGAATGAAGGACATTGATCTGGCAAGAGCCTCGACTACGATTGGTGGTGCTCCCATCTCGGCTCTGATAATCTCATGGGGTACCGAGGCCTTAGCCCGAATCATCCTGGAGATCATGGACACAAGTGGTCTCTCCATCGATCTCCATCCATCGTATGTGCGTCCTGATCGACTGTGACGATCTAGGCTAGGCCCCCAGATTTGTACTCCATATAGCATAGCCGATGTGACCAGTGTGTCAAAAAGCCATAGCTTAGTGCGTGGCTCCTGAAACTGTACCTGTGAGCACATCCTCTCTAGACCTCCTAGTGCTGCATATCCTCTAGTCAATCTAGCCTCTGCTGCCCCCCTCATGGAAAATGTGGGCCCAGTGAACACCACTCCAAGATATGTGTATGAGTCAACATACTCCACTGTCTCCTGCCCATATGTGAAAATAGGCGCTGATCTCCAGACCCACTGAGCTGTAGTGTTAAACACCATAACCTTGGTCTTACCAAGGTTAACTGAGAGCCCACTGTCCTGTGCATAAGCATGTAAAGTATCCAAGTGCCTCTGCATACCCTCTGGTGAGTCTGCTATAAGCACAATATCATCAGCATATAAGAGCAGAGGTATCCAAGTGCCAGCCAACTGGGCTCCTCTGTCTCCTTGTGTCCCAATATAATCAGAGATCTCATCAATGTATAGTCCAAATAGAGTCGGAGCGGGCAGCCCTGTTCCACCCCTATAGTGGAGTGTACTGGCTGGGAGAGACCCTTTGAAGTCCGCACCTGCCTAACTACTGTCTCATAAAGTGCCATAATACCCCAAATGAGCTCACATGGAACCCCCAAGTCTTGCAGCCTGCGCATCAGTTTAGCTCTGGGCACTGTGTCAAAGGCCTTGCAGAAATCCACAAAGCCACAGTAGATCCTCCTCCCATGTGCTCTGCCCTCCTCAATGATAGCCCTGAGGGTAAAGATATGATCCAAAGTAGGGAATCTCCTCCTGAAACCGGCCTGTCCCTGAGCTCGCACCCCTTGTCTCTCTGCCCATCTGCTCAACTCATGCTCAAAGGGAGCGAGAGAGAGTTGTATTAACGTCTACAAAGGGCCAAAATGACCTATGAGACCAAAAGGTTACATCATGTCCATGAAATACATCATCATGGGTACTAAAAATAAAAATCAAAGAAAGTAATAAGAGCTGAAATGTCAGATTTGATCCCAAAACAAAACAAAAAGTGTCCAGCTCTCATATCACCCTAAAATATCCCGCATAGGACGTTGCAACATGGCACCCAATGTAGTAAAGCTGGGCTGGCAGGAGAGGCCTGTGGTGGTGGGAGATGATGGCTTTGATCCTCCTGTAGTGACGCAGGCGTGGGCGGGAACCACAAGGTCGAGGGCGTCAGGTTTGGCGTAGCTCAATGGCTCTGTCTAGTGTCACTCCTCTCAGCGGAGCTCCTGCATCAGCTTGAAGGTCGGGTGTAGTGGGTGAATTTGTCCTCGTTACTTTGGTCTGGAAGAAGTCGGTGAGAGCTCTCTATACTGGTCCTCTAATAGGGACCGTTGGTCTAGGCTGCAGAAGGGATTCCCTGTGGCTGCGAAGCTCCAGGAGGAAAAGTCCCAAGCATCTCTGGTCTAGGAAATCCATGATCTTGGAAAGTGGTCCAAATCCATCTCGGAAGAGGCAGTGGAACCTCCCCATAATCTCATAGTATACTAGGCATCTGCATACATAATGGGCCTCTGTCTTAGCCTCTATGTGACAAAGTTGACGTATCTTGTCCTCTGGTGCAGCTGCCCTCAGCCCATATTTGGTTATCTCCACTCTGAACTGATGGGATGAGGTGCGGATCTGTCCAGTTGCACATTGCACCCCAAATGAGTGCGGGCATGTGATGAAGCTGTCGTGTGTCACGCGAAGAAAATGGTCCTTGAAGGGGCTGGATGGGTGGGTGCCAAGTCCTCTGAGTATCCGGTCTCACAATGTCCTTCTTGATGACCTTGTTCAGCTTTGTGTGGCTGAGAGCAAAGGAGGGCGCCCCTATGCTATACTAGAATGGAGGGAGTGCCTCCATCTACATGCGATGCATACAAAACCAAGTGCTCACCTGGGCATACCAACACTGCGTGTCTCCGTCTAGTGCCAGCTAGCTGGCTCGAGGACTCTAGGGCGAGCGTGGGATATATGTCTGGTGGGAGCTTTCATAATCTGTGCCAGTATGTCAGTGTCTGGAAAATGGCCTCTGTCACAATCGGTGCAACCCCTATCTCCACCCGCACAATCTCGTGTGGCACTGATGGCTTACTTCTAATCATGCATGAGATCATCATCACTAGCGGCCTCTCCATCGGCTTCCACCCATCATATACATCCTTCATGTCTGTCTCAGCTGGCTCCTCCCTCCGTCTCCTCCTGTGGTATATACTAGGATCATAGATGGGAGCTCCATATGGTAGTGTGGGTGTGACTAGTGTGTCAAATAGCCAGAGCTTCGTCCTCGGCTCCTGAAACTGTATTTGTGAGCACTGACTTTCAAGTGAGCCCAAAGCTGCATAGCCATCCATCAATCTAGTTTCGGCTGCCATCTGCATAGAGAGGTCACATGCTCCAGTGGCTCCCCACTATATGTAAACTGTTGTGCAGATCTGCGTATCCACTGCGAGGAGGGTTAAAGATCATAACCTTGGTCTTCCCAAGGTTTACAGTGAGGTCCCGATCCTCGCAAAGGGCCTGTAATGCATCCAAGTGTCTCTGCAGCCCCTCTGGTCAGTCAGAAATGAGGACAATGTCATCAGCATACAATAGAATGGGTATCAAAACTCCTGCCAAAAGTGCTCCTGGACCTCCGTGTCTGTCTATGTAGTCAGACACCTCATCAATGTAGAGCCCAAATAGAGTGGGAGTAAGGGACAGCCCTGTTTCACCCCAATAGTGCTATCTATGTCCTCTGATTCGCCCCCTTGGGTCCGCACTCTGCCAATGACAAACTCAGAGACTGTGAGGATCCCCCAAAGCATGTCTGTCGGTACTCCCATGTCTTGCAATCTCCTCATCAATCTGGCCCGTGGGACTGTGTCAAGAGCCTTGCGGAAATCCACAAAGCAACAGTATATTGGTGCCCATGTGCTCTCCCCTCCTCAATGATACCCCGTAATGTGAAGATGTGGTCCAGTGTGGAGTGCCCTCTCCGGAAACCTGCCTGCCTTGGTGCGCTGAGTCTTTGCTCTTCCGCCCATCTGCTGAGCTCATGCTCCAAGATCGATCCATAAATCTTGTCCAATGTGTGGCCAATCGTAATAGTCATTTAGTTACTGGAATCGATGGTGTCACCTGCTTTCAGAATGGGCATAATGATATTAGAAGACCAACTGGCGGGGAAACCCTCGCATAGGGCCGTGTTAAACATATGAACCAGAAGTGGAGCCAAGACATCCCTCACATGTGTAGTGCTCCAGCAATTAGCCCATCATGATCCTGTGCTCTCTCATTTTGCATCCATTCAATAGCATCTCTCACCATGCTCAAGTGGAAGGAGGAGGAGTGGGGGGTGGGGGGGTGAGGCTCAGGAGGGTGGGGAGAGGTGGTTGTCCAGGGACGTGGTAAAGGGAGGTGGCGTATGCATCAGGTGAGGTGATCGGGGTCAGTGGGCGACGATCCTGGAAGAGCCTCCAGGCCTCCTTACAGTCCCGTCCTAGAAACAACTGGTACAGCTCCTGCTCGAGGTGAGCTAGGTAGGTTCTCTTCATCCTCCGTACGAGACATCGGATGATCTGTCGTGCCTGCTGGTGAGTGGTGGAGCCCAAAGCAGCCTCCCGCTGTAGGCGGGCACGGGCCTTGTGGCACTCCTCATCATACCAACTGTTCTGTGGAACAGTCCCTCCAGGTGGTCCGGGGGTGGCTCTGGTGTGAGGGAAAGCGGCTGCGGCAGATGTGTGAAGGGTGGTTGCAAGCTGTGTGGCAACCTTATCAAGTGGGATGTGGGGGTCGAGGTCGGAGAGGGTGCAGAAAATGTGGTCAGAGTAGACGGAAGAGGTATCCCTGGTGAAGGCCAGTGGTGTGGTAAGGCCAGTGGGTGGATGGTGTATTGGCATGTGAGGGAGAAAGGTAAGTATGCACGATCAGCTGCAACATCAATGGGGTGGGGCGAAATGGTAAAATCCGAGATGAGTGGTATCAATGAGAGAGCCCACCAAGTAGTCCATTGTACTAGCTCCATGTCCAAAGGGGTAGCAAGTGAAGGTGCTGGAGCCAGGCCACCGGGCGAGGCCATTATAAATGGCTAATCCATCAGCTCTTCCAAGGCCTAGGAGGTATTCCCCATAGTTTGTACGGGCTTTCATGTCCTGTGATGTCCGCTAGAGATCTGTGCCCATAGTGTCGATATCCTGGTACATGGGATCCTCTGTCTCAAAGAAAGGTACCTGTGCACTGGTGGTGCGGGCGTTGAAGTCTCCAGCAAGGAGGTTATCCCCTAGATTGCAGAACTTCAAAATGTCCTCATAGAGTGGCAGGTATGGAGACTCCCCACAGGTGGCATATCTGGATGTGGATGGTGCAAAGTAGCACACTGCAAGGTAGATATCTCTGGCCCTCTCCATCTTGATCCTCATCCACATGAACTGTGCATCCTCATCCCATTTGACCACCTGTATCACATGGTGCAGTCCCTCTCTGTATAATATGGCCACTCCTCCTGAACCTCTAGTGCCGCCTACTGGGCGTGGCTGTGGGCGGTGGACGGACTCGCAGCTGTATACCAGCACCTCAGGTAAACGGCTCCCTTGGCAGGACCATGTCACGCCCTCTAAATGTTGCTTCGAACAGACCTGCATCTATTCTTAGAGCTCCATTGCAGTTCCAGACCGCAATCGCTAGTGGGGTCCCACAGGTTGCGCACCGTCATGGAGCGTGCCGCTCGGTGATAATCACCCTCCCTTCTCTGTACAGTCTGCCTTATGCGCTTCTAGTATGCGAGGCATGCACTCCCTCCCGTGTGCCACCTGGGCTAGTGTAAGGTCATCCTCAAGGCAAGTCTTTTCCCCTTTTAATGTCCGTCTTTTGGCGTGGAATGCGTGTCTTGCCTCTACCCCCTCAAACTTGAGGATCAGTGCGCGCTCCTTTGTGGTGTCTTTCCCCACCCTCCATGCCTCAACAAAGGGAGTGTCGGGAATCTCCATCTTCCTGCATAGAGCTATGGCGTCTTCCTTCCAGGAGACCCCTTCCTTCCATCCCACCACTCTCACATGGAGTGTTTGGATCTTCCTTCTCTTCTCTTCTTCAAGCGTGTCGTTGATGATATTCGGGATTGATGGTGGGTTTGGTTGCCTCTTGGCAACCTCAATCTAATTGCCCGCGTCTTCGACTTGTTGCTGCGTCTTCTTGATCATTTCAGCCCATGTATCTGCTTCATTGGCCTTCTTCTCTTCTTGGGCTTGGAGGGTCTGCACTTGCTCCTTAAGTGTATTTAGCTCCTCATTGAGGGATGGCTGAATTTCGCCACCTTCATATTGGATGCGTGCCCTCAAGTGGTTGTTTTCCTCTTAAAGTATGGCTACATGAGCCTCTAAATCCGAGATTAGGGAGGCTTGATGGCTGGTTTTATCTTCCAGCATCTGAACCATTTCCTCTCTCATCTTGTTGAGTTGGCTCACCATGTGGGCCTGCATTTCTTCCTTCCACCTGTCCATCTCCTCTTGCATAGAGGTGTGCAGCCCCTGGAAGAGTTCGTCCTGATCTTCTCCAAGCTTCTTTTGCAGGCTTTCTATATCTGTATCTTGCAGTTTGCATCTCTCTTTCATGGCTGTCATGCATGTTTTAGCATGGGGGTTGCTGATTTTCTGTGTATTCACCCATACACTGCTGTATTTCCTCTCCTTCTCACCCCTAGTTCTTGTATCCGGAGAGCACTCCATGTTGGAGAAGGGAGTGGAAATTAAGCGAGAGAGAGAGAGAGAGAGGAAGGAGAAATGAAATGATAAATTAACGTCTCTAAGAGGCCATAATGGCCTATGAGACCAAAACTGAGAGTACATCTGAAGTTGGTGTCTCATCAAAGAGAACAAGACTAAAAAGTACAATAAACTGATTGTCCTACAGTTATAAGAACAGAACTGCAAGACTCCGAGATGATACTGAGTAGAAAACACTGGAAAATACTGGGAAATGTATATCAGGTAGATCCATGTATGCTGATCAGTTGAAGTGTTGCCCTCTCCTTAGATCAAGTATCTCCGCCATGGGGCTGTCTAGAATGGAGAGGTCGTAGAAGCGAGGTAGGCGCCTCCGATGCCGAGCAATAATGGCTCTGATCTGGCAATGGTGAGGATGCCGTGGTCCAGATCCTGGTGGGCGTGGCCGACAAGCACGACATAAGATAACTGCTCTATCAGTGGTGACTCCCTGGGAGCGTGGTCGGTGCTCTGATGGCCCAATGGAGGAGGCATCAGGAGGTGTGTGGGCTGGGTTGCTGGTGCTGGTGCCGAAGAAATCTGTCAGGGTCCTCTGTCTAGGTACATCATGGCTGGGCCTCCTGTCTGCCAAGAGGGTCTCTCTATGTCTCCTAAGCTAAAGTAGAAACAATCCGAGGCATCTCTGATCCTCAAACTCCATGACCTTGCGTAACTGCCCAAGACCCTCTCGGAAGAGGCAGTGATATCTCCCTCGGATCTCATAATAGACTGTACATCGGCAAATGTAGTGTTCCTCTGTCTCTACCTCCTGGTAGCGTAGCTGACAAATGCGGTCATCCACGATCTGATGCACATATCGGCCTGTCTCAATCCGCAATTGGTGTGATGAGGTCCGGATCTGTCCAATGGCACAACGTATCCCATGTGATAGGTGTACATCCATGTACGCCGGGCGGGTGATAAAATCATCCGGTGAGAGGTGTAGAAAATGGCTCTTGTAATGAGCCATTTTCGTGCCCAAGGGCTCAAGGGGGCTAGTCCATGTCCTCTCTGTGTCCACTCTGATGATATCCATCCTGATCACGCGGTTTTGCTCTGAGCCTGTGAGATCCAAAAATGGGCAATCCAGGCTGTACTGAAAGGGTGGTAGTGCCTCTTTCCGCAAACCATGTAGGTCAAACGATGATCTCATCTGAGCGTTCCAACAATGAGTATCTCCATCCTCTGCCAACTGTATGGATGAGGTCAATGCCAAACGGGAGTACCTCTGCTGAGGGAGCTCCCATAGCCGCTGTAAAAAGGTAACTGCCTGGAATAGGGGCTCGGTTACTACTGGTGGGGCACCCAGCTCAGCCCGAACAATCTCATGTGGTATTGATGATTTGCTCCAAATCATGCGGGCAATCATCATAATCAGTGGTCTCTCCATTTGCCTCCATCCCTCATCTGTCCCTCTCTGAGATTTGTGATGTATAGTGGGCCCCCAAATTGAAGCTCCGTACAGGAGGGTCGGTGTGACAAGCGTATCAAATAGCCACAATTTGGTGCGTGGCTCCTGAAACTGTATGTGTGCACACTGCCTCTCGAGTGCCCCCAAGGCTGCATGCCTTCGAGCTAATCTAGCTGCTGCTGCCTCCTTCAGGGAGAAACGCGGTCCTGTGAAAGTAACTCCCAAGTAGACATATGACCTGACGTACTCTACCGGCTCCCCTCGGAAAGTGAACTGAGGCTCTGATCTCGTCACCCATGCCTGTGTGGTGTTAAACACCATAACCTTGGTTTTCCCAAGGTTCACTGTCAGATCTCTATCCGCACAGAAAGCCTGTAATGCATCCAGGTGTCTCTGTAGTCCTCGCGGAGAGTCTGAGATTAGAACAATATCATCAGCATATTACAAGATGGGTATCAACACCCCTGCCAGGCATGCCCCTGGGCCTCCCAATCTGTCTACATAATCAGAGACCGCATCAATGTACAGTCGAAAGAGGGTGGGCGATAGCGGGCATCCCTGCTTCACCCCTATCGTGCTGGTCACCCTATCGGATAGTCGCCTGGAGCTCGGACTCTGCCTGTCACAAACTCATACAAAAAGCATATATCCCCCACTGCATATCCTCGGGTACTTCAATGTCATGCAATCTGTGCATAAGCCTAGCACGTGGTACGGTATCGAAGGCTTTGTGGAACTCCACAAAGCAGTAGTATATCCTTCTCTTCTGTGCCCTGCCCTCTTCCAATAAGTGCCCGAAGTGTCAGTATGTGATCCAAGGTAGTAAATCCTCTCCTCAAGCTAGCCTGTCTATGTGCTGGATGACCATGCCTCTCTGCCCATCGGCTTAGCTCTGACTCCAAATATAGAGCCATATAATTTGGCCAAGTAATGACCAATCATGATCGTCGTGTAGTTGCTTGGTACCATGGGGTCCCCACTCTTAAAGAGTCGTACAATGATATGCTCTGTCCAGCTTGTCGGCAAAACCCTCACAAATGGCACGATTAAACACATGTACGATGAGCGGAGCCAAAGTGTCTCGTGCATATGAGAAGTGCTCTCCAACTAGCACATCATGATCCTGTGCCTTTCCACTCTGTAACCTGTCTATCGCATCTAGCACCATCCGCATGGTAAAAAAGGTGCTGCTAGACGGTCTAGCTCCCAGTGGAGGGGGGGTGGGGGGCTGTCATGGTGCATCATATAGCTCTCTAGCATAAGTATGCCATGCGTCAGGTGCAGTAATCGGAGTACCAGGCTGTCTCTCCTGAAACATCTTCCATGCCCTCTTGTTGTCCTTCCCCAGGAAGAGTCGGTAGATCTCCTCCTCTAGCTTAGCCAGATAGGCTCGTTTCTTCCTCCGCAGAAGGCGCCGAAAGATCATCCTGGCCTGTCTATGTGTGTGAGACCCCAATGGCAATCACGATGTAGCTGTGCTCGTGTCTCACGACACTCATCATCATACCAACTGTTCTGTGGGGCAGTGCTGCGGGGGTGGGTGGAAGGGATCATAGTGCAGGGAAACGCATATGAGGCGGATGCATGTAGAACACCTGCCAATCCTCTCGTGATCTCGTCCAGAAAGCTATGCGGGTCTAAAGCGAACAAGCCATCAGATACTGCATCCCGATAAACCCCAACTGTCTCACGTGTAAACTGATATCTTGGGTACCTAGGTAGATGAGTGGCTGGCCCATCTCTCGGGGATCTACCTACTAGTGTGAAACTGAGGTATGCATGATCGGCTGCTATGCCAATGGGCCTACTGGAAATCGTGAACCCCGCACATTAGGTATCAGTGAAGGAGATCCCATCAAGTAGTCCACTGTGCTCGCTCCCCCTTTAGAGTTCCAGTGTGTGAGAGCATCTGATCCTTGCCATCTCAATAAGCCATTGTATATGACCAACCCATGTGCACTCCCGAGTGTGAGAAAATGCCTGCCATAATCTGTAATCTCCCCCTGATCCTGTGCTGATCTCTGCAACCCTACATCCTCTGCCGTGATCTCCCGGTACATAGCCTCTTGAGTATCATACAACTCTGTCTGCTCTGTGCCTGTACGTGCATTAAAGTCTCCCAATAGTAATATGTCTCCCATGCTGGCAAACCTCATGATATCATCATATAGTGGTATATAGGCGACTCTCCCGATGGTGCAAAGGTTGGGGAAAGTAGCATACCGCCACATATAGCTCGCGGAGCCCCTCTGCATATTCGGACCCACATGTACCTTGCATCTGCATGTCTATGTACCACATGTATTTTGTCACGAAGCTCCTCCCTGTAAAGTATTGCCACTCCTCCAGATCCTCTGGTGCCTCCCAATGTGCGTGAACGAGGGCGGAAAACTGATTCCCATCTATAACCTCGTACGTCAGGAAACCTCTTGTTTGTGCACTGATGGGTTTCCGTATACATAGCAATATCACTGTGTCTGAAAGTATCCTCAAAGTATCCTGCATCTGTTCTAAGGGCTCCGTTGCAATTCCACACCGTGAATCGCAAGGTCTCATAGGCCGCGCACCGTCAAGCGGGCCTCGTTTCCGTAATGATGACTCGGCCATCTCTGTATACCGCCCATTTCCCCTCTTTCCTTGCCTCAAGCACACGCGGCATGTGTTCCTTTCGGTGTGCTATCTGTGTGCCAATGTCAGGTCCTCAATCCAAATAAATCTTTTCCCCCTTAAGGGCCATCCTTTTGGAGAGGAAGGTCTTCTTCTTCTCCAAGTCACCAAACCTGATGATCAATATCTTCGCCCTGGTTTCAGCTCTCGCCATGCTCCGGTAATGGGTACATCAGTGGCTCCAATTTTTGTTGCAAGAGCTTTTGCATCCTGTAGGGGATTTCCCTTATCTTCCCACCCAACTACACGTACATGTAAGGCACGTGCCCGTCTCTTGGCTTCCTCTTCCAATGTAGCATTCATCACCTCTACTTTATTGACTGGTGTATCCTTCTGTTTTTTTACTACTTCAATCCATGGGTTGACTTCCTCAATTTGTTTCTTTGTGGCAGTGGCAATTTCAGCCATGAATGCATTTCCTTCTCACCCTACAGCCACTATTGCCTTACATGATTCCAAAGTGTTTTGCATTGTCTTTTTCGCGGTCAGCCATACATGTCTTCAAAGTGCCTTCGTACGATGCAACTGTTGTGCCAATCTCTCGGAGCATGTCATCCTGACATTTCTGCATCTCTTTTTTCATTTCGTGTGCATCAAGGCTTTGGGCTAATTCCATTTCAACCCGTACTTGGGCTTGCATTTCTCCCTTCAATTGGACATATATCTCTTCCTTCAGCGTTTCGTATGTCACTTTCCTTTGGGCATGCATCTGCTCGGTCCATTCCTTTTCAAGCTCCTATCGCATGGTGTTCATCTCTGTCCTTATGTGAAGCTGTAGCTCCTCATAAAGGGCCTCATCCTCGTCGGGCCATCTTCGTAAACCTTCGTGAGCCAGGGGACATGATTCCTTCCCTCGGTCTTTTGCGGTAGGCATTTGGTGCCTTCGTGGGGGTGTGAAAGGTTGTCTCACCATCCTGTTCCCCCTCTAGTGGTTGAGGCATGTTTACCCCTATTAGTTGCTGGCTTGGGGGCCTGAGCGCAGAAGGTGTGTGTGTCTGTGTTGTTGGTGTTTGAGTGAGCGCTATCGCCACCACTGTGCATCACCGTGTCTGTTGACCGTGTCTGCTGACTGTGTAGCGCCGTGTTTGCTTCTATGCGCTCACGTCTACAAGAATATCCATTAACTTGGACCGCACATATGGCGAAACAGCAGCGAGGCAGAGGGCGAACACCTAGCACTTGTTGCTCATCGCTGAGCGAGCCCCTTGCTGCCACTTGTGCCTGCCCATTGCGCTGCTGCTGGTGTCGCACGTACCCTGCTACGCTACGCCAGCAGCGCGAAGCGCGAGCAGGGCAAGGTTCGCGCCAGGTCCACGCCAGGTGCACAGGTTCACGCCAGCAGCGCGAAGCGCGAGCAGGGTAAGGTGCACAGGTTCGCGAGAGAGAGAGGCGCGAGCAGGGTAAGGTGCACAGGTTCGCGAGAGAGAGAGAGAGAGGAGAGAGAGAGAGAGAGAGAGAGAGAGAGAGAGAGAGAGAGAGAGAGAGAGAGAGAGAGAGGGGGAGAGGGATTTCCGAGGGGGGGGGGGGGGGGGGGGGAGGGAGGGAGGGCCCAAGTCGGTGAGAGAGCTATGTTTATGTTTTGTTTCTGTTTTATTTTCCATTCCATGATGAGATATGCCATGGACATTATTGTATCATTTTGGTCTCACAAGCCCGTTGGGTCTTTAGTAGACTCTCTCTCTCTCTCTCTCTCTCTCTCGCGCGCGCGTGATCGTGAAGAAGTAGAGCAAGCTGCGTGGCCGCCTCACCTACCTTCTCTTGCTCACGTTGGTCCTCGCCCTCTCCTACTCTATCTTCTTCTCCGTGGTAACTGTAGGTGTTGGACTGCAATGGGTGATCTTGACCTATGGACTCGTCAGCCTCGTGCTTCAATGGAATGCTGTAGAAGAAGGCTGCGCAGGTGCAAACAGTAAGGTGCAGGAGATACAGGAGGCGCCTAGGTTTGCAGGTAGTTGCAGAAAGCGCAGAAGGGACTGTACTTCCCTTTCTCTCTTCTACATACTGTCGGGTAGAACTGCAGACGGCTGGAGGACTATTGGCAGGCTGCGCAGGTGCAAACAGTAAGGTGCAGGAGGCATTGGAGGCGCCTGGGTTTGCAAGTAGTTGCAGAACGCGCAGAAGGGACTGTACTTCCCTTTCTCTGTCTTCTGCATACTGTCGGGTAGAACTGCAGACGGCTGGGAGGACTATTGGTTAGCTGAGCAGGTGCAAACAGTAAGGTGCAGGAGGTACAGTCGGGCAGAAGGTACAGTAAGGTGTATTGCCAGTTCTCAGTTCTCAGTTCTGACCCCAGTAAGGTGCAGGAGGTACAGTCGGGCAGAAGGTACAGTCGGTGCATTGCCAGTTGCCAGTTCTCAGTTTCGGCCCCTTTTCCCACCCAGCCTTGCTCAGGCCCCCAAGGCAGCAACTAGTAGAGGAAAACATGTCTCAACCCCTAGAGGGGGAACAAGATGGTGAGACACCCTTTCACACCCCCACGAAGGATTACGAAGATGGCCCGACAAGATGCCGACAGTTATAACACGCGAGTGTCCACTAGTGGCTTTTTCTTTCACCTTGGTGATTCATGTATATCATGGCTTAGCAAGAAGCAGCCAACAATGGCTAGTTCAAGTTATGAAGCTAAATACAAAGCAGCTTTTACAACGATTGTGGAGTGTATGGCTCAAATGTCTTTTGGTATATCTTGGTAATGGACAGCAATCCCCCACCTCCATCTTCACTAATAGCCAGAAGTGGATTAGCTTGTTGCGAGAAACCCAATGTTCCATGCTCGCACAAAGCACATTGAGATACATTATCATTATGTCAGGGAGAGACTCATTGCAGGAGAGATTAGACTGGCTTATGTCTCTACACATCACAATGTGGCAAATATGTTCACGAAAGCTCTGTCGCAAAAGAAGTTTAAAGCTTTTCACAAGGCTTTGATCAACCACATGATTGCATGTAACCTCTCTCTGACATAAGGACAGAGATGAACACCATGCAACAGGAGCTTGAAAAGGCATGAACCGAGCAGATGCATGCCCAAAGGAAAGTGATATACGAAACGCTGAAGGAAGAGATATATGTCCAATTGAAGGGAGAAATGCAAGCCCAAGTACGGGTTGAGATGGAATTAGCCCAAGCCTTGATGCACACGGAAATGAAAAAAGAGATGCAGAAATGGAAGGATGACATGCTCCGAGAGATTGGCATAACAGTTGCATCGTACGAAGGCACTTTGAAGACATGTGTGGTTGACCGCGAAAAACACATCACAGAAATGCAAAACACTTTGGAATCATGTAAGGCAAAAGTGGTTGCAGGTAAGAAGGAAATGCATTCATGGGCTGAAATTGCCAGTGCCACAAAGAAACAAATTGAGGAAGTCAACCCATGGATTGAAGTAGTAAAAAACAGAAGGATACACCGGTCAATAAAGTAGAGGTGATGAATGCTACATTGGAAGAGGAAGCCAAGAGACGGGCACGTGCCTTACATGTACGTGTAAATGGGTGGAAAGATAAGGGAAATCCCCAAGAGGATGCAAAAGCTCTTGCAACAAAAATTGGAGCCACTGATGTACCCATTACTGGAGCATGGTGAGTAGGCAGAGATTAAACCAGGGCGAAGATAATGATCATCAGGTTTGGTGACTTGGAGAAGAAGAAGGCCTTCCTCTCAAAAAGGATGGCCCTTAAGGGGGAAAGATTTATTTGGATGAGGACCTTACACCGGCACAGATAGCACACCAGAAGGAACACATGCCGCGTGTGCTTGAGGCAAGGAAAGAGGGGGAATGGGCGGTATACAGAGATGGCCGAGTCATCATTACGGAGAGGACGCTCGCTTGACGGTGCGCGGCCTATGAGACCTTGCGATTCACGATGTGGAATTGCAACAGAGCCCTTAGAATAGATGCATGAGGATATTGAAACACAGTGATATTGCTATGTATACGAAGACCCATCAGTGGACAAACAAGAGGCTTGTTGACGTCCGGGGTTATAGATGGGAATCAGTTTTCCGCCCTTAGCCACGCACAGTGGGAGGTCCCAGAGGATTTGGAGGAGTGGCAATACTTTACAGGGAGGAGCTTCATGACAAAATACATGTGGTACATAGAGATGCAGATGCGAGGTACATGTGGGTCCGACTATGTAGAGAGGGGCTCCGCGAGCTATATGTGGCGGTATGCTACTTTCCCCCATCCCACTCTAGGTTTGCACCACTAGGAGAGTTGCCCTATATACCACTATATGATGATATCATGAGGTTTGCCAACATGGGAGATATATTACTATTGGGAGACTTTAATGCACGTACAGTCACAGAGCAGACAGAGGTGTATGATACTCAAGAGGCTATGTACCGGGAGATCACGGCAGAGGATGTAGGGTTGCAGAGATCATCACAAGATGAGGGGGAGATTACAGATTATGGCAGGCATTTTCTCACACTCGGGAGTGCACATGGGTTGGTCATATACAATGGCTTATCGAGATGGCAAGGATCAGATGCTCTCACACACTGGAACTCTAAAGGGAGACCTACCATGCCGATTCGTGCTTCACGGATATCCTCTATCCGCAGCCGGCTGAGTAGTCTTGACACTAGACAACGCTCGGAGGCTTTCGACTACTCCTTCACACGCCTTTTTGGAGCGGAGGGCCCCCATGAGCCAACACGCATCAGAGTTCATGTGGTGATACCTCCGGCCCGAGGAGAGGAGGCACTTGATTCAGCGGTGGCCTTCTCCTTCCCTCTCTGCAGCGCTAGCGATCGAGAGTGGACTCTGGATCTAGCTCTTAGTATTTTGAAGATTCAGGCAGTTGATTTTTCTCACCATGTGAGCGATCTGGAGATGACAGACGTGATAGGCCGACTCTGGGAGTTGGCACATTTCTTTGATTCCGGGAGTGCGGATGCCTCCGGGATTCGACATTTGGTGGTTTGCATAGTGGCAGACCTAGCACGAGACCCTGGCTATGTATGCATACATGAGGTTTCTCTCTCTGAGCGGGAGGCAGTCGCTATGGGACACAGCCCACTGGCGCCTGGTTCGAGACTCTTGCAGCACACCGGGTGGGTAGATACGTAGCCGCTCGGATGGGGATTACTCTCCATTCTAGCCGCTTGCGAAGGCTCGCCGTATGGCTGAGACAGCCTCCACCTCAGGAGGTCATCCATGAAGATTATCTCATGGAATGTACAGGGCCTTGGCGGCGCACACTATGTACGTTATCGTGGTTGCTTGAGGCAGGAGCTTTAGAGATGCCTGGTTGGGGGTAGTATTGATATTCTGATGATGCAGGAGCACCATTTGAGTGAGAGCAGGATTCGGAGATATGGTTCGGTGATGCCTGGTAGATGGGACACATTTTGGTCTGCAGGTTTTGGCCCCTTGGGTGGGCAGGGAGGAGTATGTATGGCCATTGCGGATGTATTGCGGCAAGCCATTGTGGATCGCGGGGTCATTGTGCCTGGTAGAGCACATTATGTTATTCTGAGGATGCAGATGAGGACTTTGGTGTGCTCAATGTCTATGCACCCAACCATGCTAGTGCCAGAGCAGAGTTCTGGACCCTTGTTACAGATGCATTGCCCGAGGCCGCACATTGGTGTGTCGGGGGAGACTTCAACATGCTTGAGGACCCGGCTGATAGGGTGGGAGGCAGTCATGTTACAGTGCACGGCACAGAGCTTGCAGCTTGAGAGCGATTTTGTATGACACTGCGGATCACTGATGCATGGCAGCATGAGGCTTTCTCCCATTCTCAGGACAGTCTTAGTTTTTCTCAGTCGGATCGCCGGCAAGGAGGGACTAATCTATCATGGATTGATTGCTTCTATGTGGGCGACAGGTTCGGAGAGCGTAATGGCTCCGTTGGCATTCTCGCTGGCACCTCTTTTTTAGACCATGTGCTAGTTATTTTGACACTTGAGGAGAGGACACGAGAGACCAGCTTGCAGTTGAGGATCCCAGAGAGGATACTTACAGATCGCAGTCTTTCTGAGGACATTGAGAGGATATTGCATGACAGCCAGAGCTCTGACCTGGATGTTGCAGGCGAGTGTGCCCAGGGACTCATCGAGCTCAGCTCTTTTTTGCACGCTATAGCCTTGACACGGCTGGGAGAGACACGAGAGCGGGAGCGTCGCTTGAGACGTAGCCTTGCTTCGCTCCAGTGTCTTCAGGAGCAGTTGCCTACATGTGAGTGGGTGGCGTCCCAGTTGAGCCAGGCACACCAGGAGGTTAGAGAGGCAGAGGAGTAGAGACATGAGTTCTACTATCATCGCCAGGCCTCTCAGTGGACGCAACTTGGTAATAGAGTGAATGGGGAGTTTTTTGAGATCACCGGATCCCACCATGCTCGAGCAGGAGTACGCCAGCTCAGGAGGCAGGACGGATCGTTAGCCACTGAGCCCGGGGAGATTAGAGCCATTGCTACTGAGTTCTATAGAGACCTTCTTTCAGCGGAGCCAACCACGGAGGCACATGATGCTTGCAGACAGACTGTGTGGGCCCATGTGCAGAGGAGGGTCACAGATTGTATGCGCACAGTTTTGGGTGAGCCCCTTTCAGAGGATGAGCTTGTTGAGGCTTTGAGGGTCCTTCCGCGTCATAGTTGCCCTGGGGAGGACGGATTGCCGCCTGCCTTTTTTATGCGCTATTGGGACCTCTTGGGGCCAGGCCTCCGCAAGGGCTTTCAATATGTTTTGGACACTGGGGTGATGCCACAGAGCTTTTCAGAGGGCTTGATCTTTCTTATCCCCAAGGGGAAGGGAGTGTCAGATGATATTCGGCATTGGAGGCCTATTAGGATCCTCAATACTGTCTACAAGGTCGTATACTGTCTACAAGGTCCTAGCAAAGGCCTTGAGTTTGAGGATCCAGCCCTTCCTTGGGGAGTTGATTCATGCTACCCAGACAGGATTCGTCAAGGAGCGCAGTATCCTTGACAACATTTTCACCTTCTGGGAGGCAACGGCCCAAGCTAGATTTCTCGATGAGGGCTTGGTCGTGATGCTTCTCGATTTTGAGAAGGCATACGATAGAGTCAATTGGGGTTTCCTAGAGGGCACTATGCTTCGCCTGGGTTTTGAGCCAGATTGGATTCGAGGAGTGGCGGCTCTATATTCCACAGCTTGTAGCCAGGTGTTGATGGCAGGAGGACGAGGGCCGAGTTTTGAGTTGACCAGATCAGCCCGTCAGGGATGCCCTCTCGCCCCGTTCCTCTTTCTCTTCTTTGCAGAGGCTATGAGCATGTATCTGATAGCAGAGGAGGTTGGTTTGAGAGGACTCCAGCTCCCAGTTGGGCTGAGGACCTGCTCGATTCTGAGTTTGCTGATGACACGGGATTGTTTCTGCATGGCCAGGAGGCCAATCTACGGAGGGCAGAGCAGTCGCTACAGGTTTTTGGTGTGGCTTCGGCAGCATTGATCAATTGGCGCAAGACAGTGGCTTTTTGGATCAGTAGTGCTCCCTTTCCGGCATGGAGCCTTGACCCGGGTTTTAGATGGATTCCTCCTTGCACAGCAGTGCGGTATCTGGGATGCCAGGTTGGACTTGATTTGTCACTTGAGCAGCAGATCGCCCCGCTTCTTTTGAGCATTCGAAAGAAGCTTTTATATTGGAGTACAGCTCGGCTATCCTCGGCTGGGAGGGTGGTGGTGACAAATCAGGTGCTTTTAGTGACTGTGGTACATCACGTCTTGCTGGATCTTCTCGAGCTCTTGCATCAGCCAGGTATAGAGGCTGATCAGGAACTTTCTTTGGTCTGGGCGGGATTGTCAGCCGGCCCGGGCTAAGGTTGCTTGGGCACTTATTACTCTTCCGCTGGACCAGGGGGGCTTGGGCATTATAGATCCAGCTGATCAGAGTAGAGCCTTGTTGGGGAAGCTTATTGTTCGGGGGCTGCTTCCAGGCACTGAGCCTTGGAAGGAGCTTCTTTTTTAGTGGCTGCAGGCTAGAGTTCCCCCAGCAGGGGGCACTTGGGCACCAGAGATACGGTGGATCTTCATAGAGATGAGGAGGACAGGCCTCAGTAGAGGATGGGAGGACAGATTTGCCTTGAGCATCCTACGAGCTTGGGAGCTGCTGAGACTGGGGCTTTCTCAGAGACCTCCCACTTGTGATGAGGAGCGGGCCAGACAGCGCTCATCTGGAGCCCCGCGGTACACACAGCGCAAGGTCATATGCCGGGTTCTCGGCCTCGTCTAGCCTAGGGACCATTGGCGGGAGGCCCAGCACGCAGTTTTGGAGATTGGCAGGCCTTTTGCAGTCTCCCGAAGGAGATCCAGGCGGAGAGGCTGAGTCACTTCAGAGGGGGGCTGATTATGAGGGATGACATTCAGGAGGCACTCACTGAGGAGTGGTTCACGCCTTTCGAGCTAGCGGCCCCACACAGTTGGAGATCCTGATTGCTGTCAGAGCTTGCACTGAGGATGGTAGTGCCTCTACTATGAGATACAGGATGAGGGCAGACTTCAGAGAGTGGAGGCAGAGTCGCCTTTGGTTGCAGAGTGCATCTTCAGAGGATACGGGTAGTGGCCGCCGCTTCTCGGAAGTGGCATATTGATCCAAACCCTGGAGATGTGGACTCTGATTGGCACATATGGGCATATGCTGCGCGCCCCTTGGCCCGGCTCCAGTGGGACCCTGGCGAGTATGAGTGGCATGATCCTTATCCGTCCCGCGAGGCCATAGAGATCACCTTTTTCCAGTACACTGTTCGGTTGGGGAGGCATATTTTGACTGTGAGGAGGATGGTCTCTCCAGCTGCATCGAAGCATTGGCGGTTACAGGGACTCTCACAGGAGTTCTTGGAGGATTTTTGGACCCAGGCTTTGGGCTAGCCGACAGGCACGCAGGATCTCGACTTTCCAGTGGGCTGGTTGCCCATAGGGGCTCTGCAGTTGGCACCTGGCTTGTCTACAGTGGCCCTCCGTTGGCCTGCGTCCGATGCGGCCACCCATTGGAGACACAGAGACATTGCCTATGGGACTGTCCACAGGCACAGCAGATTTGACTGAGGATGCTGCGCATTTTGGCCCCCCTCTCCCCAGAGGGCATGTATACGTGGGGAGCCACTGCTTGGTCGACTTCGTCAAGGCCTGCTCTGGGATACGAGACGGAGCAGGACAGCCAGGCCATCAGATTCATTAGGGGCCAGCCTCGCCTTGTTCCTTCACCGGATTTCTCGTCCGCCGGCTGGACACAGGAGAGGGATCTACGATGGGAGCTCCTCAGCAGCCTCACCATATGGTTCACCTGGAGAGCCCGTTGTTTCAGGCCCTTTGAGGGGAGACTGGAGCCACCAGCAGAGACTGTTCGGGGGATCTGGCAGGAGTTGATTCACACCGTGCGAGGACAGTATGACCGCATCCGGGGCGACTCAGATCGAGCGATCTTGCGGCGCCAGGCCTTCCACACCACTTGGCGCAGCGGCCCCTTCTATACTCTACACGCGGGTACCCCCCGCTGGCACTATAGGCCACCTGTTTGGATTTTCCCCCCTCCTGTTGTATGATATAGCCTCTCAGTTATTTGTACTGTTATTTGTACTTTTTTGCACCTAGGGAGAGTCTCCCTAGCTGCCTTGATTGGCTCTCTGCTCTGCCTTCTTATGAGCAGGAGAGGGTTTTGTAGCCCATTGGGCGTTTTTTTTATAACTAATGAAAGGATCTTTTCTCGGAAAAAAAAAAGAAACATGAGAGGAGCATCAGCCCCCAGTAGATGGTATACCACTCTCCAAAATATCAAGCATGGGGCTAATGAGTGGCCGAGAGGTCTCCGTCAGGTACGTCACGCGGAAAGGTAAAGAGAAAAGACGAAAGTTGTATTAACGTCTTTAAAAGGACAAAATGACATGTGAGACCAAAATGTTACATCATGTCCATGGAATACATCATCATTGTATTGAAAATAAAACTAAAAGAACATATCCGTGAAAAAGAGAGAGAAAGAAAGAAAGAGGGCGTATTGTCGGTCCCCAAAGGCAGTGCTGGGCTATATAATCTGTGAAAAAGAGAGAGAGAGAGAAAGAAAGAGAGCGTATTGTCGGTCCCCAAAGGCAGTGCTGGGCTAAAACTAAAAGAACATATCCGTGAAAAAGAGAGAGAGAGAAAGAAAGAGAGCGTATTGTCGGTCCCCAAACCAAAGGCAGTGCTGGGCTATATAATCGTTCAAGTTTTGATGATGAAATCCAGTGGATCCTATCTAAATAACTTCAATTATTTGGATTAGTAAGATTACTGTCTATGAAACGTTTCAGAGAGCGGAAGCCCAACGAATGTCGGATGCAAGGCTCCGCAAGAAAGTTGTATTAACATCTTCAAAAGGCCAAAATGACCTATGAGACCAAAAGGCTAGATCATATCCATGAAGTACATCATCCTAGGTACAAAATAGTAATAAAGAAAGATAACAAAAATCTAGAACTATAAAATTTGATATAGGTACATGAGCAGAGAGCTCTCATATCACCCTAATATATCCCTCATGGGCCGCTATGACATGGTGCTCAAGGTGGTAAAACCGAGTTGGTGCGAGAAGGTCCTGTGATGATGGGAGATGATGGCCCGGATCCTCCTGTGGTGGCGTGGCCGTGGGTGAGGGCCATGGGGTCTGGGGCGTCGAGCTCTGCATAACTGAGTGGCTCTGTGGAGTGTCACACCTCTCGGCCGCGAAGCTCCTCCACTAGCCTGTTGGTCAGGGTATGATGGGTGGATCGGCCCTCGGAGTGCTGGTATGGAAGAAGTCAGTTAGAGCTCTCTGTGCTGGTCCTCAAGCAAGTACAGTTCATCTGGGTCTAACTAAGGACTCCCTGTGTCTACGGAGCTCTAGAAGAAAAAGTCCTAGGCATCTCTTATCTGGGAAGTCCATGATCTTGGAAAGTGGTCCGAACCCAGCTCGGAAGAGGCAGTGGAACCTCCCTCGAATCTCATAGTATACAGGGCATCAGCATATGTAATGATCCTCTGTCTCGGGTTCTGTGTGACAGAGCTGGCATATCCTCTCCTCTGGTGCGGCCGCCCTGGGCCCATATCTGGTAGTCTCCACTCTTAGCTGGTGGGATGAGGTGGGGATCTGGCCGATCGCACATCTCACCCCAAAAGATAGGTGTGTGTCCATGTAGCATGGGTAGATGATGAAACCATCCTCTGTCAGGCATACGAGATGATCTCTGTAGAAGGCCATCTTCGTCCCCAGTGGATGACTAGATGAACTCCATGTCCTCTATGCTGTACTGGAATGGGGGGAATGCCTCCATCTGCATACCATGCATGGCAAACCAAGTGCCTACCTGTGCATACCGGCACTCTGTATCTCCCTCGAGTGTCAGGTGTCTCGAGGACTCTAGGGCTAGCCGGGGGTATCTATCTAGTGGGAGCTCCCATAGCCTGTGCCAGTATGTCACTGTCTGGAATAGAGCCTCTGTCACTCTCGGTGCAGCTCCCATCTCTGCCCGCACAATCTCATGTGGCACTGATGGCTTACTCCTAACCATGCGTGAGATCATCGCCACCAGGGGCCTCTCCATCGGCTTCCACCCATCATATACCTCCTCTGTATTTGTCCTGGCTAGCTCTCCTCTGTTCCTCTTGTGGTATTAGCTGGGACCCCAGATGGGGGCACCATACAGTAGTGCAGGTGTAACTAGAGTATCAAATAGCCAAAGCTTCGTCCTCGGCTCTTGAAACCGTATCTGTGAGCGTTGCCTCTCTAGCGAGCCAAGGGCTACATATCCCCTCATCAATCTAGCTTCAGCGGCCTTCTGCATTGAGAACTGAGATCCAGCAAAAGTGATCGCAAGGTATACATATGAGGTAACATACTCCACAGGCTCTCCACTGTATGTAAACTATACTCCAGATCTACTTATCCATTGTGAGGAGGTGTTAAAGATCATGGCCTTGGACTTTCCAAGGTTCACAGCGAGGTATCGGTCCTCGCAAAAGGCCCGTGATGCATCCAAATGCCTCTGCAGCCCCTCTGGTGAATTAGAAATAAGAACAATATCATATGCATACAAGAGGATCGGTATCATGACTCCTGCTATAAATGTGCTCCTGGTCCTCCGTGTGTGTCTATGTAATCCGAGATCTCGTTAATGTATAGACCAAATAGAGTAGGAGACAAGGGGCAGCTCTGCTTCACCTCGATAGTGCCTGTGTATGATCTCTGAGTCACCTCTTGGAGCCCGTACTTTGCCTGTGACCGACTCATAGAGTGTAATGATCCCCCAAAGCATCTCTGCTGGCACTCCTATATCCTGCAGTCTCCTCTCATCAATCTGGCTCGTGGGATGGTATCAAAAGCTTTGCAGAAATCCACAAAGCAGTAGTATATCCAATGCCCGTGAGCTCTCCCCTCCTCAATGATCCCCCGTAATGTAAAGATATGATCTAGTGTGGAGTGTCCTCTCCCGAAGCTTGCCTGCCCTGGTGCTTTGAGTCTCTACTCCTCAAACCATCTACTAAGCTCATGCTCCAAAATCGAACCATAAATCTTGGCCAAGGTGTGACCAATCATGATAGTTATGTAGTTGCTGGGGTCCAAGGGGTCACCTGCTTTCAAGATAGGTACAATAGTATTCGATGACCAGCTGGCGGGGAACATAGAGCCATGTTAAACATGTGAACGAGTAAAGGGGGTAGCGTGTCCCTAGCATGAGAGATGCTCGATGAGGAATCCATCACGATCCTGTGCTCTTCTAGTCTGCATCCTGTCAATAGCATCTCTCACCATGCTCAGGTGAAAGAAGGAAGAGTGTGGGGGATGAGGTTCGGGTGGATGGGGGAGAGGTGGCTGCTCGGGGGCATGGTAGAGAGCTGCTCGGGGGCATGGTAGAGAGAGGTAGCATAGGTGTGCCAGGTGCTAGGTGAAGTAATCGGAGTCGGTAGGCGATGATCTTGGAAGACCCTCCCGGCCTCCTTATAGTCCTTACCAAGAAATAGCTGGTATAGCTCTTGCTCAAGCCTGGCTAGGTAGGCTCTCTTCTTTCTCCGTGTGAGACGTCGAAAGTTCACTCGCGCCTGCTGGTGAGTGGTGGATCCTAGTGCCACCTCCCAATGTAGACGGGCTCGTGTATCACGACATTCCTCGTCGCACCAGCTATTTTGTGGGACAGTCCTTCTTGGTGATGTAGGGGTGGCTGAGAGGTGTGTCACGTGTGGTAAGCTCATCAAGTGGGATGTGGGGGTCGAGGTCGGAGAGGATGCGGTAGACGTGATCAAAATAGATGGAAGAGGTCTCTCTGGTGAAGTGGTATCTCGGGCGGTGATGGGGCAAAGCAGGTGGTTGGGTGGTGTATCGGCATGTGAGGGAGAAGGCCAAGTATGCATGGTCGGTTGCAACACCGATGGGGCAATGTGAGATGGTAAACTCCGGAATAAGTGGGATCAGAGAGAGGGATCCCATTAGATAGTCCACTGTACTGGCGTCATGTCCAAAGGGGTAGGAGGTGAAGGAGTTGGATCCAGGCCATCTGGCCAGGCCATTATAAATGGCTAGCCTATGAGCCCCGCCGAGGTCTAAGAGATACTCTCCATAGTGTGTGCGGGCTGCTGTATCCTGTGATGTCCGCTCTAGATCCGAACCCACTGTGTCAATCTCCTGGTACATCGGATCGTCTGTCTCAAAGAAGAGTACCTGTGCACATGCGGTGCAGGCATAGCATACTGGGCAATGGCAAACATAATGCTCCTTTGTCTCCACATCTATGTGCACAATCTGTGGATATGTGTCTCCCTCTGGGGGATCCTGTAGCTCTACCTGCCTCTATCTCTAGAGTGTGTTAAGATACCCGAAGCTGCTCAATAGTAGTGCGCATGGCATGAGACACATATACATCCATGTAACCCAGTCTCTGCACAAATCCATCCTCTGAGAGCTGTAAGAAATGATCGAGGTAGTGCTGCCTCTTCACAGGAAGAGGCTGTGGAGGATCAATCCATGTATGACGTGTGTATAGCGGGAGAGTCTCATGGTCGGATGGTCCTCATCATACTGAAACGGAGGGAGCCTGTCCGTACTCATCCCATGTAGTGAAAACCACTATAAAACCTCTGCATACCATGAGTGTCGCCCTGATGCTGCTACTCGCTATGATCACTCTAGGGTCTGTCTTGGTAATCTAGCTCATCAATGTATAATCCAAATAGGGTCAGAGATAATGGACATCCTTCCTTGACACCAATAGTGCTAGCAAGGTCCTCTGATAATCCGCCCAGGCATCGCACACGACCCACAACTCTCTCATACAAAGCAATAATCCCCCATATCATCTCTGATGGTACCCCAAGTGTCTGCAATCTCTGCATAAGTCTGTGGAGGCACAATGTCAAATGCCTTGTGGAAATCCACAAAGCAGCAATATAATCTACGTCGCTGTGCCTTCGCCTCCTCTATGAGGCTCTTGAGTGTGAAGATATGATCAAGAGTGGAGTGGTTTTGGCAGAAACCAGCCCGCCCAGTAGCTCCGAATCCAGAGATCTCTGCCAATTTACTGAGCTCATGCTCAATGACCGACCCATAAAGTTTGGCCAATGTGTGGCCTACCATCACAGTCCTGTAGTTACCCGGATCCATAGGGTTGCCAGCCTTATGGATGTGGGCAATAGTGTGTAAAGTCCATGCGGGGGGAACCCCTCTACGATAGCCCTGTTAAAGAGAGAGAGTTATTAACATGAACCCAAAGAAGTCTTGCTTAGACTGTTTTGTTTTCTGTTACTTTTGAGCGAAGTCTTGTTCTAGACTAGGCTTAATATCTTTACATGTTTTAATGATACAATGTACCATACAAGCCAGCGTGTTTCAAGGTTTCCAGCGGCCATGTCATTAATCAGGGGTTTATTCGGGTTAAGTTATCTGCAAGTACACTCTTAAAAGAGAAAGGGAAGGCACATACAAAAACCCTGCCAACCCATATCCACAAAGAGTGTGAAGGAGCACAATCAGTGGTGTAAGAACCATAATTTTGTTTGGGAAGAGATGCTTTTGCATGTTGTGGCTTATATGCTTTTTAATCCACTTTTATGATTTTGTTGAATTATCAATATTGATTTTTTCCAATGTTATTGTACTTGTTTTTCCTTTGCAGAAAGGTCATGGTGTACCTACTTCTCTAAGTGAAGCTGTGTTAAGCCTTAGTCGTGAGTTTTTCCATTGTAGTTATGAGGATAAGCTCAAAATCAAGATGGGCAAAAAGAGTGGTTTCAGGTAACATTAAGAACATTTCAAGGGATCTGTTAATGTCTTTGCACACAAGGAAAACAGCTATGAAGGTTCAATATATTTAGCCCTTCAAAGTGTCTTATTTAGTGTGCTAAAGTTTGGCATGCCACTATAGGGGATATCAAAAGGTTGGCGAAAATATAACAAAGGGACGACCGGATTTGCATGAGGCCATTGATGTATGTTCTCTCTCTCATTTTCGGTTCTTCTTCTCTCTCTCTCTCTCTCTCTCTCTCTCTCTCTCATTTTCGGTTCCATGATGAGATATGCCATGGACATTATTGTATCACTTTGGTCTCATAGGCCGATTGGGTCTTTACTAGATGCTTAATCTCTCTCTCTCTCTCTCTCTCTCTCTACTATGTGCCGTACAACTGTTGCAGCTGCTGACTAGATTGTACGACTGCTGCTGCTGCCACTTGTTGATCTATGCCAACTGTATTGCTCTGCTCTGCCCACCGCCTGTTGCAGCTGCTGACTAGATTGTACGACT
This sequence comes from Cibotium barometz, assembly GCF_041138505.1. Lineage (NCBI taxonomy): Eukaryota > Viridiplantae > Streptophyta > Polypodiopsida > Cyatheales > Cibotiaceae > Cibotium > Cibotium barometz. The sequence goes on from NC_141081.1 coordinate 14,935,977, forward strand.
GCTGCTGCTGCCACTTGTTGATCTATGCCAACTGTATTGCTCTGCTCTGCCCACCGCCTGTTGCAGCTGCTGACTAGATTGTGCGACTGCTGCTGCTGCCACTTGTTGATCTATGCCAACTGTATTGCTCTGCTCTGCCCGCCGCTGTAGGCTTGCTCGCTGCCCTTTTCCCACAACTCTACTGCTCTGCTCTACCTGCCGCTGTAGGTTTGCTCGCTGCCCTTTTCCCACCCACCCTTGCTCAGGCCCCCAAGGCAGCAACTAGTAGGGGAAAACATGTCTCAACCTGTGGAGGGTGAACAGGATGGTGAGACAACCTTTCACACCCCCACGAAGGCACCAAATGCCTACCACAGAAGACTGAGAGAAGGAATCATGTCCCCTAGCTCATGAAGGATTACGAAGATGCCCCGAAGAGATGAGGCCCTTTATGAGGAGATACAACTTCACATAAGGACAAAGATAAACACCATGCGACATCACAAAAATGCAAAACACTTTGGAATCATGTAAGGCAAAAGTGGTTGCAGGTGAGAAGGAAATGCATTCATGGGCGTGCCACAAAGAAACAAATTGAGGAAGTCAACCCATGGATTGAAGTAGTAAAAAAACAGAAGGATACACCAGTCAATAAAGTAGAGGTGATGAATGCTACATTGGAAGAGGAAGCCAAGAGACGGGCACGTACCTTACATGTACGTGTAGTTGGGTGGGAAGATAAGGGAAATCCCCAAGAGGATGCAAAAGCTCTTGCAACAAAAATTGGAGCCACTGATGTACCCATTACCAGAGCATGGCGAGTAGGCATAGATGAAACCAGGGCGAAGATATTGATCATTAGGTTTGGTGAGTTGGAGAAGAAGGCCTTCCTCTCCAAGAGGATGGCCCTTTAAGGGGAAAAGATTTATTTGGATGAGGACCTTACACCGCCACAGATAGCACACCGGAAGGAACACATGCCACGTGTGCTTGAGGCAAGGAAAGAGGGAAAATGGGCGGTATACAGAGATGGCCGAGTCATCATTATGGAGAGGAGGCCCGCTTGACGGTACGCGGCCTATGAGACCTTGCGATTCACGGTGTGGAATTGCAACGGAGCCCTTAGAACAGATGCAGGATACTTTGAGGATACTTTCAGACACAGTGATATTGCTATGTATACGGAAACCCATCAGTGCACAAACAAGAGGTGTCCTGACGTACGGGGTTATAGATGGGAATAAGTTTTCTGCCCTCGGCCACGCACAGTGGGAGGCACCAGAGGATCTGGAGGAGTGGCAATACTTTACAGGGAGGACCTTCGTGACAAAATACATGTGGTACATAGACATGCAGATGCGAGGTACATGTGGGTCCGAATATGCAGAGGGGCTCCGCGAGCTATATGTGGCGGTATGCTACTTTCCCCAGCCCTTTGCACCATCGGGAGAGTCGCCCTATATACCACTATATGATGATATCATGAGGTTTGCCAGCATGGGAGACATATTACTATTGGGAGACTTAAATGCACGTACAGGCACAGAGCAGACAGAGTTATATGATACTCAAGAGGCTATGTACTGGAAGATCACGGCAGAGGATGTATGGTTGCAGATATTAGCACAGGATGAGGGGGAGATTACAGAATATGGCAGGCATTTTCTCACACTCGGGAGTGCACATGGGTTGGTCATATACAATGGCTTATCGAGATGGCAAGGATCAGATGCTCTCACACACTGGAACTCGAAAGGGGGAGCGAGCACAGTGGACTACTTGATGGGATCTCCTTCATTGATACATGATGTGCGGGGTTTCACGAGTTCCAGTAGGCCCATTTGCATAGCAGCCGATCATGCATACCTGCGTTTCACACTAGTAGGTAGATTCCCGAGAGATAGGCCAGCCACTCATCTACCTAGGTACCCGAGATATCAGTTTACACGTGAGACAATTGGGGTTTACCGAGATGCAGTATCTGATGGCTTGTTCGCTTTAGACCCGCATAGCCCTCTAGACGAGATCACGAGAGGATTGGCAGGTGTATTACATGCATCCACCTCATATGTGTTTCCCTGCACTATGATCCCTTGCACCCACCCCTGCAGCACTGCCCCACGGAACAGTTGATATGATGATGAGTGTCGTGAGACACGAGCACAGCTACAGTGTGAGATTGCTATTGGGTCTCACATGGATAGACAGGCTAGGATGAACTTTTGGGCACCTTGTGCGGAGGAAGAAACAAGCCTATCTGGCTAAGCTAGAGGAGGAGATCTACCAACTATTCTTGGGGAAGGGCATCAAGAGGGCATGGAAGATGTTTCGGGAGAGACAGCCTGGTATTCCGCACCTGAGGCATGGCATACTTATGCTAGAGAGCTATAGATCTAAATTTTGGAGCTCTAATTGATTTTTGAACTTAATATGGATTGTATTACACCATATACATGTTTGTGAAGAACTTAATATCCAAAAACTATGGAAAGCAATGAGAAATTGGATAATTCAACCTTTGATCCATATATAGTCAAAATATCTCTACATTACTACTATAATTTGGCATATAAATTCTTGTGAAACTAAAAATCTTAGAAGTAACCAATGTGATCCCAAAAAATCCCAATTTTCCTTCACTATGTACTTGATGATATGAAAAAAGGTAACCTTTGATTTTCACTATCCATATGTTTAAAATAATTCCATAAATTTGGTCACTAAAAAGGAAACAAATATGTCTAGATGCGATAGACAGGTTACAGAATGGAAAGGCACATGATCATGATGGGCTAGTTGGAGAGCACTTCTCATATGCACGAGACACTTTGGCTCCGCTCATCGTACATGTGTTTAATCGTGCCATTTGTGAGGGTTTCCCGACAAGTTGTACAGAGCATATCATTGTACCACTCTTTAAGAGTGGGGACCCCATGGTACCAGGCAACTAAAGGACGATCATGATTGGTCATTACTTGGCCAAACTATATGGCTCTATATTGGAGTCAGAGCTGAGCCGATGGGCAGAGAGGCATGGTCATCGAGCACATGGACAGGCTGGCTTGAGGAGAGGATTTACTACCTTGGATCACATACTGACACTTCGGGCACTTATTGAAGAGGGCAGGGCACAGAAGAGAAGGATATACTGCTGCTTTGTGGACTTCCGCAAAGCCTTCGATACCGTACCACGTGCCAGGCTTATGCACAGATCGCATGACATTGAGGTACCCGAGGATATGGAGTGGGGGATATATGCTTTGTCTGAGTCTGTGATGACAGGCAGAGTTCAAGCTCCAGGCGGACTATCTGATAGGGTGACCAGCATGATAGGGGTGAAGCAGGGATGCCCGCTATCGCCCACCCTCTTTGGACTATACATTGATGCAGTCTCTGATTATGTAGACAGATTGGGAGGCCCAGGGGCATGCCTGGCAGGGGTGTTGATACCCATCTTGTTATATGCTGATGATATTGTTCTAATGTCAGACTCTCCGGAGGAATTCCCGAGACACCTGGATGCATTACAGGCTTTCTGTGCGGATAGAGATCTGACAGTGAACCTTGGGAAAACCAAGGTTATGGTGTTTAACACCACACAGGCATGGGTGATGAGAACAGAGCCTGAGTTCACTTTCAGAGGGGAGCCGGTAGAGTACGTCAGGTCATATGTCTACTTGGGAGTTACTTTCACAAGACCGCGTTTCTCCGTGAAGGAGGCAGCAACAGCTAGATTAGCTCGAGGGCATGTAGCCTTGGGGGCACTTGAGAGGCAGTGTGCACACATACAGTTTTAGGAGCCATGCACCAAATTGTGGCTATTTGATACACTTGTCACACTGACCCTCCTATACGAAGCTCCAATTTGGGGGCACAGTATACATCACAGATCTCAGAGAGGGACAGATGAGGGATGGAGGCAAATGGAGAGACCACTGATTATGATGATTGCCTGCATGATTCGGAGTAAATCATCAGTGCCACATGAGATTGTTTGGGCTGAGCTGGGTGCCCCATGAGTAGTAACCGAGGCCCTATTCCAGGCAGTTACCTTTTTACAGCAGCTATGGGAGCTCCCTCAGCAGAGGTACTCCCGATTGGCATTGACCTCATCCATACAGTTGGCAGAGGATGGAGATACTCATTGCTGGTACGCTCAGATGGGATCATGGTTTGACCTATATGGTCTGCAAATCGAGGCACTACCACCCTTTCAGTACAGTCTGGATTGTCCATTTTTGGACATTTTTGGATCTCACGGGCTCAGAGCAAAACCACGTGATCAGGATGGATATCATCAGAGTGGACACAGAGAGGACATGGACTAGCCCCCTTGAGCCCTTAGGCACGAAAATGGCTTATTACAAGAGCCATTTTCTACACCTCTCACTAGATGATTTTATTACCCGCCCGGCGTTCATGGATGTACACCTATCACATGGGATACGTTGTGCCATTGGACAGATCCGGACTTCATCACACTAGCTGCTGATTGAGACGGGGCGATATGTGCATTAGATCTTGGATGACCGCATTTGACAGCTATGCTACCAGGAGGTAGAGACAGAGGAACACTACATTTGCCGATGTACAGTCTATTATGTGATCCGAGGGAGATTTCACTGCCTCTTCCGAGAGGGTTTTGGGCCGTTACGCAAGGTCATGGAATTTGAGGATCAGGGATGCCTGGGATTGTTTGTACTTGAGCTCAGGAGACACAGAGAGGCCCTCTTGGCAGACGGAGGCCGAGCCATGATGTGTACCTAGACAGAGGACCCTGACAGATTTCTTCGGCACCAGCAACCTAGCCCACACACCTCCTGATATCTCCTCCATTGGGCCATCAGGGCACCGCGACCACGCTCCCAGGGAGTCACCACTGATAGAGCAGTTATCTTATGTCGTGCTCATTGACCACGCTCACCAGGATCTCGACCACGGCATCCTCACCACCATCGCTAGATCAGAGCCATTATTGCTCGGCATTGGAGGCGCCTACCTCGCTTCTACGACCTCTCCATTCTAGTCAGCCCCATGGCGGAGATACTTGATCCAAGGAGAGGGCAACACTTCAACTGAGCAGCATACATGGATCTACCTGATATAAATTTTGCAGTATTTTCCAGTATTTTCTACTCAGTATCATCTCGGAGTCTTACAGTTCTGTTCTTATAATTGTAGGACAATCAGTTTATTGTACTTTTTAGTCTCATTAAGTTGTTCTCTTTGATGAGACACCAACTTCAGATGTACTCTTAGTTTTGGTCTCATAGGCCAGTATGGCCTCTTAGAGTGGAGAAATATTCTCCCCCACCATCGTCCGATCTTAGGCAATTGATCTACATGCCTTTTTCCTTCTCAACTAAGGCTTTAAATCTCTAAAAGTGAGCAAACCCCTCACTTAAAGTAAACCCACACTTTCTTATATGTGATCATCAATGAATGTAACATAGTACTTATAACCTGTAATTTTGTTGAAGTCTTGGTCGATCCCCATACATTAGAATGAATAAAATCTAATGGCCTTGCACTAACGTGCTTTTCATCATGCAAGAAAGCATGTTTGGCCTACTTGCCAAACTGGCATGCTTCATATATTTTGTGTATACCATCAGCCAATTGGGTCTTCCACATGCTCCGAGAGTAGTGATTGGACAGCTCCGAGTTTCATCACACCCCCTGGAGATTGAGGCTGGACGAGCAGCCTGCATCCCGCGGGAGGAGAGGTTATGCAGAGAGGATGTGGAGAGCGAGTCACACTTTGTATGCAGATGTCCATATTATGATGGGATCAGAGCCACCTACCCTACTCTCTTCAGAGGAGCAGACACATCTTTTCAGTCTATCCTGCAGATATCAGACCAACAAGTACTTGGGCACTAGATCCAACAGACTCAGCTGACCGATTTCTTCTAGAGGACAGCCATGCCAAATCCCAGAGTGATGGGCGGAGGAGTCACTTTGAGGAGAGCAGAGGAGATTCGAGCATTGCGGCGTCCATGAGCGCCCGGATACCGATCTTCCCACAGACATCGACATATGATCAGGGACATTCAGGCATGACACCAGAGGAGAGAGAACAGCCGGGACCCATTGATCTGGCGGCCATCTTGCATATCATTACAACTGGCGCTGTTATGTATGACATATTACACCCCCCCCTCACCACAGGATGGAGCTGACTAGGAGCATGCCTGCATTGAGCATTGTTGTATCACCGTGGCATATAGTTGTGCATTTACCCCAATAGTGCTCCATCCTTATATATGTACACACATCCCGACCTCACAGTAGCAGTTTTCTTTCAGTTTTCTTCCGGTTGTTGTATTGTGCACTAAGCACCATCTGATACTCAAAGATACCACATACATTGTACATGGTTTTGTCTCATAGGCTAGTTCTCTTTGGCCTGAGAGAGAGACGTTAATACAATCTCTCTTTCTTTCTTTCTCTCATTGCACAGATTATGAAGACTCGGCACTAGGTTTTTTTTTTTGCAAGAAAGAGACTTTTATTAAGTATGAAATAATCAATATAAAATCTTGGCTAGAAGTTGGAATCCTTACCATAGAGTGTAAGAAGGTAATCACAGCCAATCAAGGGCAGGGTGATGCCAAAGGAGTCCAGTGGGAGTCCAAGAAAAGAAGATCCCATGATCCCACTCCCTCATGAAGAGAACACGCTTTGCTTGCGTTGGTCTAGAAGGTCCCTGTATTTGGGCCCAAGTAGCCATAAGGGTATGAATAACATTTCCCCAAATGGTTCAAATGCACCGTGTGTTGTAAATGTGGGTGCCCATGATCGCCTCGGTGCAGCTTCTGTGAAAGATATGTTCCAAGCCAAAGGGTATCCCAAATGCCTAGTGATTTGGCTTGGGGGTAGTATATCTCCTAGGTAGAGTATACTATGCTAATCCGCCGGTTTTAATGGTAACAACTTCAACTTTCTAAAGTTGATTTTCAGCCCCGCTGCTATCCCAAACAATTGCAAAACATTCATAATCACTGTCAAATCTCTTGGAGTATCTGTTGGGAAGAAAAAAGAGTCATCAGCATAGGCCTGTGGCATGTGCAACCATTGATGACCCGTCAGTCCATTTAATTTTTCTTCTCGAGTAAGAATATCCATATACATTAGCAAAGGATGAGTGGCACTTGCATACAACATTGCACTTTAGTGGATAGCCCTGCCTAACCGATTTTCCCAACGTCCAAGGTGATGATAATCCTTTCCCAATCATACATCTAGCTGTGGTGCGTGCATACAACCAGTAGATGAAACCCCAGACGTTTCATAGTGTCAGCAATAAAGTCCCAATGCACTGTATCAAATGCTTTGGCAATGTCTACGTGCAGTAACAATATCTCGTGACCAGTATATATGGCATACTCCATTCCCACATAAGCATTACATATTTTGTCTATTATTTGTCATCTAGGAATGAACCCATATTGTGTAGGATGCAACCCTTTGTTAAGCACATTGGCTATTCTATTGGAGATCATCTTTGTAATCAATTTGTATAGCACTAGCATCAGGGTTGTTTCTCGTACCGGTACAAACCTATTCGTACCATACAGTTCATGCAGCTCGGTTCCGTACGGATTCGTATAGTACGAGTTTTTTTTTTTTTTGGGGGGTTTGTTTTTTGTTCCCCCCCCCCCCCCACCTTGAGAAAAAAATTCCAAATGCTAAAAAAAAAAGAAATCCTGCTCAACAAAGATCCCAAATGCCCGCAATACTTCGCAACTTTCGTGTCTAGTCAGTATTCCATATGGGGTTGCTGAGAGACCTAAAAAATCTGGCAAGGTAGACTGGTAGTGTACACTTGATTGGTAGGATGAGAATCTTGCTACATCACTTTGAGATCCCTGGTATAGGTAGGCTAGACAGTAAGATCCTCAAGTTATGTAAGAGGGAGAAGATTTGGACAGGGCCATTTTGATCTACAAAGGAGTCCCTAAACCTATCACCCTAGATGCACTGCCTGTATCTATGTAAGGACGGTCCCTTAGTCATAAACACCACACTAGGAGACCTTTGGTATCACATTACCCATGCAGGCTCTTTTTTGGATATTAGGAGATCCAACTGGGAGAGACACATCTCCATGCTCTGGTTCCTCAAGCACTGTGGACTCCTCCCCCCCAACCTTCGCTCACATTCAAGCTTGAAGCTCCATAGTGTAAGTGTAAAAAAAAAACCGTATTTTATCATATGGTATCCCAAAATTTCATATTATAGCAAAAATTCCGGTACGGTATCGTATTTTCGTACCGTGACAATTATGACTAGCATTAAAGTATCAGGTCTCCAATAAACCAAACTTAAGCATACATTCTTATTTGGAACCAATTTGACAGGGCCCTCTTGCCAGGAAGCAGGCATCGCTCTTTGAAACCATGCAACATTTATCATTGCCAATAAAATGTCTTCCAATTCCTCTCAAAAATGTTGAAAAAATTCCATACTCAATCCATCCCATCCTGGAGACTTCCACTTACCCAGTCTAGCAAGAGCACTTTGTAATTCCATGTTTGTGAAAGGGGATTCCAACTGTGGAGCTTCTTGTTGATTAAGAATTGGTGTCACATTTGTAAGAATCCTGGCTTTCACTTTCAACTCTTCTCGGCGAGAAGTGCCTTGGTGTAGCAACAAATGTGCCACACATTCCCTTTCAAGATCATTTACATCATTGGTCCATTGACCACCATCAGGCTTTTGCACACGATGTATGTTTTGCTTTTGTCTCTTAGCATGCAAACTTTTGAAAAAATGTTTTAATGAGAGAAACCTTTATCTAGTAAAGGCTTTTGCCTATTTCATATTTGCCATTTTTTCAATTTCCTTTGATTGTTGCAATCTATCATACATCGTGCATTTAAAAGCTTTTCTTCTTCCTCCTAATTCAATTGCCTTGTTTGTGCAACCTCATGCAATGCCTACACATCTACTTTGCAGCGGTTTATTTCGTTTCTTTGTTGCTCTATATACCATCTGCCATATTCTATAATGATAGATTGCATCCTTCTTGCAAAGTTTCTCCATAGTGAGTCCAGATCATAGTAGGCATCTCCTCTAAGTAATGCAATGATTTTATACACCTTTTCTTGATAAGTATTATGTGATAGATAGGAGTTATTGACTATACACAGTCATTTACATGGCAGTCTTGCATTGTCCATAACAATTTCAAAATGCATCCCCACCCATAATGGATAATGTTCCGATAATTGTGATGTAAAATCCACCGATACCTTTGCAAGGCTTGGATCCCCATTGTGTACATTTAACATATAGCATCTGTAAAGCCTCGCTTGATATTTTGATTTAGCATTATGTTGAAATGTGAATCCTCTTTTGTTAGGACAATTCACATTGCACATATCCATTGCTACAGTGTCTCTAATAAATGTCTGCCAAGCCACTTTTTTCGTAGCAATCATGTGTGAATTCCCAAATGTGTTATCTTGCACTGGGGAGTTATTGAAGTCTCCTAATTTGTCAGCCATGGATAGACAGCTGGCCTTCTTTAGAGTTCTGTCCTTTTAGTTGACACTGTTGGTCACCTCTTTGAAAAGTCTTCACAGGCTCCATGAAGAAAGCCCTGACCAGCTAACACATACACAGACACACACACACACACTTTTTTTTTTGTGAAACGAAGAAATTATATTATGAAACATCCATTTTACATCAGGGCAGTGCTCGAGAAAAGAGCCTATGCCCTATCCATCAGAAACAGTAAAAGAAAAGCTGAATACAAGAAACATCCAAATCTTCCTCATGTAAGGCATCATATAAGGACTGCCGCAATGAGGCTCGGAAGAACTCATAAGGGTGCTGAAGGGGTGAATTCAGATATGCATGATTTCGCTGTAGCCAGAGGGTCCATAAGGCCCAGTATTTGATCCAATGGAAGAAAAGAGAATACTGTGACAAAGAAGCTGATAATCTGCCAAACATCCAGAAAAACCTGTAGAACCTGTGTGCAGGAAATCTGAGAGATAAAAAATAGGAGATCTTGTCCAGAAGGTCTCTAGAATATGAACAAAACCACAATAAATGCGGAATACTCTCAGTAGTATGATGACATCTTGGACAAAGAGGAGAGGCAATCTTTCTTTGAGCCAATTTCACTCCCACTGGAAAAATACCAACAATGCATCTCCAAAGAAAGAGTCTCTGCTTCAATGGCATTTTCAACTTCCATATCAATGTCAATTTTCCTTTCCACCAAGCTAAAGACTTATTCAGATGCCAAAGAGAATTAGCATGATGAGCAATCCATGGAGGAGGTAATATCAATCGATAAGCCTGTATGGAAGTCAATAGATGCAAAGGTTGAGAGGATAATCTTGGACTTGAAGACTGAAGATGCCAATCTTGAAGCCTATCTCTTACATCCAATGTTGGAATCGGAATGAAAGGGTGTAAGAGATCTGCAATAGCTTTCCATATAGGTCTATGATGCATCCCAAGATTGTATTGTTGGCATGCTGCCGGAAAAGAGAGAATATGCCCTTGAGTATCTACCACGTCGTCAATGAACCGGATGCCCAACTTCATAAGATTGTAAGCTCTGATTGGTTGTTGTACAGCAAGGGGAGAGTAAAAAACAGCACTCCAATGTAGGCTTTCCATTCGAAGCGAGGAAGCTATAGAAGCAGGATGGGGAGACTATTTGATGCGAGAGAGCACTTCCGTCCAATCCTGAATCAAGGAAGTAGAAAATGGTCAACCAGGGATTTTACCTTGAAATTTGCCAAGTACTACTTCTGATGGATCAACTAGCCAATGTCCATAAGCATTTGTGCGCATCTGACCACACAAAATTGCCAACAGGATAGACCAAGGCTGTTCTTGTTGAAAAAAGGTTTTAAGCATAGTGATCTTTCTTGCCAACACATGAAATTTGATGTTTATAATATTCAAACCACCATGCATTCTTGGTGAGCAAAGCAGGTCCATTTTGAGCAACCTTAAAGCTTTTTTGTGAAGCTTAGTTTTCCAAAAAATCTCCATGGCTTGAGACATAAAAGAAGAAAGATCTCGAGATGATCAATGTAATAGAGGAAGGTAGAACTGGACATAAGCTAGAACAATGGACTGAACAATTCGAAGCTGTACGTGCAATGGCCAAGTGGAGATCTTCCAATATTCTAATTTGTCCTGAATTTTGTTTAATACCCAAGATATTTGTTGCTGATTTTTGATTTTCCAGCCAATGGGATAACCCAAATGTCTTACTATGTTTTCCGGATAAATAATCTGGCCGGGCCACAGGATAGCATGCCAGTCACAATGCTTGAGAGGTAAGAGTTTTGATTTCTGAAAATTAATTTTTAGACCAGCTGCCAACCTGAAATCTGAAAGAGTATCCATCAATAGGCGAAGCTCCAGAGGACTGTTCTTCGGCATGAAGAATGAATCATCTGCATAAGCCTGTGCAATGAAAGGCCGTGAACCAGAAATCTGAAGCCCCTCTAACTGTCTAGTATCAACCAAATGATCCATATAAAGAAGCAAAGGATGTGAAGCAATAGCATAGAACAAAGCACTGAGAGGGCATCCCTGTCGAACTGATCGTTCCAGAGTCCAAGACTCAGACAAATGATTCCCTATAAAGCATTGAGCAGTGGAATCTGAGTAAAGCCAATATATGACATTAACTAGCTTTGGCCCAAAACCAAGTTTAGACATGATTTGAGAGACATAATCCCACTGTACCGTATCAAATGCCTTTGCCACATCCACCTGCATGACCAAGACATCTTGAGCAAAATATTTTGCATATTCCATTGCGATGAGAGTATTGGAGATATTATCATGTATATGCCTTCTTGGAACAAAACCATATTGCCTGGGATGAAGTCCATCATGAAGGATATCCTTTATCCGATGTACCAACATTTTAGCAATAAGTTTATATATAACAGGCATCAAAGTGATAGGCCTCCAGTCATCCATTGTCTCACATAGAGGTTTTTTGGGCACAAGCTTAACCAGACCATGCTTCCAAGCTGAGGGAAGATGTTGATGCTGCCAGGCTACATTAATGAGCTTCAAGATTGGACCCTTCAATTCAGCCCAGAAGGCTACAAAAAATTCAACCGTCAAACCATCCTAGCCAGGGGATTTATGTTTACCCAAATGCTTGAGGGCTTCATCCAATTCAATATCTGAAAAGGACATTTCCAGGATTGAAGCTTTTTGCAAAGAAACAATAGGAGAAACAAGCTCAATAAATCTGCTCCGAGCCAATGCAACCTGAGGTGTAGAAGAAGATGGTTGAGAAAAAATAGGCTGAAAATGATCCAGACATTGTTTTCTAGCTGAGATAAAGTCTGGGTCCAAAGACCATCGGGTTCCCTGACTCTCATGATAGATTGACTTTGTCTATATGCATGTAAATTTCGAAAGAAAGATTTCGAGGAACAACCCTTATCTAGCATAGGTTTAACTCTAGCCCTTGTCTGCCATTTGGAAAGCTTGCGTTTATCATTAGCATCAATTATGGAAGAAGCACAAGACAATGAATTCTGCTCAGAAGCAGAAAGAGACCTTTGATGGCTAATCTGTACCAAGGACTGCTTGTATGATTTTGCCACAGACACACACACACAGCTGTACACAAGCTGGCTGTACACACACACACACACACACACACACACATGCGGACACACACACCCACACACACACAGAGGTCACAGAAGAGAAGAGGAGTAGGAAGGGCAGATCAATGATGAGGAGAGGAGAAAACAGGATGGTAGGCGGGAAGAAGAAGAACCTGCGCGCACAAAGGGGACCCCCCAGGAGGTCGTGGGGAGGGCTGCTGCAGGCCTAAGGCGAGGGCAACACAAAGCGAGAAGCCCTAGAGGGCAGACGTGGCGGTAGCAGGGAGCTCCTCACACACACAAAGCAAATGGTGTCGGAAAAATCGCCATTGTACTTTGGGGCACAAATGACTCATGTATTGCCATGGTCATCTACAAAGGATTATCAGAGCTTGATACTTCATAAATGCCCGGTGTGGGTGGAGGTTGTGGATTTCCCCAAATGCCTCGAGGTTGCTTTGCCATAGATTGCCACACTAGTTGAGTGGGCACGACGCTCACTATCTTGGTTGTACATTACAATAGACACACACACACACACACATTTTTTTTAGTGAAACCACTGATTTTAATTAACTTAATGTAGAACCGCTACCACCTAGAGTGGATGAAAGCTAAAAACGGTGGGAAAATACTTCTAAGATATACACAGAAATGTCTCTTATATGATAGGCATCATATAGAGAGGTATGCAAAGAATGCTTGAAAAATGCGTACGTATCTAAGAGGGCATGCATGAAGGTCTGATGATTCCTATCATGCCAGATAGTCCAGAAGGTAGTAATTCTGACCCAAGCAAAGAAAGTGGCATATGCGTCTAGCGATGAGGGAACTTTCCAAAGAGCCAAAATTTATTCAAGAAACGTTTCGATGGGAAACGAATCTGCAGGTGTGCCGACAACGCCGCAATGAACTGTGTGGTAACCAAACATTGCCATAATAGGTGTGAAACGGTTTCACTGTAGCAGGATCAGCGTACACAGTGCGACGATGCAATACGTTGTTTTGCCAATGTCATCCCCACCGGTAACAACCGAGCAGACATCTCCACATGAAGACTTTTTGCTTCAAAGGAAGACCATTCTTCCATATACAGCGTAGACGCTGAGTGCACCATCTGACAGGTTTATCAAGTCTCCAAAGCTGATTGGCATGTTGCTTTATCCAGTGGGGAAATCAATATTCTATAGGCCTTTGTTGCTGTTATTTCCTACATAGGAATGGCAGTGTAACTAGGCTCTTGCCGATCTAGTTTCCAAGTCTCTAGACGATTTTGCGTCTCTGGCATGGGGGCAGGCAGGAAGGGTTGAAGCAACTCTTGGAGTCTATGCCAAAGTGGCCCGTGAGTGCATACCCAAACCATAGCGCCTATTGGCCAACGGAAAGGACATTAAAGAACCATCAAGTTGTATAACATCCTACACATGTTCGACTCCTTTACAAGCAAGAAAGTATGCCTTTCTGGGTTGGTTCAGCCACTACAAGGGGAATTTGAAACATACAACTCCAATGCACACTTTCCAACACCATGCTGTTTCCCACGTGTAGAGGTCTCCCCACCCAACACATATATTGCAAGATCTCTTGCCAGTCTGTGATCAGACGGTTGGAAAAAGGGCTGCTAGGAATTGTACCTTTGAAACAGTCCTTAGAGTGGTCTCCCAATTGCCAAATGCATCAATCTGCACCTTGGTGCACATATCAGCCACATTTTCGTCCAGGGTTGCATTTGGGCAACAAAAGTATGGAACATGGTAACTTTCCTTGTTTGCAATCAAGTGATAGTGAATGTTCAGGATGTTGAGTCCTCCATGCATTTTAGGAGAGCATACTAGCTCAAATTTCAGAAGGTGGAGTGCTTTTTTTTATCAGTGTGGGTTTTCCATAGACATTCCATAGCTTGTGACATAAAAGCATGCAAATCCTTTTTGTTCCATGCTAGAAGTGGCAAGTAATGATCGATTGAACAATTCTCAGGCGGACATGCAAAGGCCATGTTAAGAGCTTCCAATAATCGAGCTTCTGTTGTATGCCATAATGATCAATTGAACAATTCTCAGGCGGACATGCAAAGGCCATGTTGAGAGCTTCCAATAATCTAGCTTCTATTGTATGCGATGCATCACCCATTGGGTTTCATCTTTGAGCGAAATAGACGAGCCTATGGGATAGCCCAAGTGTCATATGATTTGTCTTGGTGGCACAATATTCCTTATAATTCAAAGGCAAGAGCTTTGACTTGTGAAAATTAATTTGCAGCCCAGCAGCTAATCCATACAAATCCAAAGCATCCATAGTGGAACGCAGGTCCGACTCAGTATTTCACACACACACACACACACACACACACACACTTTTTTTTTTGTTTTTTTTGTTTTTTTTGTTTTGTTTTGTGAAACCACTATTTATATTAAATAGTAAATTGTACAGTCATTGTCACCCGAAGAAGGTGGAGCTATGAGAACGAACTAGAAAAAATGGGAAAATTCTACAAACTGCTAGAGAGAAAGCTCATCAAGATCATAGCAATCTCGAAGAGACCGGAATAGGACAGCATGGAAATAGGGGAAGGGATGAACAATGTCACCAGAAAACACACACACACACACACACATATACACACACACAAATGTGTTTTCTTATTTATATTAGGGCTTGTAGTGAGGCTTTCATGCAAACCAATTATGTTATTTTTTTATCAGTATTACAAGGAGTTTGAGTATGAGGCTTATGGAGACCTTGGCCATCCTTTATTTGGTCCGAACTTATGGTAACAATTTATAAATGTTAGGTTGCCACCAGTCAAGCTCTCCATTCTTAAGGTGCTGTGCAAAATTTTGTGCTTGTTGTCAAGGTGATCACCAATGCTGATATTTGAACGCTTTTTTTAATTGACAGGCCAGAAAATCCACCGAAATTTAAAGTTATTATGCAGGAGTACGTAGAAGTTGTGCAAGGTTAGTTCATGCTCTTTTGTATTTGGCTTGAAGTCTCATTGAGCTGTGGATGCTAGATCTGGTGTGTCAATGTATTATGTTTATTACTAAAATAGTGAATACTAATGAGCTCAAAATTTCATGGATCCCAAAAAGATCTTGCCATGAAGATCCTACGGGGAATCGCTTTGGCACTTGGAGGCCCACGGGATGCTTTTGAGCACAATAAAGCTAGCGATCCCTTTTGGGTTATGCGTGTGATTGGGTACCCACCATTGACCAGTGGGGTACAGCCCATGAGCTTTGACGATTCCGGAATCAGCTGGTATGCTTATCTCAGCATTTTTCATTCCTTTTACT
This sequence comes from Cibotium barometz, assembly GCF_041138505.1. NCBI lineage: Eukaryota > Viridiplantae > Streptophyta > Polypodiopsida > Cyatheales > Cibotiaceae > Cibotium > Cibotium barometz. The sequence continues at coordinate 14,951,869 of NC_141081.1, forward strand.
AGTGCTGGCATGATGTTGTTTGTCTTCAGAGATGTTCAGAAGGTAGATGGCTGAGTATCTAGATCAATTTTCACTGAGGGAAAAGTAATCATAGAGGTAGTCTAGATGATTCTCCTAACCTCACATAATGTTTATTGACTTGCGAAGAAAAGTGCAAGGTCTGCTTACTTGAACTGCTTACTAAGCTCAAAGAACAGGGTTATAAGCAGAGCAAGTAAACCTTATTTAGTCCTCTCCCTTGTCCAAACTGCTAAATGTGCGGCAGTAGGAAGCCTTGGACTGATCTGTGTTAATTGCTGTCATGTGGGTGAATTGCTGCTCTTCAGGGCTTGTCTTCTCACTTGGATCCAAAAGACTTGTAAACAACGTCGGCACGGGGACAGAGAGGTTCTATTTATGGACTCTCAAAAAAAATTGTTACTTGGGCTAGTTTGCATTAATCCGTACGACCGTAGCATTTGTGTCAATCGTATTCACACGTGTAATGCTGCCATCCATTTTGGACTGCTTTTCAATAGCTTTTTGCCTCTCTCTTTTTTTTTTTTGTTTCTTTGTTTTTTGCATCAAAGTCAGTGTGGAACTACCCGTGTTGGGGTGAATGAAGATTTTAGGAAAGATTTCTAGGTTTTGAGCTTAATCTAAAGAAGAAAGCTTTGGTTCATATTTATATTGGAGTGGAGTGGTATCATGTTGAGAGACTCTATATATTGCTAGAGCCATTGGAGTGGAATGTGGAGTTCTGACAGAAGCTGAAAGGTCAAACTTTTTCTTTGGATTAATATCCCATTAGTGGAGATACATCACGGGTGCGGCCCGTGATTATTTTTGACACACAGCAATGTTAGAAACCTTCTAGTACTGTACTTTGCTGAAGTATTTGAGGCGATTGGATGTCTGCCTTAGAATGGGGAAGTTCAAGAACATGACAGGTCGCTGGACAACAATAGAGCAACACACTAAGGAGAGCAACAGTTGCTAGTCAGAAGATTTTCGTTCCATCATTTTTGCATGCATGAAATTGCATAATTAGATCTTGAAAGCTGGTATACCTTCAAGGTTTAGAAAGCTACATGCATGTTTTGACCCCATTATTAGTTTCTAAGATTCTGGCATAGAGACCATTGATAAATGATCAGATTTGTCAAACAGTTCAATGCTTCCTCACCATGCCTGGGTTCGGCATATCCTGCAATAAGTATTCTACAGAAGCTTCTGGTTGTGTACTTACTCAACAAGCTCCAAATAAAAGGATCACCCAGCGCATAATAGAAAGGAGTGATGTGTGATAACAACGAAGTTCGGGGACTTCAACACCAGGATTCGGAGTGACCAGGCTTCTGTATATGACCAGGAGGAGCCGACTACGCAGGAGATAGACTTCAAGGAGATTGGCATTCAGCGGGCATCACAGGACAAAGGGGACATTACAGCATCAGGGAGAGAGTTCCTCGTGCTGGGGACCACACATGACTTAGTCATCTTCAATGGGATGTCCCGTTGGCCTTCTTCCGGAGCTCTCACATGCTTTCCACATGGCGGAGGCTTGAGTACAGTGGGTTACCTGATGGGATCTCCGGCTTTAGCCACATCTGTACATGCCTTCACCATTCCCACCTGCCCCCTTGGAGCCGGCCATGCCTCTCTCTCCTTCAGCCTCAGCTTTTCCCGACCATGCTCACCACCACCACCACCCACCCACCTCCCACTACACCCAGATTCACTTCCACCACGATGGGGACTGGACTTACTCCGACCATCTCTACGGACATCTAACATATGTAGACCCCAATCTCTCACTAGCCAACCTCACCTCTCAACTCACCACAATCGTACACACCTCCGGCATAGCTCCACCTGTCGATCTACTGTCAGAACCCCCACCGACACCATGCCCCGAACGATTGGTATGACGAGGAATGCCACACAACATGTGAGCGTCTCCTACGCGAGGTTGCAATTGGCCAAATTCGAGAGCAAGATGCTCAAAGGATTAACCAATACACAACTAGATGTAAGAAACGAGCACATGTTAAGGGCCAATACAAGGACTTATACCAATCTCTCAAAGGTGTGAAGTGTACTGAGGGTTGGAAGAAAATCCGGGAGAAATGCCCACCCACAACCATCACATCTCCATTCATATGGCACACATGCACGATCCCTGTATGCAGTACCAGATCAGCCCCCCATCCCACCACCATTACATCCACGCCCCATGACATCCACCTTCTTCACACCCGCCATGGTAGCCCGAGCTATCCGGAGGCTCAAAAACGTACATCACAGGACCACGAGGGCCTCTTGGCAGAGCATATCTCCCATGCGGGGGAGACTTTGGCACCCCTCCTAGCCCATATGTTCAACTGGGCTCTTTCAGACCCACCCACCATATTATCACGTCCATCCATAAAGTCGGAGATCCCATGGACCCCAATAATTACAGGACTATTATGATTGGCCACTTATTGGCCAAACTTTATGGGTCAGTACTTGAGATTGAGCTCAACACACTAGCAGAGAGACATGGGCACATAGCATCAGGGCATGCAGGCTTCCACAGGTCATTCTCCACTTTGGATCACATCTTCACCCTCCGAACCATCATAGAAAAGGGCAGAACATGACACCAACGGGTTTATTGTTCCTATGTGGATTTCTGCAAAGCATTTGATATGGTGCCTCGAGCCAGACTACTGTAGAGACTCCATGATTCAGGGGTACCATCAGACATGATTTGGGGGATCATGTCGTTATATGAGTCGGTCATAGGGTGGGCGAGATGCCCAGGAGGATTATTAGCAGAGATCTCCAGTGCCATTGGAGTGAAGCAAGGATGGCCACTGTCTCCCACTCTCTTTGGCCTGTACATTCATGAGATTTCAGCCTTCATTCATAGAGGAGGGGAGGAGGCGTATCACTAGGAGGCATCCATACTACTTTATGGTGATGACATTGCGCTTATTGCAGATTCTCCAAAGGCATCTTGACACATTACAGGGCGTTTGTGCACATGGGGATCTCACAATAAACCTTGGGAAAACCAAGGTTATGGTCTTCAACACATCCCCTGTTGTCACATCTTCACTGAGTTTCACCTACATGGACAGCCCAGTGGAGATTGCACTCATGTGTTTACTTGGGACTCACTTTTACAAGACCGGTCTTCTCGATGAGTCATGCTGTAGAGGCTAGATTGATACGAGGGTATGCTTCTCTTGCAGACAGTGCTCGGAGGCCCATTTTTAGGAGCCGAGGACCAAGATGTGACTATTTGACACCATGGTCACTCCAGCATTGATGTATGGAGCACCCTTTTGAGCGGCCAAATGGCCGAAGATACAAAGGCCCCAAGTCATGCTGCTCTCCCGTATGATACACAGCAAACTGTCAGTCCCACATGATATTATCCTGGCAGAGTTTGTTGCAGCACCCATGGTAGTAGAGGCACTCTTTCAGACAGTCACATAAATTCACAGGATTAGTGCCATGCCCCCATGGAGAATCCCGAGGCTTGCCGTACAGTCCTAGCAGCTAGTCATGGCATAGCGGAGTATGCACTTGGTTCACGAGGTAGGGACCCAGGATGGATCGCCTCCCCTCACTCCAGTATGACCCGGCTCCTTATTCAGAAGGCTTCCCACCCACGTGGACAGCCCATATTATCACGCCATGCATGAAGTCGGAGATCCCATGGAGCTCAGTAATTACAGGACTATTATGATTGGCCACACATTGGCCAAACTTTATGGGTCAGTACTTGAGATTGAGCTTAACACACTAGCAGAGAGACATGGGCACATAGCATCAGGGCATGCAGGCTTCCGCAGGTCATTCTCCACTTTGGATCACATCTTCACCCTCCGAACCATCATAGAAGAGGGCAGAGCATGACACCATCGGGTTTATTGTTTCTATGTGGATTTCTGCAATGCATTTGATATAGTGCCTCGAGCCAGACTACTGTAGAGACTCCATGATTCGGGGGTACCATCAGACATGATTTGGGGGATCATGTCGTTATATGAGTCGGTCATAGGGCCGGTGAGATGCCCAAGAGGATTATTAGCGGAGATCTCCAGTGCCATTGGAGTGAAGCAAGGATGGCCATTGTCTCCCACTCTCTCTGGCCTGTACATTCATGAGATTTCAGCCTTCATTGATAGAGGAGGGAAGGAGGCGTATCACTAGGAGGCATCCATACTACTTTATGGTGATGACTTACAAGGCGTTTGTGCACATGGGGATCTCACAATAAACCTTGGGAAAACCAAGGTTATGGTCTTTCACACATCCCCTCTTTTCACATCTCGACTGAGTTTCACCTACATGGACAGCCCAGTGGAGATTGCACTCATGTGTGTACTTGGGGCTCACTTTTACAAGACCGGTCTTCTCGATGAGTCATGCTGTAGAGGCTAGATTGATACGAGGGTATGCTTCTCTTGCAGACAGTGCTCCGAGGCCCATTTCTAGGAGCCGAGGACCAAGATGTGGCTATTTGACACCATGGTCACTCCGGCATTGATGTATGGAGCACCCTTTTGAGCGGCCAAATGGCCGTAGATACAGAGGCCCCAAGTCATGCTGCTCTCCCGTATGATACACAGCAAACCGTGAGTCCCACATGATATTTGTTGCAGCACCCATGGTAGTAGAGGCACTCTTCCAGACAGTCACATACATTCAGAGGATTAGTGCCATGGCCCCATGGAGACTCCTGATGCTTGCCCTACAGTCCTCGTAACAGCTAGTCATGGCATAACCGAGTATGCACTTGGTTCACGAGGTAGGGACCCAGGACGGAAAAGATGTAAGGCTATCCGACTGCGGCCATTTGGACAACCCATTATATATAACCAGCTCATACATGGTAAAAACAATCTTCAAGAAGTGCATTCCCCATATACTGGTTGGCCCTCTGGAGGCCCATCTTAGCCAAGTCAATTTCTGACAACATAATGGTATCTCCTTGGAAGTCATATGTTTGCACTTGTTCCCCTTTTGTCCGTGCGTTAAAGTCTCCTAATAGGAGGACCTCTCCTTGTTGGGAGAACTCTGCAATGTCTGCAATTAATGGCGCATATGCAGTCTCCCCTTTCTCTGTCAACCTGCATGCATATTGTGGTTTCTCTGGTGGGAAGTAGGATACTGCAATATGCATCACTCTCAAGCTAGGTCTGTCTAATCACATCCACATAAAGCAAGCCTCCACATCGTGTCTAACCATTGTGAGCATACCTCTCAAATGAGGGCAAAACAAGCATGCCACTCCTCCCGAGCCACGCACACCCTAGTGGTGCGTGTTTGTCCTCTAAAAGCTGACTCCCATGTGTAACCCTCGACTTTGGGTAGCCCTCTCTCAGGGCTTTCAGCCTTGATGCATTTCTGTGTAGAAGATAATATCCCTATCTGTGCAAGTCTCTGTGAAGCCTCCTGTGTCTAACCATACAGTTCCATTGCAATTCCATACTCCCATCCTCAATGCATCTATGGTCTCATAGGCCCTGCACCGTCATGTGGGGCGAGAGAGAGAAAGAAAAAAAGATATTTTAAGCGTCTACTAAAGACCCAATGGGCCTATGAGACCAAAGTGGTACAATAATGTCCATGGCATATCTCATCATGGAATGGAAAATAAAACAAAATGAAAACATAAATATAGCTATCTCACTGGGGTGATACAAAAGTGTCCATGGAAACTCATCATGGAATACTAAGAACATAAAAACATGGGAGCAACATCAGCTCTGAGTAGATGGTATACCACTCTCCAAAATGTCAAGCATGGGGTTGTCGAGTATGGCCGAGAGGTCTCCCTCAGCTATGTCACATGGAAAGGTAGCTCGATGGCGGTGAAGCATGTCCTAGATTTGGAGCTGATGAGGTGATCATGGCCGACGGGGGGGTCGAGGGCGTCGGGCACGCTCGAGTGCAGAGGGTCGGTCCAAGGTAACTCCTCTCAGGCGAGGTAGGTCCAAAGGAGCTCGTGGAGGGTCCACAAGATCCACTATGTTGATGTCCTCCACCTCCTGGGTCTGGAAGAAATTGATGATGGTTGGCTGCCGAGGGAGGGTGCGGGGTGGCTAGGGCCTGTGTCTCAAGAAGGTGTCCCTATGTCTGCGGTGCTCAAGCAGGAAGAGGCCCAGGCAACGCTGGTCCTCGAAGTCAATGATCCTGGTGAGTGGACCGAATTCCTCACGAAATAGACAGTGAAACCTCCCACGGATCTCATAGTATACTGGGTAGCAGCATATGTAATGCTTCTCCGTCTCAACCTCTGTGTGGCATAGTCGGCAGATCCTCTCCTCTTTGGGTGTTCGTACGAGTTTCCCGGCTCTGAAGATGCGCTGAGCTCTACCTGTCTCCACTCTGAAGCAGTGGGAAGAAACCCGTATCTGGCCAATCGCAATCCGCATGGCATGGAACATGTGAACACTCAAGTAGCCCAGCTGCTGGATGAATCCATCCTCAGTGAGTGTAAGGAAGTGGTCTCTGTGAAAGTGCATCTTCGTGGGGAGCTCCAGGGGTGTGATTCATGTGCAATGTGTGTAGAGGCTAAGAAGATCTGACGAGATAACCCGGTTGGTATCCTCGTGAGACAGCCGGAAAAAAGGGGAGTCCAAACTGTATTGAAGGGGGGACCATGCAGAGCCCATATACTGAGAACCAAGTGGAAACTAGTGCATACCATACTCCAGAGTGCCCCTCAAGTGCTAGCTATCTGGAGGACTCCAGGGCAAGCCTTGGGTACCTGTGGGAATCCATGTGACTGATGTGATGAAGGTACGTGACTGTCAGGAAGAGGGCCTCCACTACCATCGGGGCTGTAGCAAACTCTGCCTGGATAATCTGCTGTGGGACTGATGGTTTGTTGCGGATCATACGGGAGAACATCATGACCTGGGGCCTCTCAACTCGTTGCCAATCCTCATCGGATAAATCTGGCCCTAGAAAGCTGCTCCATACACATCAAGGCTGGTGTGATGAGGGTGTCAAAAAGCCAGCCCTTCGTCTTGGGCTCCTGGAAATGTTCCTGGAAGCATTGCCGCTCAAGTAAGCTCAAGGTTGCATATCCCCGCCTCACTCTAGCATGTGTTGCGGGAAGCATGGTAAAGCATGGGCCACTGAAAGTGACACCAAGGTAGACATAGGATGAGACAATCTCCACAGGATCCCCTCTATATGTGAAGCTCAATCTGGATGTGACGGGGCGAGAGGTATTGAAGACCATTACCTTGGTTTTACCAAGGTTAACAGAGAGGTCCCACTGAGTGCAAAAGTCATGTAAGGCATCCAACTGTCTCTGAAGCGTGCTCTCTTGAAGATTGTTTTTACCATGTGTGGGTGGAACAATAGAGACCAGATGGAAGGGAACATGGGCACTTCAAAGGGTAGTGACAAGCACAACATACCCTGTGTAGTGTTCTCTTGTCCTACGTGCTCTCTTGAAGATTGTTTCTACCATGTGTGGGTGGAACAATAGAGAGCAGATGGAAGGGAACATGGGCACTTGAGAGGGTAGTGTGAGTTGGTGGCCGAAATGCCTATAAACTATGTGTAGCAGTAATGCTTATGGAACACGAGGTTATCTATGCCTGCGAGTGATTATTTTATCTTGTTACTTGAGCCCACCTCTCATCCAAGGTGTGTGGTCAGAGTACCAACACGGAGTGCAAGTGGTAAAGTGGACATGACACCTGGTTGGCACGGGACTTATGTCTATGCCAAGGGTCATGTGGACCGATGTCTTGTTGGCAGGAGACTTATTTTGTCTCGCCCATTTACTTGGGACATGATTATGATATCTCAACTTATGGGACTGGTTTGTCTCGCCCATTTATTTGGGACATGGATTTATTTATCTTTATGCCATATTAGAATCACTATCTCCCCATACAGAGGCCAAGAAGTTCATTGTTCATCTCACCATGCATGTGGATTCATGTTGGGATTGTGAGAGGGCAATTCAATGAACACTTCACCATACACGTGGATTCGTATTGCGATTGTGGAGTGAGTGTTTCATTGTTTCCACACCATGCTTGTTGATCAAAGTTGGGATTGTATGGGAGAACATGGGAGCTGTTGGGATTGGGAGAAAGGATTGCCAGAACTATGGAAAACCAGCTTTTCTGTCACCATGGTTTGTACTCTTGAATGGCACCAGTTTGTGTGCATAGCACATGTTTCTGTGCGAGGCACTAGTTTCTTGTGCATGGCACTTATTTAAGTGTCTTAGCACCTGGTTCGTGATTTTCATTGGCATATGATTATCTCATTGATATTGGTGATTGAGACACAATTGGCTCTTGTGCCTGTGTCTAGCATATCTTCCATGGAATTCTCGCCATTTATTTTGGGACATGATTTTGATATTGATATTATTATGGAGACTTATTTAGTCTCACCCATTTCTTTGGGACATGGATTCTTCAGTTATATTGGATTTTTGAGACGGTCTCATCTCGCCCACTCGATGGAACATGATTATATCTTGAATATATGGCTTGAAGCTTAAAGTTGCGGACAACTTTTAAGAAGCTGGGGAGGATGTCACCAGCCTGGACATTTCCCAGTATGAAAGGGGTCTGGTGGACTCCAGGATGTTTGAATATTTTGGAAAGTACAAGCTTTGGGAATGGGATAATCCTAGAATACAAAGGACCACACTCCTAAAATTTAGGAGAGTTGCTATTTTTGGCCCACATCCGATGGAAATTCTGTTCGCGTCATTACATCTAGAATTGAGCAGATACCAAGAGTTGGCGGCAATGTGCCTATGACAGAATGTCTACCAGTTGGGATATTTTTAGAGGTAAAGATTATGGAAGGACCCATCTCTTAGATTGGGACATGTGGCAGTGGACCAAAGTGAGACAAGTGGCCTGACACTTGTTATAAAGTGAATCAAAGTGAGACAAGTGGCCTCACACTCAAATCTATAAATTGGAGTCCTCTCTCTTCATTAATGGAGGCTCTCTTGCTACACACTAGCCTCTTCCACCGTTACAGGCTGCCCTAATGATGGCTACTCTCACTTGAAGGCTGCCCATGAAGAATACCGGCTGTTGGGGACTGTTTTGGAGGCTTCCATCGTGAAGAAATACTGAAGTCCTTGTACTTGTTGTACTTGCTGTACCACCCATTGTACTGATTGTACCAGCTTTTGTACTTGTAGTACCAACCATTGTACCTGTTGTACTAGTCATTGTACATGCTGTACGAGCATTTGTACTTCGTACCGGCTGTACCAGCCATTGTACCTATTGTACCAGCTGAATGGAGAGTTGTACTTGTTGTACCAGCTCTATTGCATGAAGACCCGTGGTTTTTGGGGAAGAATCAGTACCCACACGGAGGTATATGGATTATATTGTTGGCTCGGCATTTCTACAGCCTATGTTCCGGCTTGGTAGCCTCGTGTTGGGCTGTGTTATGGCATTCGTATATGGATAACCCGGCATCTCCGTGGGGAGAGTAAGGCCCTCAAAGCTTGTACATGATATTATTCTCCTTGGGTAATAAAATACTCCAAGGGGGGGGTCGGCCCATTCCGGCCTCTATGCGGTGTCACACGTGCAAGCTCCACTTTCAGCATTTGTGGATGTTTTGTCCAGCTTTTATGTTTCATGCAAAGTGATGATGATGGATATATATGTTAAGGCTGTGGCCATATTTAAATGTTTTAATATGCATTGATGGTATCAACAAGTGTGTCAAAGGCCCTAGTCCCCCGGGCATCCGCCGCGAGTTACACATGCCCTTTGTGAAGAAGGTGGAGGTGGTGGGGTAGGGGTGGCTGATGGGGGATATGATAGCGTGCATAGGAGTGCCATGTGTCGGGATAGGTGATAGCTGTGGGAGGGCGATGTTCTCAGAGTTTCCTCCATGCCTCTTTGCAGGTTGGCCCTAAGAAAAGTCAGTATAATTCATCCTCTTTCCGAGCATAGAACTCCCGTTTCTTGCGTCAAGTGAGCCGTTGAGAAATCTGTTGCGCTTGGCGCTTCGTGATTTGCCCAATCCATACCTCATGCTTAAGATGGGAGCGTGTGGCCTGACATTTGTCATCATACCAACAGTTCTGGGGCATGGAACCGCAAGGTGGCTTGGCGGTAGACCGCCGTGTGCAGATGAAAGAAGCTGTGGCGGATGTGTGGAGTATGGTGGTGAGTTGTGTTGTGAGGGTGGATAGGGGGACAGTAGGTTCCACATCCTGGAGTTGGCAGTAGATGTGGTTGGAGTAAACAAGGTCAAGCTCGTGATCAAAGAGGACCTGAGTGTAATGTGAGATGGGGGGATGTGGTGGAGGGACGGGTGGTGTGCAGGTAAGAGTGAAAAAGAGGTAGGCATGGTCAGCTTCAAAAGGGGGTGGCAGAATGGAGAAGTCGGGGATAAGGTGTGCCAAAGCTGGAGATCCCATAAGGTAGTCCATAGTGCTAGTACCTCCTGAGCGAGGGAAGGAGGTGAGGGCGCCGGAGGAGGGCCATCGGGACATCCTGTTAGATAACGAGACCATGTGCAAATCCCAGCTCTAAAAAATATCTCCCGGACACTGTGACCTCCTCACGTGACCTCCTCACGGTCTTGTGATGATCGCTGCCGCCCTGTGTCAGTGATGTCCAGCTCCTGTAGTCTGATAGGGTCGTCTAGATCGAGTAGTGGGACCTGCTGACTTCCCGTCTTGGCGTTGAAATCCCCGAGTAGGACTTCCCCCAACTGTGAGAACTCCATGATATCCTCATATTATGGTAAGTAAGGTGACTGGCCATGCTGTGCGGCGTAAGGGGAGTGGCGTGGTGCAAAATAACACACAGCAATGTGGATGACTCAGTCACTGCTAAGCTGTAGCCGCACCCAAAGATATCGTGCATCCTTGTCCTTCCGGACGATGTTGAGAATCTATCGGAGATGGGATCTAAAAAGGACAGCTACCCCCCCCCCCCCCCCCCCGAGCCACGTACTCCTCCTGATGTGCGGGTCTCGCCTCGAAAAGCTTACTCCCACTCATACCCGGCTATGTATGGTAAGCCCCTCTCAGGGCTCTGATGAGTTTCTGTTAAAAAAAATGACATCCCTGCGTGTGAGAATCTCGCTCAAGCCTCTTGGATTCGACCACAGCATGCCATTGTTGTTCCATACTGCCAACCCCAGGTGTTTGGTCTCATAGACCCCATGTCCCTATTTGGGACGACGCTCAGTGATAATGACTCTACCATCTCTGTAGATAGCCCACTTGCTTGCTCTGCGGGCCTCATGAACAGTCACCATCGCCTCACGCTGGTGTGCCACCTGTGCTGGAGTGAGATCATCTCCCATGTGCACCTGTGTGCCCTTGAGGGCAGCCCGCCTGGCTGAGAAGGCCTGTCTGTTGGTGGCATCAGGGAATCTAATGATGAGGGGTCGCTCTCATGTCATATCCTTTCCTGCTCTCCATGTGTCTGCAAAGGGGGGGGCGATCCTGCCCACTCCTAGCATCTGGCAAAGTGTCATGGCAGAGAGAGAGAGAAGAGAGAGTATTAACATCTGTGTGAAGAGAAGCTGTTTTAGGGTTCCGAATTGTTGTCTGCTGCTCTCGTAGGGTTTCCAATTGCTGTTTTCTGCTGTTTTAGGGTTTCGAATTGCTCTCTTACTACTGTTTTAGGGTTTCAAATTGCTATCTGCTGCTGTTTTAGGGTTTCGAGTTGCTGTTTTAGGGTTCCGAGTTGCTCTCTTACTGCTGTTTTAGGTTTTCAAACTACTGTTTTTCGCAGTTTTAGGGTTGCCGCCAATGCATATGATCCGTCAATGGTTGACTCCCCTTTTGCAGTCAAATGTGGTAGATGAAATTTTTGATGGACCCAGGGGTTTTTTTGAAATTATGTTTAAAACGCCTAAAGCTCGGCAGTTGGTGCTTCAAAAAGTGCGTTTGTTTTTTGAGGGCAAGTTGGTGCATGCTGCTCCATGGAGACCCTTGGCTGAGTTTCAAGAAATTCCTAAGCAGGAATGTCCCTGCTATGTATTGGCCTCTACTGCATGATGCAATGCAATCTTTGGGAAAGGTGTTGGTTCCGCCCCGTTCTAGGTCCAACAATCAGAATAGATTATGTATGTTATGGAATACCACTCGTTCCTGTCCTCCATGATTGCGCCTTAAGTCACCAGGAATGAGGTGTATGCATTTCAAGCTCCGTTGGGGAGCTTTTGCTAGACATTGTTTTCAATGTGGTCAATTGGGGCATTTCATTGCTAAGTGCAAACTCAATGACAAAGATCAAGGGGTGCATGTTGAGGTGGAGTCTCAGGTGGGCAAGGATACTTCTTACATGGTTGTGGAGCACACATGCAATACTTCTGATGTACAACATGTTGATGTACACCAGGTTGAGGATAGAGGAAAACAAGTACTTCAAGAGGAGGCTCCTTGAAAAGATGTGGTTAGTTGTAAAGGCAAAAAGATGGATCAGTCATCTGGCCAAGGGGAAATCCGGAATTTGCATAATCCTCCTATTACTTATTGTCGCCGGGCTACTTCACGTCAGGGTGTTGCTCATTCTCGGAACCGTCAACCTTCTGTCCAGGGACATGGTTCTCTTCCTATGCATTATAATTTGCGCCCTCGATCCACCAGGGCTAATGAGCCTTCTTCTTCTCTAGCTTTTGATAGACAAGGCCGTGTTGTCATCCCCTGGGATAGAAGGTATACGAGTGAAAGAGGTAAACAAGGGAATCAGCCCTCTTCATCCGGTCAACCATGTTCCGGGGTTTTGCAAAATGCTTTTGCAGTTTTGGGTGACTATATGGGTCACTCTCATTGACTTTGTTTCTTTTCTTTATGAAGCTAGTTCATTGGAATGTGCGCGGGATTTCCTCCCGTAAGAAGCAGTATGTCTTGTGGCAAACATTGTTGTCTAATCAATGGGATGTTCTTTGTGCGGTTGAGCACAAACAACATAGTCAGGTGGGTGGTGGCTTTATACATAGAGGTTTTCATGTTTTCTTCAATGGACACCCTTCCACTCAGTCAGGGGTGATGATGATCATCCATGATCGTTTTCAGCCTTCTGTTGTGTATCAAAATGTACATGGTAGATTTATGGTTGTGGAGATCACTTATGAAGAACTTCTTTGGTTGGTTGGTATTTATGGTCCCCATACAGTAGGGGCTCATTTTCTCTTTGGCGGGATTTGCAACAATGTTTAAGGTTAGGAAAGCCAGGTTTTCTCATGGGGGAATTCTAATATGTGCTCTTCTGCTGATCAAGCTAATTTGACTCACTCTATAATGGATAATCCGGAAAGGCGGGTTTGGGACTCTTTTATGTCTCTAGTCCTTAAACATGACATTTGGCCCTGGCTGCATCCTTATGATTCTGGCTTTAATTTTCATTCTCGCTAGTATCCTGGTACTTGGAGCAGGCTGGATAGAATGTATGTTATGCACGATGATTTATTTTTGCTTGAGATATTGAAAGTGGTTGGGATTGCTTTTGTCTAATGTTCAACGCCTTGCTCGTCAGTATGGTATTCCTCAGACCTCGAAAAGGAGGCAAGAGCTGACACTGCTGCAATCTTTACTTGGGGCCTTGCAATCTCAGGTGGCTATATCACCGGGGAATGATAGAGTGGATACTGTTGTTACTTGGCTCTCTCGTAGAGTTGCTGAATGTAAGGAGGCAAGTTATACGAGGGCAAAGTTATCTGAGGGCAAAGTTATCTGCCCGGTTGGAGACCCTTAAGGATAGTAATTGTTAGACACATAAACTTTATGCTCAGTTGCATCCCTCTTATGATAGAGAGAATATTGTGAGGCTTGAAAATTCATTGGGAGAGATGGTTTTAGAGCCTCATAGCATCATTGATTTGTGTGTTCAGTTTTACTAGGAGCTTTTGGGCACTCTTGAGGTGCTATCTAATGATGTTCATCAAGCACGTGCTAGTGTTCTAGCATTGGTGCAACATCAAGTGTCTTTGGACTCGGCCAACATTTTAGCTACTCATATTATAGAGGAGGAGGTTGGCTTTATGCTTGCTCATTTGCCCAAAGACAAGGGCCCAGGTTGCGATGGCATTACTAATGAATTGTTTTCCAAGTATGCGGATCAGTTGAAGGTTCCATTGACATCCATTTGTTAGGATATCTGGCAATCTGGAGCTATGACTGATTCATGGAAAGTGGGGGTGATTCAGTTGTTGCCAAAGGTGCCTTCTCCCTTTGCTTTAAAACATTGGAGGCCTATCTCTTTGATGGGTTGTATGTATAAGGTTTTCTCTAAAGTCTTGGCAAACAAATTGCACAAGTTTCTGCCTGACTTGATACACCCTGCTCAGTATGGGTTTATAAAGGGGTGCAATATCTTGCATAATATCCTTAATGTTCAAATAGGCATTGATTATGCAAGGAAAACAAAGCAGGAGGTGGTGATGGTTCAGCTAGATTTGGAGAAAGCCTTTGATCATGTCAGCTGGTCTTTCCTTGTTGAATTGATGCATTCTATGGGTTTTGGGCCACATATGTCTCATTTGATCTACGCTCTTAGCCATGGATCTCAGTCTCAGATTATGATGAATTGTGGAGTTACATCCCGAGTGTCCCTTAGTCGCTCTCTACGGCAAGGATGTCCGTTGAGCCCTTTGCTATTTTCTTTGGTTACCCCTCCCATGCTTACTTTGCTTACTCAGTTGGCTTAGGAGGGGGAGGTGGTTGGGCTAACTTTGCCTTCGGGTCAACAATTGGTGGGTCAAGCACTAGCTGATGATTGATTTATGTTTCTGAAAGCCAACAAAGCCAACGTTGAGAGGGCAATGGTAGCTTGGTCTTTGTTTGCGATGCATACACTGATGTACTAGGAGCAAAATAGCATATAGCAATGTAGAGATATCTGCCCGTCTCTGCCCTTAGTCTAACCCACATGTACCTAGCCTGCTCATCTCTGCGGACTATATGTATCAGTGGCTGTAGCTGCTCTCTAAACAATACTGCCACTCCTCCTGAGCCCCGTCCTCTATGCTCTGAACGAGTCTCGTGTCTACAAGCTGTCTCCCATCGGTATCCACTAACATGTGGCATGGACTGTCCAGGAGCCTGATGCGTCTCACAGTAGAGGATGATGTCTCTCCTAGTGAAACTATCCTCAAAAGCCCCTACATCAAGGCATAGAGATCCATTACAATTCCGAAGAGCAACTTTGAGTGTAGTCCCATAGGTCTCGCGCCGTCATGAAGAGCGCCTCTCCATAATCACCACTCTACCATCTCTATAGAAGGCCACTTTCCCTTTCTCTTGGGCTGCCCTTATCTCGGGCATAACTTCTTTCATGTGGGCAAGTTGCGAGTGTGAGGTCATCTCCAAGAAATATTCCCGTCTTCTTGTCTCTTCAAGAAGTCCTTCTTCGCTTCCATGGAGGGGAAACGAATGATAAGTGCTCTCTCCTTAGAAGATTCGCCACTACCTTCTCTCTTCTTTCCCACTCTCCATGCCTTTGTGTGGTGCGTGGCTTCAATGCCCATCATAGAGAAGAGCTCCTTGGTTTCCCCTTCTGCATCATCACGGTCTTTTAGACCGGACACTCGTACATGTAAGGCCCGGGTCTTCCTCCTTTGCTCCTCTTGAAGGGTCATGTTGATGATGGTGGGAGTGGGGATGGGTGGTGATTCTTTACCTTTCCCTTTCTTGGCGACCTCGATCCATTTCTCCGCCTTGTCCATCTTCTTTTGTGTCTTTGTGATCACCTCCACCCATGAAGATATCTTCTCTTTATGTTGCTCCTCCTCCTCTCGAATGATCCTCATTTGTTCCTTGATGGTATTCAGCTCTTCAATAAAGGAGGGCTGAAATTTTCCATCCTCAAGCTTGCTTTTTGAAGTGGCTTCCAACTCCTTTTTGAGGGCTGAGATTTCAGCCGCTTGACTTTTAGCATGCAATTTGGCCTCCACTAGTTCCTCCTTTAAGGCTGAAATCTCAGCCTCTTGCTTGGATGTTCTCTCTTCGAGCTCTTGGATTTTGTCAAATCCCTTCTCGAGTTTGGAGAGGCGGTTTATGATTGCGGTAACGGAAGAGTCGACCATCTTCTTGTTTTCTTTGATAATTGTGCCGAGCTTGTCCTCCACCTTCACGAGCTCCTCTTTAAACTCAGTCTTGGCCATGACATTTTGCAGAACTTCCCACAGCCAATGGACTGGAAATTAATCCATGACAGCAGCGCGAAACAGCAGTAGCAGGGGAGGGGGGGGGGGGGTTCAAGCCATGTAGGGGAAAGAGAAAGAGAGAAGAGATTCAGCGGGGAGAGAGTTATGTTGCTGCCTTGGGGGCCTGAGGAAGGGTGGGTGGGAAGAGAGGCGAGCGAACAGCGAAGAGGGAGAGAGAGAGAGAGAGAAGAAAGAAAGAAAGAAAGTTATATTAACGTCCACGGGAGGCCGAATCCGACCTATGGGACAAATCAGGTACATCCATTTACATTCCACTCTGGGTATCGATGCCAAAGAGGCATAAAACTGAAAAAAAAAAAACTCAAAATGAACTCTTAAGACTCTTAAGAGTTTAAATTACAATGGGTTCTATTGCATCTAGTTCGAAATTGAGGTTCAAAATAAAAATAGCTATATTTCATCCATGGATGGATTTGCTCTTGAGGGGGGTGGGGTACGGAATTCTTTAATGATTGCTTGTCCTCCTCTGTATATTGCCCATTTGCCATTCTTTCTTGCTTCTTTAACTTTATTCAACTCTGCCGATTTGTTCTTGAGTTGTAGCGGGGTGAGTTCATCAGCTATCCATACCTTTGTCCCTTGGAGAGACCTTGTTTGCTTCATCACTGCTATTTTCTCATTGTTGTCCATATAGGAGACTTTTGCCTGTGTACCCTTTACTATAATAGAGAGAGAGAGAGAGAGAGAGAGAGAGAGAGAGAGAGAGAGAGAGAGCAGAGCAGGGCAGGGCGGCGCAGAAGCGAAGGAGGGGAGGGGAAGCGGGTTGAGCGGGCGAAAAGCAAAGAGAGAGAGGGCGGGAGGGAGGGTTGGCGCAAAGGGGGTTGCTGGCGGGGAGGCGGGCGAACAACGGAAAGAGAGAGGCAGGGCGGGGCGGCAAAAGCGAAGGGAGGCAGGGCGGCGTAGAAGCGAAGGGGGGGGGGGGAGGGGAAGCGGGTGAGGGTGAAGAGAGAAGCGAACAGCACAGGTATGGAGAGAGAAGTGAAAAGAGAGAGAGAGAGAGAGAGAGAGAGAGAGAGGGAGGGAGGGAGAGGGGGGGGGCGGCAGAAGCGAAAAAAGGGGAGAGAGGGGCGGGGGCGTCGAGCAGGGGCGAACAGCGAGAGTGGCGGGAGGCTGAAAATGCAGGGGTGGGGGAGGGATGGCGGGGCTCTGAAAACGCAGAGGGGGAGAGGGAGAGAGAGAGAGAGAGAAAGAGAGAGAGAGAGATGGCGGGACTGAAAACGCAGAGGGCGGAAGAGAGGCAGGTGGAAGCGAAAAAAGGGGAGAGAGGGGGGGGCGTCGAGCAGGGGCAAACAGCGAGAGTGGCGGGAGGCTGAAAATGCAGGGGTGGGGGAGGGATGGCGGGGCTTTGAAAACGCAGAGGGGGGGAGAGAGAGAGAGAGAGAGAGAGAGAGAGAGAGAGAGCATCAGCGTTTACTAAAGACCATTGGGCCTATGAGACCAAAGTGATACAATAATGTCCATGGCATTGTTGGATCAGCAGCTATGGAGGCTTCTGTACTACAGCCATCATGACTATGACATCGATGGAGATATGGAGAGACAGAGAGCGAGTATACACGACTAAGATTGGGCACAAAGTACACTGTTGATTAATTGATTTGTGAGTACATTGGTGCCCCTTTTATGGGATGAAAGTACTTCTTCTTTGACCTTATGAAATGAGGTGTGACATCACTGCTTACCTCACGGGAAGATTTCTAGGCTAAGAGACTATTCCGAGACTTAACTCTGATTTCCCAACAAACCACCCTTTGGATTGGAATGGTGAGACCGTTACGCAAAAAAGGTTCATTACCAACTTTGCATAGAGGCCGAGTAACATGTTGGGTAACAGAATCCCGAGTAAACCTAGGCAGCGTATAGCAACTAGGTTTATGAAATTTCAGAATTTGAACATACAAAATACACATTTCGTGGGACGATCCGGGCAAAGGACCCTTATTGACTCAAACACACACAGCTAAAACATAAAAATGTGGAAGTTGTAGGGACTTCCTATGCGTGATGTTTGCCCATGTAGATCCTCTTCCGGCGGCGACACCAAGCATTGACGCTTGGCTTGTCATTTTAGGCCCGAGGGCCAGGGCAAAGCAACCAAGGGATTCTCAATGTGTTGGTGGAGGCTTCCAAGGTTCACAGTAAGGTCCCGGTCCTCGCAAAAGGCCTGTAATGCATCCAAATGCCTCTGCAGCCCCTCTGGTGAATCAGAAATAAGAACAATATAATCTACATACAAGAGGATCGGTATCAGGACTCCTGCCAAATGTGCTCCTGGTCCTCCCTGTCTGTCTATGTAATCCGAGATCTCGTCAATGTATAGACCAAATAGAGTAGGAGACAAGGGGCAGCCCTGCTTCACCCCGATAGTGCTGTGTATGTTCTCTAAGTCACCTCCTGGAGCCCGTACTCTGCCTGTGAGACTGACTCATAGAGTGTAATGATCCCCCACAGCATCTCTGCTAGCACTCCGATATCCTGCAGTCTCCTCATTTGTCTAGCCCGTGGGACAGTATCAAAAGCTTTGCGGGCCTGTGAGCTCTCCCCTCCTCAATGATCCCCCGTAGTGTAAAGATATGATCTAGTGTGGAGTGCCCTCTCCTAAAGCCTGCCTGCCACGGTGCTCTGAGTCTCTGCTCCTCCTCGGACCATCTACTAAGCTCATGCTCCAAAACCGAACCATAAATCTTGGCCAAGGTGTGACCGATCATGATAGTCCTATAGTTGTTGGGGTCCATGGGGTCACCTGCTTTCAAGATAGGTACAATAGTATTCGATGACCAGCTGATAGGGAAGCCTTCACATAAAGCCCTGTTAAACATGTGAACCAGTAAAGGGGCTAGCGTGTCTCTAGCATGGGAGAAATGCTTGGTGAGGAGTCCCTCATGATCCTGTGCTATCCCAGTCTGCATCCTGTCAATAGCATCTGTCACCATGCTGAGGTGAAAGAAGGAAGAGTGTGGGGGACGAGGTTCGGGTGGATGGGGGAGAGGTGGCTGCTCGGGGACATGGTAGAGAGAGGTGGCATAGGTGTGCCAAGTGCTGGGTGAAGTACTCGGAGTTGGAAGGCTATGATCCTGGAAGATCCTCCAGGCCTCTTATAGTCCCTTCCAAGAAATAGCTGCTATAGCTCCTGCTGAAGCCTTGCTAGGTAGGCTGTCTTCTTTCTCTGTGTGAGACGTCGAAAGATCACTCGCGCGCCTGCTGGTGAGTGGTGGATCCTAGTGCCATCTCCCGATGTAGACGGGCTTGGGTATCATGACATTCCTCGTCGTACCAGCTATTCTGTGGGACAGTCCCTCCTGGTGATGTAGGGGTGGCTCTGGAGTGTGGGAAGGCGGCTACAACGGACGTATGGAGGGTGGCTGAGAGATGTGTAGTAAGCTCATCAAGTGGAATGTGGGGGTCGAGGTCGGAGAGGATGCGGTAGACGTGATCAAAGTAGATGGAAGAGGTCTCTCTGGTGAAGTGGTATCTTGGACGGTGATGGGGCAAAGAAGGTGGTTGCATGGTGTATGGGCATGTGAGTGAGAAGGCCAAGTATGCATGGTCGGCTACAACACCGATGGGGCGAGGAGAGATGGTAAACTCTGAAATGAGTGGGATCAAAGAGAGGGATCCCATTAGGTAGTCCACTGTACTAGCTCCATGTCCGAAGGGGTAGGAGGTGAAGGAGTTGGATGTAGGCCATCTAGCCAGCCAGGCCTTTATAAATGGCTAGCCTATGAGCCCCGCCGAGGGCTAAGAGATACTCGCCATAGTCTGTGCGGGCTGTTGTATCCTGTGATGCCCGCTCCAGATCTGTACCCATCGTGTTAATCTCCTGGTACATGGGATCATCTGTCTCAAAGAAGGGTACCTGTGCACCTGCGGTGCGGGCATTGAAGTCTCCAACCAGGAGGATGTCCCTTAGACTGGAAAACTTCATAATGTCACCATAAAGGGGCAGGTACGGGCACTTTCCATGGGTCGCATAATGTCACCATGAGAGAGAGAAATAAAGAAAGAAAGAAAGATATATTAACGTCTGCAAAAGGCCAAAATTGGCCTATGAGACAAACAAGTAGTACAATGATGTTCCTCCAATCATCAAGAGGAAAATGTGGAGTGAGAATAAAATGTACAAGTATGACAACACGACCATAGGGGACTCAATGGTGGTGTACAAACGAGAGGAAAATGTGGAGTGAGAATAAAATGTACAAGTATGACAACACGACCATAGGGGACTCAATGGTGGTGTACAAACGAGAGGGTGTGGATGGAGTACTAGGGCTACTAATGCATCTCTATATGCTGAAGGGGTGATACAAGTATGATATGTTATCTACTCCGAACTCCATCCAGTCCCATAGTCTGGGTACAATATGTCATACATCCGATCTGAGGATGCCGTAAATGTGTGGAACATGCGTCCAGGAGCAGCTCCTGGACCTCCTGCTGGTGTCGAGACCGGATGGCCGCGATCTCTCTATGGTGTAGCCGTGGTGTCTGGTAGCCGGCTAGTCTGGGTCGTCGCCTAGCTCGAATCTCCTCCGCTCCTCGCTGAGATGTCACTCCCAATGTGTGTGGTTGGGCTACTGGTGCCAATCTCTGGAAGAAGTCAGTCAACTGGGACTGTCTTCCTCCGCTATGATGTGCGGGTGTCTGAAATAAGATCTCCCTGTGTCTCTGTAGTGCCAGTAGTAGTCTGCCTAGCTGTCTCTGGTCCGATCTCTCCCAGATCTGTCTAAGTGATGTGGTCCCTCTAAAAACCTCAGGATAGCATGCCCTGATCTCCTGCAAAGCACCACACTGGCAAACAAAATGCTCCTCTGTCTCTACCCCCGTCCGGCAATATCTGCAAATGCGCTCTGCTCGAGGGATGCGTGCTACTCTCCCAGTCTCGATCTCTAGTTGGTGTGATGAGACCCTTAGTCGCCCAATGGCTGCGTCTACTAAAGACCCAATGGGCCTATGAGACCAAAGTGATACAATAATGTCCATGGCATATCTCACCATGGAATGGAAGAGAGAGAAAGAAAGAAAGAAAGAAAGCTGTAATAACATCTATGAGAGGCCGAACTCGACCTATGAGACAAATCAATGTACAAGAGAGAGAGATGTGATAAACTCGAGAGAGCAAGAAATGATGATTAGTGAACAGATGGAGCCCTCGTCCCCCCTCTACTGAAACCTTTGTCTGCTCCCTAGGTGCCAAACAAATTGTGGCAATGAGTGCTTGAGGCTGGATTGTACGGTAAATGTTGGTGACTGGGAAGAGATCTGCGAGAGGGAGCGCTTTCGGTTAGTGACAGTAGAGTGTATGGTGTGTCTTAGGGGACTCTATCGCATGTTTTGGGTGTTGACTGCTGGTGTGGCGAAGCTTGTGGTATTCCTAGAGCAGGGAAGCACACTGTCGTTAGCAATTCAGTCTGCAAAATACGGGTCAAACTTGGGTGAGAAGCCATGTGCCATCTAGAAAGTTGTAAGCATAGAAACCAAAAAAATGCATTTTGTGGGTTCAAAATGTGTGAAACATTTCTACCTAGAAACGTTTCTAGAAACCTTACAAAAGTTTGGAAAACAAATTTCACCCAAATTTTGTAGGTCTTTTCTCTCTCCCCCCTTTTTCTTAGTTTATTTTGTGCATCTTCTTTTGCCTTGTTTTAGCCTTCTATGTGCATCCCTTTTCAAGGTTATTTCAGCCTGTTTCAAGCCTATTTTCAGCGCATGATCCATCATAGCCAGTCCCTCCTCTTCTCTTTCCATGGTTCTCTTCATCTCCTTGCACTTCTCCACCTTCAATTTGGAGATTCATTTCAAGTTTGGAAAATTCTAAATAGAACTGCAAAACTGCTGGAGTTGAATTAAGTGATTTTTTAAATGTTACTTCAATTTTACCAACTTGTCCTAAAATTGCAACAAAAAATCCTCAAATCCAAGTTGGGGGTCTTTGCAATCTCACTTCGATTTCACCGATTTCAAGTGAAGTTGCAAACAAACTCCAAATTGGATTTGGAAAATTTTGCAATATCACGTCAATTAGGATGAAATTGGAAAATTTGCTACATCACTCTAATTGTTGTGAAATTGAGGTGACATTGCAAAATTTGCTGAATCCAGTTGGCGAATTTTTGAAATGTCCACCAAATTGAAGTGATTGTAAAAATCTGCAACTTGAATTCGGATTTTTTTTGCACTTTCCGAAATTGAAGTGAATTAGCAAAACCCTCAAATTGGATTTTTGGATTTTTACAATTTCACTTCAATTCTAGTGAAATTGATGTGACATTGCAAAAGTCCCCAAATCCAATCTTGGGATTTTTGAAATGGCACTTCAATTTTTAAAAGCTCTAGAGATTAATTAATCTTTTGAATTTTGAAACACACTGCTTTTTCTGTTGAAGGATGAAATGTTTCTAGGAAAACCTAAAAAACAAATATTGAATTTTGAAACATATCGGTTTTTTTGTTGAAGTTCGAGGAAACCCTCAGAACCTCGAAATGAAACAAAGATATCTTGATGACTATGGTTGTAAGACCGTGCAGTGCGAGGAGGTTCTCTGCAAGGCACTGTTTGTCATGGCTTCATGTTGAATTGAATCCAGAAATACCCTGGGCCAAGTCTCGGCTTTTCAGTGGCTGGTCGCCCACAGGGGCTCAGCAGTTGGCACTTGGCTTGTTTACAGCGGTCTCCCGGCGGCCTGCGTCCGATGCGGCCACCCTATGGAGACACAGCGACATTGCCTTTGGGACTGCCCTCAGGCTCAGCAGATTTGGCTGCGGATGCTGCGTATTCTGGCCCCCCTCTCTCCAGAGGGTATGTTTACGTGGGGTGCCGCTGCTTGGTCGACTTCGTCAGGGCCTGCTATGGGCTATGAGATGGAGCAGGGCAGTCAGGCCATCAGCTTTATTAGGGGCCAGCCTCGCCTGGTTCCGGCACCGGATTACTCGTCCGCCAGCTGGACACAGGAGAGGGATTTACGATGGGAGCTCCTCAGCAGCCTCACCATCTGGTTCACCTGGAGGGCCCGGTGCTTCACGGCCTTTGAGGGGAGATTGGAGCCACCAGCAGAGACTGTTCGAGGGATTTGGCAGGAGTTGATCCACACCCTGCGAGGACAGTACGACCGCATCCGGGGAGACTCGGATGAGGCGATCTTACGGCGCCAGGCCTTTCATACCACTTGGCGCTGCGGCCCGTTCTACACCCTACACACGGGATCCCCCCGTTGGCACTACAGGCCTCCTGTTTGGCTCTTCCCCCCCCCCCATTGTATGATTTAGCCGTTCAGTCCTTTAGACTGATGTTTGTATTTTGCAGCACCTAGGGAGAGTCTCCCGGGCTGCCATGATGTATTCACTGCTCTTCTCTCTGTTAGGAGCAGGAGAGATCTCTTTTGTAGCCCTACGGGCGTTTTTTACATAACTAATGAAAGGATCTTTTCTCGGAAAAAAAAAAAATACCCTGGGCCAAGGAGCTCGAACTGTGTAATGCGCTCCCTGTTGCTGACAAGACCAGCCCGAAGTGAGACCATAGGAATTTCTTTTTCAACTTGCAAGATGGACTCAGTGATGCAACTGATTTAGAAAGGAGAAAGTCCACTTTGAAAAGATTCCATTCAAGGATACCGCTATTTGGGAATGTTTGAATGGTTGCTGTGGAGTCCTCTTGGGGATGGGATGGGGATGAAGAGCAGAACCTGTGATGCAGCATGCAAAGAGGAGCTGGAGGATGAAGGGGCAACAAAGGAGACAAGGAAGAAATAAGGGCTAAGAGTGCTAAATAGGGGACGCCGGTGGGGAAAACATGGTTAAATGGGAGGGGAGGGGAGGGCAAGAAAAGGGCTGCAAAGAAGCGAAGGGGGGAGAAGGGCAGGGGAAAATAAAGGAAAGAAGGAAAAGGGAGAAGGAAGGAAAGAAGGCGAGGGTCAGAAGAAAGGCTGGGCTGCAAGGAGAGGGGAAAGGGCAGCAGGGGAAGTGAGCAGCAAGGGAGAGCTGCTTGAACCACTGCGAAGGGATAACCAGGTTGCAGAGAGGTAGCAGAATGGGCAGCATGTAGACAAGAGAGTAGAAGGGGGAAGGTGAAAGAGGTTCACATGAATCAGAGAAGCCCTGAATCAGGGCACAGGCTCCAAAGCTAAACCTTAAACAGCGGGTCGTCTTAAATTTTGTATTTTGTTTTAAAGTTGTTTGCTGTACGGTTTCTTCCGTGTGTAAGCTATCTAGATAAGAACTAAGCTAGCTAGATGGTTCAAAAATATATTTTCAAAGTCTGTTGGACGTTTGCACTGTACTTCTAATTTGAGATTCAATTACTTATCTTTTTGCATCCTGTTGCTGTTTAATGCTGGGACTTCAAAATCTCTACAGTGGAGCACATACTGATTATGGTAAGAAATGCTAGTTTCTAAAGCTTGTATCATTTGCATGAATTTGTGTGCCTGCATAGTAGATAGGAAATGCTATATGTAAGCATGTTTGACCATGTTTTCTGCATACCTGATAGACAGTTAATAAAGTGAGACGTGTAGTGCAAGATAAAGATATAAATTAACAAGTGAAAAGCAGTAGTTCATAACCAGGGTGATTCAGTAGTGCCTAAGGCTGCTTGTAGACCTGTCTATGGAAAAGGGTGTATGGCTCAAGACACTTCTTTTAGAGGCTTTCGAGTTTCTGCTTGTCTTGATAAGGCTTAGAGTTTCAACTTTCAACATCGCGTCTATCTACCGATCTGAGTTATCCATAGGTCTCTAACGTTATTTGTGAGCTTTGCTGGACGCCCACATGAAGAGAAACTTTTGACACACACAAATGATGAGTTCAAACCCAAACATACCTATGCCCTTATTCCAAAGGTCCAGACAGGGTGGAGCTAGAGAGATGGCAGACAAACTTTGGTATGAATGTAGACAGGTTGACCATATGGAACTCTCATCATGACATATGTTGGTGTCTAGATGCCTGTGATGATAGGCATCAGCTGTCGAATGTTGGACAGAACCGTGCACTTAGTCATCAGCCCTAGAGCCAACCATGGTAGACAAGGATCACTGATAGGTTCACTAAACACATTGACATTTCACCATCTAGACCCTCAAAAAAAAGTATTTTTCAGCCGTGTTTGTAACTTTATTGCCTTGACAAAGAATAAGCTTGCAGCGTTAGCACATGAGAACTAGGGTACTCGTTTTTGATGAGACTTTGTTGGATATCAATGCTCCCCCTTCGTATTGTAATGACTTGGCACATGCTACAGCTACCTAGAAGTATTGTAGATGGACCAGGAAACTGTGGCAAGGCAATAGGTATCTTATGACTTGGACTCAGAATGGTCATATTTACCTGTTAGGGGGTGACCGTGGAGGGCTCCATGACCAAGTGTAGTTTATAAAGGCTATTTAAAGCATTTTGCTTATCGCTCCTTCTATGGATTGAAGTTGTACTTAGCCTGTGTGGGGTTCTTTTTCATAACTAATAGAAGGATCTGTTTTCCAGAAGTTTTTAAAAAAAGTGCTAAGGTGAGGATGGGCTTCCAGTTCCCTTTTTTCCTCATCACTGGGAGCTCATAGAGGGCGGCTTCCGAGCGGCGTTCAATGAGATCATGATTTCTGGATCTATGTCAGAGAGACTGATGGAGGGCTTGATTCACTTGTTCCCCAAGGAGGGAGGCCACAGGTTGGAGATCCGGCAGTGAAGGGTAATCACCCTTTTGGGGACACCCTACAAAATCCTAGCCAAAAGCATCAGCCGTCAACTGCAGCCCCACCTTCCAGATCTGATCCATGACACGCAGGTAGGTTTTATCCAGGATAGGAGCATTCTGGATAACATCTTCACCTTCTGGGCCTGTTTACATCAGCAAGACCTAGCGGTTGTCTTTCGGCGACGGGGCCACAGCTCGTTTACGTCAGCAGACCTTACCAGTTCTCCTCCTGGATTTCGAGAAAGCCTATGACACAGTGGATCAAGGCTTTCTTGAGGGGACTCTGTGCAGGATGGGCTTCCCCGCCACCTGGGTCCGAGGATCTCCACCCTCTATTCGGCCTCTCATAGTCAGGTCCTTGTCCAAGGCGCTCGGGGCAACATGTTTCCACTTTCTCGTTCAGTACGCCAGGGATGTCCCCTTGCACCCTTCCTCTTTCTCTTTGTGGCGGAGGTGATGAACAGTTTTCTAGTCTCCCAGGAGACCGGACTACATGGCCTCATGCTTCCTATAAGATCTCAGGAGGAGCTCCTTGATTCAGAGTTTGCGATGACACATCGGCCTACCTCTCCTGAGATGTGGAGAATCCCAAGAGGTTTGCGGATGTAGCTAAGATCTTTTGCTGGGCCTCGGGCGCACAGATCAACTAGATTTTGGGTTAGCTCATCCCCTACCACGAATTGGCGAAGATTTGAGTCCTTGCAGTGGATTTCGAGGGGTACCCTAGTCTGTTATCTTGGCTGTCATGTTGGGATTGACATCACCTCAGAGCAGCCGCTTGCCCCTCTCCTTCTAAGCATTCAGAAGAGGCTTCTTTACTGGAGCAACATGACCAGGCACTTACTCACTGGTCAAGTAGTGGTGGCGAACCAGGTCCTTGCTACCATGTGGTACATCACCTCTTAATGGGCTGCGTATATTGGTGAGGTACAACCATTGATCAGCAACTTCCTTTAGGCTGGCAACGATGGCATGAGAGGACTCCTCCTAGGTGGTGAGCCTTGGAAGGACTTTCTCATAGCCTGCATCTCCGCCTGCACTTCAGTTCTTGGCTGTCCTTGGTCCGCAAGCCCAAGATGGATCCTCATAGAAATGTGGACCCGCAGCCTTAGCCCAACCTTGGAGGACCGATTCGCGGTTAGCCTCTTCCGAGTGTGGGACTACAATCGTTTTGTTCTCCACCAGTCTCCACCAAGCCTAGAGGAGAGACTTGGAACAGCCACTGGTTTGGAACCCCACAATTACCCTTCCTAGTGGCCACATGCTAGGCTCCCGTCCTCACGTCTCATGGGGAGCATTGAGTGAGGGACCATCTTAGTCTCTTGGAGAGTGGCTCTCACCTTCAGTCGGCTCCCGCGAGAGGCTCAAGAGAGGAGCCTAGCTGGGATCTAAGGCAGAGACAAGCTCACCCTCTACATTGACGACTCCTTCCCTTCTGTGAGTAGCTCGCACCGGTTTTGGACCTGCCTCCCCTTGAGTGGGTAGTGCTTTTTACTAGACATGATATCCCAATGGCAGTCCATGGTGTAGACGGAGGCACCCTCATGATATCCCAATGGCAATCCATGGTGCTTTTTACTAGACATGATATTCCAATGGCGGTCCATGGTGTAGACGGAGGCACCCTCATGACTTTCTCTATAGGGCCGCAAGGCAGATTGATCTGAAACCCCGCCTCCCCCCTCTCCCCTCTCGACATACGACCTCAGCAGCGTCACTTTAGAGAGGGTGAGGGTGATTGGTTAAAGCACATCCATAGACCCTCCTGTAACAGCAGGGTGAAGCTGGTCCTTCAGAAGGCGCTTCCTACCACCACGGGTGGGAAGCCCTCCAAGGCCCTGAACATTCCATGAGACGATTCTCGTGGAAGAATCATCATCTATCTGTACATGATCCGAGGAGGCCTTCCCATCAATCACACCGGGGGGGCGGGCATGAGAGACAGCTCACTACACCTGGCAGACTGAAGGACGGGAAGGAACCAAGGGAGGTGGCGCCTCAGAAGCACGCTTACGAGGCCTCCTGCGACTTCGAGCCCGAGGACAATCTCGAGCAAAGTGGCCCTGTTTGGTGACAAACCCGGCACTGATCGGGTTTACCTGTAATCTCCATACGTTGCTTCAAAGGGCCACAAGGGCTCGGAAGCAAAACATAGCTCAATGTCACGGGCAAGAACCATGACCCTGGGGACAACATATACCAAGGTAGTGACCACCTGGGCAGAAGATGTGGGCAAGGCGTGAAGTGGGGGCACTTGAAGAACGAGCCCAAAGGCAGACCCGATGGCCTCTAACATAGGCCAATATGCGTGAGGAAGACCTGGGAATCTAAGAGTAATCGGGAAACGGTTCGGGTCTTCCTCAATAGGGTCAAAATAGCTGGAGTAGGGAAGAAAGAATATCTTCCTCGGGCCCAATGGCAAAGGGCTGCCCTTCAAAACCTCTGAGGCCGCATCCTGAGAATCAAAATCCACTTGGAAGAAACCTCTTCCAAGCAACCTAACATCTCGAAAGTGTATGCGAGGTCGGAGGGCAGAGCCGCCAAGACCCAATCCCGATCCTGGAGACGGGACGGGTGAGATCCAAAGATTCTGGCAATGAGGGTCATTTTGGAGTCTTTCTCTATTTCAGCGTAGAGGACCGCAAGCTTGGCTTCGGAAAAAACAATGGTTCACCCGGCCGAGGGAGAATGATTAGCCATGATGCTAATCGAAGAAAAAGGCCGACTTGAACCCAGATGAGGAGCAATCCGAACCAAGGGGAAGAGGTAGGCAAGGAGGTGGAGGAAAGGAAGGGAGGGTGGAAAAGGGAAAAGCAAAAAGGAAAGGGAAGCAAGGGGGAGATGGCTGGACACAAAGGCGAAGAAGGGCGGGGGAAGGGCAGCACAACAGGGCTACGCAGAGGGAAGAGGCGGTGGAAGGAGGGGAGGCGGGGAGAGGAGGGGAGGCGAAATAGCACAAACTGGAGGGCGAAGAAGGGCGGGCAGAGGCAGGGGCGAACAGTGGGGAAGGGGAGGCGAAGAGGGGCGGGCAGAGGCAGGGGCGAATGGCGACGGAGGAAGGATGGGAGGCGGAGTGTGGATGGGGGCAAAGGAGGCACAGAGGCGGAGGGGCGCAGCGTGGAGGAAGGAAGGGAGGCGGAGGAAGGGGGGGGGCGAAGCAGCCACCACAGAGGTGGAGGGGCGCAGGTCAGGGTTCGGGGAGCTAGGCGGTCCAACCGGTATGAGTTGATTGCATGATTGGTATTTTGGCAGGCACTTCTTTCTCCAATCACACACCCATTATTCTCTCCCTAGAGGACTCCTGGATTCCAAATAGCCTCATTGAGAACTCTCAAATTTGCCGCAGGATTGAGGGGATGTGGAAGGGTCTAGATTTTCACTAAGCAGCCGCCGTAGTCGCCTTGGATTCAAGCCTTGGAGAGATTAGCAAGATATTACAGGAGGTAGTGCAGAGCATATTGGCTAGCTTTCGAGAGCAGGGGAGGAGCGTTCGCAAGGGCCTAGCCTCTCTCTACAGCGGCTTCACGAGAGTACATGAGATAGCCCATGGTTTGAGAGTCAACTGGCTCCCGCCCGTACCGAGCTCAGATCCATAGAGGAGCGGAGGGTGGAGTTTAGATACCATGCTAGAGCCTCTTTTTGGATGCGCACGGGAGACAGGATCACTGGGGAGTTCTTTGAGATTGCAGGCCCACAAAGGCAGAGATTATCCTTAGGTTGCGAGGCTAGGATGGATCCATTGTTACAGAAGATCCCCAACCCCCCCCCCCCCCCCCCCCCCCCCGCCAACCCCCATGTAAGAGCCATTGCTATAGATTTATTCAGCTCTTTCTCACAGGTGACCCCATATCCCAACAAGTGGTCCCTAACGCTCTCTAAACCTTCCTCCTGACCCTCTTCACATCTAAGGAGCTGGCGGAGGCTTTGATGGCACTACCTAGTGGGCTTCCAGTCTCCTTACTACTCTGACATTGGGATCTCATGGAAGGCGGGGCTCAGAGCTGCCTTCAATGAGATAATGGTTACGGGAGCCATGCGGGAGAGGTTGTTTGAGGGATTGATCCACATGATTCCCAAGGAAGGTGGTAACAGATTGGAGATTTGGCAGTGGAGACCTATCACCCTCCTAGGTCCTAGGGACTGCCTACAAAATTTTGACCAAGGCCATGAGCTCGGAGACTAAAGCCCTTTCTTCCCGACTTGATTCATGGTACACATACCGGCTTTGTTTAGGATTGGAGCATCCTGGACAACATCTTCACCTTCTAGGAGGTGATCACTTCAGCCAGGCTGCGCCAGCAGCAGCAGGATGTGATTTTTCTCCTTCTGGATTTCGAGGAAGCCTATGACAGAGTTGATAGGGCTTTTTGGAGGGGACGATGTGCAGGATGAGTTTTCTAGAGAAGTTGGTCAAACGTGTTTCGGGACTCTACTTGGCTTCACATAGCGAGGATCTTATTTAGGGAGCTAGAGGCGACAGATTTCCGCTCTCTCGCTCAGCCACCAGTGCTGTCCTCTAGCGCCTTATCTCTTCATGTTTGTTGCAGAGGCCATGAGCTCCGCCCAAGAGACATGGCATTAGGGACTGCGTCTTCCCATCCGCACGTAGGAGCTGCTTGACTCGGAGTTCGCAAATGACACAATAGCATACGTGTCGGTGGACGAGGGGAACCTCCAGAGATTCACCAAGGCGATTGAGATCTTCTGTTGTGCTTCCAAGGCGCAAATCAATTGGCTCAAGTTGTGTGGTTTTTGGGTTGTCTCATCACCTGCCCCGACTTGGCATCCACTTGAGGCTTTTTAGTGGGTCTCAAGTGGCACTCGAGCTCGTTATCTAGGATGCCAAGTTGGCATTGATATCGCTAGCCCCTCCTCTTCTGAGCATTGGAAGAAGCTGCTATACTGGAGTTTTCAGGCTTTCCTTAGCTGGCCAGGTTGTGGTGGCCAATGAGGTTCTTCTCACCACCATGTGGTACATCACCTCCTGTTGGTCTCTCTCCTGGACTTGTATTGGTCAAGTTAAGCGTTTGTTCCACAACTTTCTATGGGCTAGAAGCAACAAGAGGCCCCCCTGGCCAAGGTGGCTTGGAGAGTGATCATTCAGCCATTACGCATAGGGGACTGGGCATCATGGACCCCTCCATTCAGAGTCGTGCCCTTTTGGGCAAGTTGACCATTCGAGGTCTTCTTTCCGGATGGTGAGCCTTGGAAGGACTTCCTTTTGGCTACCCCGATCCTGGGAGACCCTTGGGCTCAGAGCACGAGATGGATTTTCATAGAGATGCAGGCATGTCGCTTTCGCCCAATATTCAAGGACAGATTTGCAGCCAGTCTCTTGCGTGCTTGGGATCATGCCGGTTCTTTAGCAGTTAGCTTCGATAGCCTCTGAGGAGTGTCTCCGACAGCCTTTGATCTGGAACCCCATGGTATGTCTACCTACTGGGCACATGCTCGGGGCTCACCCGCATGTATCATGGGGAGCTTTGAGCACGGGCCCCACTAGGTCACTTGGAGATTGGCTCACATTCAGGCAGCTGCCCCCTGAGGCCCATGGGAGGAATTTGACTAGGATCCGGGGCAGGCACAGATTTAGCTTGGACATCGACTCCGCCATCCCCCAAAGTGGCTGGCCACGATAGTGGAATCTCCTCCCCCACAACGGCCGGGAGTGTTCACCAAGCACGATATTCCCGTGCCAGTTCTTGGCACAGATGAGAGCTCGGCCTTAGTCACCTTCTCCATTTGACCTCATGGTAAACTGGAGAGAGCGGAGATTCCCTTGGAGTATTTTAGGGGATGCACCTTGTACAGGGTGATTGGTTTCCTTGCACGAGTGGCACATTGACTCTCCACTAGCCAAGGTGGCCAGAGAGAGACTTTGGCGATTATGAATTTGGTAGGACCGG
This sequence comes from Cibotium barometz, assembly GCF_041138505.1. NCBI lineage: Eukaryota > Viridiplantae > Streptophyta > Polypodiopsida > Cyatheales > Cibotiaceae > Cibotium > Cibotium barometz. The sequence continues at coordinate 14,983,645 of NC_141081.1, forward strand.
CCTCTCACGCGTCGCGAGTGGGACCCGGGAGAGTGGACATGGCACGATCCAAAGGACAGTGAGGAGATGCTTGGCACCCCCTTTTACTGTTCGGCTAGGCCGTATGATTCAGATGCCAGAGGCCAAGGGCACTCCAGGAGCAGTAGGACACTGGCCATTCCAGGGATTCCTGCCGCATTTTCTGTTAGATTTGTAGAAGGGGTTGTGGGATAGTTTTCGGCCGCAGAAGATCACTCTCTTCATATGGTGGATGGCACATAGGAGCTTGGCAATGGGCACTTGGTTCGCCATTGGGGGTAGACCAGCATTATGTCTGAGGTGTGGCCACCCCTAAGAGTCTTGGCATCATTGTCTTTGAAATTGCCCGAAGGCTCAACAGTTTTTTTTTTTTTTTCCGGGAAAAAGATCCTTATATTAGTTAAAGAAAAAAATAGCCACAAAGGGCTAAATACAAACTCGCCTCATATAAGGGCGGGAAACAAGTGATCATAAGGGGAAGAGATATGCTTCTCCTCCGGCTGGCCGCTTTGTGAGGAGAAGGCTATCTCATACAGGGGGAACAACCACACAGGTGGTCTGTAATGCCAGATGGGGTCACCACCTGTATCTGTGAGGAAAGGGCCAAGCCTTCAAGGTCTCAAGATTTCCCGCCGCTTCCGCATGCGGTCAGAACCTCCTTGTGTAACTTCCCCCACTGACCACGAAGGGTGTGAATGATATCAAGCCATATGCTCCTAATGGTCTCAACTAGCGGAGTATGGGTACCCTCGATGGCCTCGCTGCATCTAGCCCGCCAAATGTGCCAGGCTGCAATGCTACTGCAAATCTCCCATCTCTAGCATGAGCTTGGCCTCCAGTCACCTATAGGTGGGGCTGTGACTGGTACTGTTGCAATCCGATGGTGAGAGACCTGAAGGGCTAGTCCTCCCCCATCCTTCTCGTAAGCCCTGACCACTCCAACCTTTGTGGCTCAAGCGACAGTGCCCCAAGTGATGATCCGGGTCAGTGCCCTATCCATAGTGAAGATGCGTAGAATCCGCTACCAAATCTGCTCAGCCTTCGGGCAATCCCAAAGGCAATGGCACTGTGATTGTTGAGGGTGTCCGCACCGCGGACAAGCCGGCCTCCAACTGCCAACCAAGTACCGACCACCAAACTCCTGTGTGCCATCAGCCAAAGAAAGAGAGTGATCTTTCTAGGCAGAAAGCTATCCAATAGCCTCTTCCCGAAATCTGAAAGGAAGCAGTGTGATAGGCCCTGAGACCACCAATGTGCTGCTACTATCAGTGTGCCATCTATCTCGGGCATTTGGATCCTGTGGCCTAGCTGCGCTATATATGCAAAGAAGGGGGCATCCAGAGTCTCCTTGCGGATCCGCGGGATCGTGCCAAGTCCACTCTCCTGGGTCCACTACAGCTGCGTGAGAGGCCGGCACTCCCGAATCCAAAGCCGCCATAGTCTCTCCCTGGCCACCTTAGCCGGTGCTGGATCTATGTGCCATTCTTGTGCTCGAAAACCAATCACCCTCACCCTGTGCAAGGTGCAGCCGCTGAAATCCTCCATGGGAGGTCTGATCTCTCTAGTCTGCCCTGAGATCCAATAGAAAAAGTGAGCAGACCACTATCCACATCTCCTCCGTGGACCACCACGAGGATGTCGTGTCTGGTAAACACGCCTAGCCATATTGGGGGAGTCGGGTCTGGAATAGGAGTCAGCCACTCCTGAGGGATAGCTGAGTCAATGCGGATGTTGAGCCTATCTCTACCCCGGATCCCTGACAGGCCTCTCTCCTGCTCCTTTGGGGGTAGTTGCTGGTGTGCAATCCAATCTCCAAGGGACCTAGCTGGTCCCATGCTCAAGGCGCCCTAGGATACATGCGGTCGGGCCCCTAACATGTGGCCACTAGGGAAATGGATCTTGGGGTAAATGGGATCTAGCAAACTCTGAATCCAACAGCTCCTGCGTGCGGAAGGGTAGACGCAATCCTTGCAACCCAGTCTCTTGGGCGGAGAGAAAACTACTCATGGCCTCGGCGACGAATAGGAAGCGGTACGGTGCCAGAGGACAGCCCTGTCTAACTGAGCGGGAAAGGGGAAATCTGTCACCACGGGCTCCCTGAATGAGAACCTGGCTGTGTGAGGCTGTGTAAAGTCCTGAGACTCCATGAATCCACTCCATGGGGACTCCCATCCAGCTCATTGTGCCCTCAAGAAAGCTCCAATCCACCCTATCATAATCTTTCTCAAAGTCTAGGAGTAGCACAATGAGGTCGTGCTATCGCATCCTGGCTATTGCCTCCCAGAACGTGAAGATGTTGTCCAGAATGCTTCAATCTTGAACAAAGCCAGTCTACGTGTCGTGGATCAAGTCTGGAAGAAAGGGTTGAAGTCTCCTGCTGATGGGCTTGGCCAAGATCTTATAGGCTGTCCCTAGAAGGGCGATGGGTCTCCACTGCCGGATTTCCAATTTGTTACCACCCTCCTTGGGAATCAAGTGAATCAAGCCCTCTAAGAGCCTCTTTGGCATGACATTTGTGATCATAATCTCATTGAAGGCAGCACGAAGGCCACCTTCCATGAGGTCCCAATGGCGAAGAAAGAAAGAGACAGGAAGCTCGTCCACCCTCGGCCACTTGCCCCTCGGAAGTGTCGTCAATGCCTCTGCCAACTCCTCAGCAGTAAAATGTGTCAATAAGAATGACCAGAGAGAAAAAGGAACCACCTCCCTCGTATGCCGCCAGACCCTCTCGTGTGCGTCCACCACTTGTGGAGATACTGGGGCACTTGTGAGGAGAGATCGAAAAAAGTCCGTGGCGATGGCTTTCACCTCGGGGGGATCTGAAACAATAGCTCCATCCTGACCACGGAACTTGCGAATACCGTCTCTCCTCCTATGGGGGCCGGCTATCTCAAAAAAATCCCTTGTGACTCTGTCGTCGGCTTGAGTCCAGAAAGAGGCCCTTGCGTGATACTTGTACTCCACCCTCCTCTCCTCTATGGATCTGATCTCCGTGCGAGCAGCAGCAAGTGGACTCTCAATTCAATTGCTATCAGGGGACCTCTCTTGTAGCCGCTAAAGAGAGGCAAGACTCCTCTCTTGCTCTCAGAAACCCTCCAATCGGCTTTGAGCTGCCTCCTGCAAGAAACTATTGATCTCCCCTAAGCCCTCATCCAAAGTGCACGCAGCCGAGCCTGATAAGAAATCCAATCCCCTTCCATATCTGCTCTCTCCTGCTGCATATCTCGGGGTCCTGGATGATACTGTCTGGAATCCTTAGGCTCACATGCTTGTCGTGCCTTCAGGGGTCCTCTAAGGACAAAATAATCAGGGCGTGATCCGAAAATGAAGTGCCTACCAAGATACCAATCATACCCCCACGGTTGCAAGGCCACTCATCCACATAAAACCTGTCTAGTCTTGGGAGGTTGGGGCCGGTGCTCTTCCTGTCTGATCTCGAGAAGCCAAGGCTCCCAGGGCTAGGCCCAAACTCTGAAAGATGCCAAGGGTCCTGTCCCCTGAGTAACAGAATCATCTCTTCCCAGGCTGAATACTCTGCTCCTGAGATTGTGATCGTGCCTCCTCCAAGTCTGTCCTCTGTTGCCTCTATCATGTTAAAGTCACTGCCCATGCACCAAAAGTCAGCCTTAGGGAGGGCCTACCAGACTGTGCTCCAAAAGAGGGCTCTACTTGCAATAGCGTTTGGAGCATAAATATTGAGGAAACCAACGCTATCCTCTTTGATCATAATGGTAATCCACTGTGCACGCCCCGGAATAATGACTCTTGAGTCAATCACTGCCGGCAGTAGCTGCTCGCTAACAGAGATACACACTCCTCCCTGCGTCCCGGAGGGCTGAGGGATGGAGACCAAAAAGTGAGACTCCTGCCTGGAAGAATCTTCCCGCATCTGCCGGTGCGCCCCTCTGAGAGGTGATACTCCTGGAGGAATAAAATGTCTAGGTCCCCCAATTGTGTCTTTGTGGAGATCGCCTCCTAGCACGCCTTGTCTTTGAAAGCACTGAGGCTCCCCTAAACTGTGAATGTTCCATGAAACAATCTGCAGATCAATCTCTGTGTGATGCGGCAGTAGCCAAATTGCCCTCCACTCGAAGAGTCTTGGGCGAGCGTTTAGACGGGGAATAATCACTATCCGTGTAGGGGCGAAGATGCGCCAGGTGGGCACTAATCTAGTCCTCCATGTGACGTCACTCTGTACGAGTGCGAGCATATGAATGCTCTGGACTCCATTGATCACAATAGAAGTATCTGTAAGAGGGGGGAAGAGGTACTGTGATAGAAGTATGCATGAATACGAAAAGGAGCACCTCCATGCTAGAGACTACCATCTCCCCGTCCTGGCCTCGATGGGCAGAGCCTCCAAGCTCCATCCTAGCCAAAGGCCAAAAATGCATGAGAATGTTGGTGATGCGGAGATCATGGATATGGTGGGAGAGCTCGACTGCCTGGCCCTGGACGGCAGCTGCCACCACATCAGGATCCGACTTTTTCCCTAGGGCTACACTGAAGGGGAAAGAGAAGATCATTGCACCATTATCTACGTAGAGGGCTTGGAGTGGTGAAAAACCACGCAGACCCAAACAAGAGCTACTATCTCCTCAAACATCTCGGTCCCTTCCGTCGACAGATATCAGAAAAAACTGGTCCATAGTCTGTCCCAAGATCTTGGGGGCCCCACCTGGGAACTCTGACGGGAGAGCCCTCACCGGGGAGGTGGCAATGGTCATCGCAACCGACTTAGAGAACTGGTGAATCAAGCAGTGGATTGATCCAGCTAGCTGTGTCCGCTCAGGATCAAGGGCTGCTGGGGGGCAACGAGAGTGCTCAGGAGAGGCAGATGGAGGGGGGAGGGCGGGCTCGGAAGGTAGAGGTGGGGCAGAGTGAACTACGGCGGGTAATGTCGGTGTCAAAGCTGGGGGAGGAGGTGGGAGAGGGAATGTAGGAGGGCGGAGGGCGGAGAGGCCGGGGAGGGGTGCGCTGCGAGAGATCCATCGGAGAGGAAATCTGCGGCGAGAGATCGGTCGCCATACTGGTGGGGCCGGAGGGGGCCACTCCGGGGTTGGAGAGGGCTCGTCACCAACAGGAACATGTTGAGATAAATGCTCATAACGGTTCTCTAATACAACCGAATCCTCCTTAGATCTGCCAGCCTGGCGTGCACGGCGGCAGCGCTCGGCTCTAGTGGTCGTCTAGCGGGCCGGTTGCGAGCCAACCGTCCGCCACTCACCAATAGCTGGGTCATCAAGAGTCAAGGCCTGATGCTCTACTACCTCAGGGCCTGCCTCTCTCCTTGCCCCCTAGTGAGGATCAGCACGAGAACCGAAGGGAGGAACCACCATAGGCGGTCTCCTGGCTTGCCGCCGAGGGCAAGCTCTGGCTAAGTGACTCATTTGCCTGCAAATGAAGCATTGGCCTAGAAGGCTTGAATACTCCACGCGCTGCTGTATGGGGTTGCCCTGGAGGCTAGGAATAGATATACAATGCGGTACAGACTCCGGCAAGGCCACACAAATGCGGAGGGATGGAATCCCAACTGCCGCGCGAGGGTTGAGGCGGCAAGGGGGGGGACTCCATAACTCTCCCGATGGCACCACCTATCACTGGGAGAAGAGGAAGGTACTCTTTCCTGAGGCCTGGAAGCGAACTGTCATCACTGGGAAGCCCGAAACGCCAGCGAGTGGGTCAAATGCTGGATCGAAGTCGTGCTACCACCGTGCAAAGAAGGCCTGTGCCGTAGGCAATGCAAGGGGACCCAGCTGCATGACTCGGCCCGACACCGATGGCAAGTCGAACTCCACCTGGTAGTATCCACACCCAGAGGGTGAATATCAGTGATCTTTGCAGGGTTGCCAATGAGGTTGGCTTGTAAAAGATCCCTGAGTTGTCCGCGCGCTAGGCGGCTACCAACAATTTTGCAGACCACGGTGGAGGCCTCGAGTGAGGCAACAGTCGTGGCGAGAACCTGAAGATCCACTTCGGAGAAGGATATGCAAGCTATGGCGGCCTCGGTCAAGGATGACGGAGCGGCTGCCATGGACTCCTCCTGAGGGCAAAGACTAGAATAGGCCGAAGCTTGCCGAATAAAGTGAAAACCCCAAAAGCCTGGAAACAACAACCTGCACGGGAGGGGAGAAAGGAGAGAGGCGGAGATGACTGAGAGGGGGGCGGAAAAAAGGAAAAAAGAAAAAAAAGGGGGGGGGGGGGGTGGGGCGGCAGTCTGAAGAGCGAACGGGCCCAGGGCAGGGGGGCCGAAAGGGGGGAAGAGGGCTAAGGGAAGGGGGCGGCACTGGGCAGAGAAGAAGAGTGGGGGATCGGAAACAAACGGGGGGAGGGGCGGAACTATGCGAAGCGAGGGAGGGAGAGGGCAGGCACAGGGGCTGCCGGGTGGCCGGGGGGGCGGGGGGGGGGGGGTGTGGAGGAGGGGAGGAGATCTAGCACGAGCAAAGCGAATGGCAGGGCACGAGCGGAGAGAACCAGACGTGGGGCAAGGGGGGTGGACCTCAAGAGCGAGCGCACGATCAACCCTATAGAGACTCAAGGCTAAGTAGGTTTGGCAACAGATCCTATGCATTTTCACTATGGATTGGGCCCCCGCCCTCATGTTACGTGGGGCAGAGTTGCTTGGGCCACGGAGGCTGCGGTCATCATGCCATATGAGGAGGAGGGTGGGGGACTAGCCCTTAGATCTCTCACCTTTGTATTATTAGTTCCAGCTCCACCTATAGGTTATTGGACTCCAGGTTCTTGCCAGAGATGGAGATTTGCAATAGTATTGCTACGTGGCACATCAGGAGAGCTCATAGCGAAGCCATCAAAGGCACCCTCACCCCACCAGCGGAGTCCATCAGGAGCATCTGGCTTGACAGCATTCATTCCCTCGGTAGTCATTCAGTCCCTCAGGAAGCACCAGGAGGCCTTCCTGAGGAACTATCGTCACGGTCCCTTTCTTACTGATAGTGGTGAAGCCCACCTGGCACTATAGACCACCTATGTGGTCGTTTCCCCCTCCACCCATTGTATGAGATGGCCTTCGCCTCCCAAAGCGACCTGCTGGAGGAGAAGAGCATCCTCCCCTTTTATGTATCTTCACTCCCGCTTCCCATTTGGGAATGAGTTTGTATTTAGCGTTCATGGCTGTTTTATCGGTAACTAATAGAAGGATATTTTTCCCAGAGAAAAAAAAATCTTGCAAAAATCTAGGCATATTAATTTTCTGGGACTAGCCAAGCCAATGTTATTGCTACTTTCTTTAGATCTATATTTACTCCTTGTACCAAGATTATATGCCCAAAGCTTTCTCCGGTTTGACAAAATGGGACTTTGATGACTGACTTGCCATGTGATTTTGTGCCTCCTTACTATTCTTGTAAACTAAAGCCATCTTAATTGCTCTAGATACGGCGTGACACTTTTTTTGTCTCAACAATGGCCGTAGTTTATCATCCAAACTCAAAGCAAACTTGTGAACTTGCAGAAAATTTGGTATGGCTGTAGGAATTTTTATTTAGACTTGTTGATATCGGTCAGCTACTCCTGGACAGCAAGGTTTTTCCATGAAATAAAGAACTATGAATCTATAGCTCTACGCTGTTCGTGTGGAGGCACAAAGTTCCTTTTAAACATATTCTTCAATTCTTACCAGATTTTGAGCAACCAATGGTTGTTGCAATCCTGATGTGCTCATCCTTGATACCACTTAAAGTGAAACTTTGCTCCCACTTGGAGAGCCATTGATCAACCGCATCCCCCCATGCAAGTAGCCAAAGTACCTATGTATTTTATGTATTTTGGGAGTTTTAAATCTTTCAATGCTAGTTCAGGTTTAGAAGTAGATTCTAAACCTGCCCAATGATGACTACCATCGTAGGTGGTGCTAATGGAGCTAATAGATACGAACATTAGCCATGAAAGTATGCATTTCAGTCCTAAGGTTATTCATTTGTTGATGGGAAGGAAGTGGTGAATCTGCTGATCTAGGTTTGGAGTGAGTTTTTGATGATTATATATTTTTAGCAAACATCAAAGTAAAGCAAAGGAATAAGAGTGCCCCTTGGTCACTTTGCCAAGAATCTGATGTTGTTGATGCTGTGTAGAGCCGCAAAGATTCAATCACCAAGAACAATCAGGCAAATCTGGTTGAACATTTCTGTGTGTTGTGCACATGATCCAGCCTCCAGAACTCCGAGCTCACTTGTGTGAACCACATTTTGGAAGAACCTAAGGACAAAAAAGTAGTTGTAAATTAAAAAATATATATATGCGTTGCTGCATGCGCCCGACGGGTGATGATGGGAGGATTGGTTTGGATGGGGGCGACTCATGGGGTCCAGGTTTTACCAAGGTGTGTTTGCAGGGATTGTAACAACTACTGCTGCCTGCATGCTGTCAGCTTGATGCGTCATCCCAGCTGGGCAGAGTTCTTCTAGAAGGGGAATCCAGAGGGGTAGTGGAGTCCCTCCACTGCTACTCGCCCTGGTTCCACTAAAGCCGTGCCACGGGGCGCCCCTTCCAAAATCACAGGTGTCATGAGGGGTCATTTGCGACTTTGCGAGGGGAAGGGTCGACATGCCATTGATGATTGTAAAAACCGACTATCCAGACCTGTTTTTTGTGGGGCGTGGTAGCCCTTCTTAGCCAGGGTCCCAATAAATTGAAGATGGCCATTAGTGCCCACCATGAAAGCTCTCTAGAGGACAGCCCATCTTGATGCTGAAGATCGCGAAGAGATTGTTGAGTCTGGAGAAGATTGCCACCCAGGCTTGTTTTTGGAAGAGGGGGGTGTGCCACTTTTGAGCAATGGCGGAGTTTATTTGGAGGCTAAGGTGTTCTCCGCCCTGAGTCTAACAAGTCTCTCTGCTTGGGCTGGGGGAGGTAGTTTTCTGAAGCAAATCCATGATTCCAAGCTTGAGCAGTCCCAAGGAATATGAGTGTGGGTGCCTAGGGAATGGCTGAAAAGAAGAAGGATAGTGCAAAGCAAAGGCTGCCTAAGCACCTCTTTGTCATTTGAGGATTGAATAATATCCTAGGCTGTGAAGAGACTAGTGGCAACAAGGAGGTGCCAAGCTGTGGTTGTGGCAATATCTTAAATAACCCCCCATATCACACATGCATAAATCGGTTAGCTTCAGACACCATTACCATTACCTCTCGTCACTTGTAAGTGATGACCTGTCTAGCCTAGGGATCACTAGTTTCTTGGGCAGCTTCTTGTGAAGCTTCTTAAAGTAAATTTCTTTTGCCTTGATCGTCTGATCCTTGCCATTCTCATCAATATCCAGGACCACATCTCAGCCTTGATTCCATAATGCTTGCCATAGATATTGGGCTCATAACATTCTCAAACCCTTTACAAGAATCACCATCCTCGATGACATTATGCTTAGAGCATATACTCTTGAAGGTAACTTAGCCACCTTGGCACTTCAAGTATCTTGAAGTGAAAAACACAGTTCCATGCCTTCAGAATTTTACTTCATCAACACTTTTAACACTGACAATCAGCATATGTATCCCATATTCTATAAGTCTACTCAGGAGGGGGGCATGGCGAGGGAACAAATGGCTCAAGCATAGTACCCAAGTATGTACTTTGATGCCATGCTTAGTACAAGGCTACGAGTGCCAAGATGCATCAAGGGGTATGTTCGGGCAGCAGGGGGCGGCGGGGTGTAAATTTCCTCACTATGCCGTGGTTTTCGATTTCAAGCAACCATATGATCTAGTTGTGTTCTTCCTAATTTTCGGCTGAGAAGTTGTGCCTGCAAGGCAGGGCTATTACATTTAATATCAAATGTATCAGTCCTCCACTTCTTAGCTAAAAAATAGGGAAATCACAATGAGAATTGAAAATCATGGCAGGTATGAGTGTGAAGACATCCTTAAGCCTTTCAAGACTTTTACACTTGCCCATTCATTTCCCTTGTAATAACATGCTTTGTAGATTTTATGTTACAGAGCAGGGGCTAGCGCTCTTGTTGTGCTCAACTTGAGAAGGGTGATGGTTCAACCCCAATGAATTCTTTTAGCAACTATGTGGTACTTACCTCAATAATGGTTTCATTGTTTCTAAATCTTAAAGCCTTTAAAATTTTATTACATGTCTAAATATGGACTTTTCAAGCTTGAATAGAAGCTGTGAACTTAAGATATTAAATAATTGAACTTGGTGATAATAGATGTGCTGCAGATGGAATGTGGGACAACAATGGCATTATCTTCTAATCTACTCTGTCTGGACTTTTATGGCATTGCTGTATCCCAGATTGGCTGCATGCACCTTGCATTTTCTAGCTTATGTTGGGGCTTACCAGTGCATCATTTGTGAAGCTATTGTTGTTAAGTGTGTTTCAGTTCCATTGTGGGTGCTTCTGTCAGGATTTTGTATGAGAACCCTCCTTGTCCATAAGAACCCACACCACCCATCATGCGCAAGGGTGTGTATGGTCTTGGCCTGCCTAGGGGCACGGACACTCATTTTGAACTCATGCCTATCCTTTTCATCCTCTGATAGGCCACCTTAACTTATACGTGGTGGATCTACCACTGAAAATTTGTGTTTTTATCCATTGAAGTTGGTTTATTTCTGTTTCATGATGTATACATTTGTAAGGCTAATATGTGCCTATTTTGACAGGTTTGTTAACACTCGTTAACCAAGATGCAGAACCTTGTGCTCTTCAGGCATGTTTTTGCTCACGACCAAGGCTTTGAGTGCATGAATGGATACATGTTTTATTTTCTGTTTGGGTCTCCTTTCATGAGTTTCCAAATTATAATCTGTAGTAATATAATGCTTCATGGAGATTCTTTGCATGAAAGTAGAGCTGGAGCTCCCAAAGCCGTGACCTGCATGACGCTAACCCCCCCTCCCCCTCTTTCTTTTCCCCCCTTGTCGCCTGTGCGCTGGCCCTCCATTGCCCCTTCTTTGCCACCTTCCCCCTCAGCCCCATTTGCCCTCTGTAACGAGACAGAACAAACAATGGGGCTTTCTCACTACTGTGTTCACATCAGCAAATCTCTTAAATAGTTGACGACTTTACATACCATTCACTTAGCATAAAAATGAGAAGGGACACACACTAGGTTCAGAATGGGCCGACAAGTGCCCCTAAGAATTCATTATTCCAAAAATCCAGATACAAGAATGAGGGCGCCAAGCACCAGATTTCCAGGTATATGAAAATAAATCAAATAGTGGCTCCATACCCTATAGCCTCAGGCAAGAACCATCCACCGCCCAAGCCCAAGGGAAGGGGAGACACCTTCCTGCTACTCAAGCCACTTAGCAAGAGTAAAGGCACCACCACCCTAGTCCGAAACAAGAGGACTCCACAACTATGACATGCCATGTCCTCCAACTCTTCAACACCAAGAAACCTTAAAGAGGCTCTTGCCATCTTGCCATTAGATAGCAGGAACCTTGTACTCACACCAAGAAATTCCAAATGGGCACCAAGAGGTTCCCACCAAAACCCATGAGTTACGCTCTCAGCCTACGACCGTACACAATGTATGTAGTCACTTTAAAATGATAGAATCAAAGATAACAACATTTTTGGCCCTCTAATTAGAGCATGCTGCTGAATATTTCAGCCACTTTTATGGATTTTTACTATTTTTAGTAAAGTTTTAGTAAAACAAAATTCCCATATGATGCACTTTGTTAGGAGAGCTCATCTATGTGCTACTTGCTAAGTTTCAATATGGTTACTTATTCGTACTTTTGATAACCTAAATGAGACCCTAAGCCACTGTAGTGGCACAATTACAAGACTAGTTTTAACCCTTTTGGCTTCAAGTCCACATCATTTTCTACTTGGCCTATTGTATTGGTGAACTACAAACTCCCTCCATGGGTGGCAATCAAGAAAGGTCATATCATGCTTGTTCTCCTTGTACCAGGCAAGTATAAGGTGGTGAACATAGTATGTATGTACATATCCTTAAAGGAGATAGATCCTACATCCATTGAGATGGCTCGTCTCAATGATATAGAGGCAGTGTGTATGATCAAGGAAAACTTTCCTAGCACAATTCTCACAAGCCAATTGCATCTTGTGGTGCATTGCGTTGATGAAGTGGCACTTTGTCGTGCTGTTCATTTTTTATGGATGTTTTTCCTTGAAAGGTCCATGAAAACCTTAAAGAACTTTGTGAGACAAAGGGCAAGGCCAAAAGAAAGCATGGCAAAGGGATGGTTGATGCAAGAGTCTCTTATGTATATCTCAAAACATCTCTCTCGAATAGATCATTCCATGCCACGATTTTTGGGTAATGAGAAGTATGACCAACTAATCCCTAATTTGCCACCACAAGGAAAAGGAAGGCAACGAAGACTGGATGAAGCATTACTCCCAAAGGTGAATACATTCTGCATTCTAAATAGTTCTATCATGGAGAAGTGAATTGGGAGATACAAGGATGCAATCAATAGACGAAAGGATGAGAGAAGAGCTTTCAAAAGAGCAAATAGATACTTAAGCCACTTTTGTAGCTATAGCCACTTTAGTGGTACAATTACAAGACTAGTGTTAACTCTTTTGGTTTCAAGTCCACATCATTTTCTACTTAGCCTACTGTATTGGTGAATTACGAACTCCCTCCGTGGGTGGCAATCAAGAAAGGTATCATGCTTTCTCTCCTTGTACCAGGCAAGTATAAGGTGGCGAACATGGTATATATGTACATATTCTTAAAGGAGATAGATCTTACATCCATTGAGATCGCTCGTCTCAATGCTATTGAGGCAGTGTGTATGATCAAGGAAAACTTTCCTAGAATAATTCTCACAAGCTAATTGCATCTTGTGGTGCATTGCATTGATGGAGTGGCACTTTGTCGTGTTATTCATTTTTTATGGATGTTTTTCCTTGAAAGGTTCATGAAAACCTTAAAGGACTTTGTGAGACAAAGAACAAGGCTAAAAGAAAGCATGGCAGAGGGATGGTTGATGCAAGAGTCTCTTATGTATATCTCAAAGCATCTCTCTCGAATAGATCATTCCATGCCACGATTTTGAAGCAATGAGGAGTATGCTTGACTAATCACTAATTTGCCACCACAAGGAAAAGGAAGACAACGAAGACTGGATGAAGTATTACTCCCAAAGATGAATACATTATGCATTCTAAATAGTCCTATCATAGAGAAGTGGATTGGGAGATACAAGGATGTAATCAATAGATGAAAGGATGAGGGAAGAGCTTTCAAAAGAGAAAATAGATGCTTGCCATTTTCTCCCAGCTTAGAACCTCTCCCAAATGTGATCAATATAGAATGGCTTCATAAGGCAATATCGATGGCATCAAAAAACGGAGAGATGATCATAATAGAAGAGCATGAGATGAGTATGCACAAGGATGTGACACTCATGTAAGTTCATCTTTGTCTCATGCTTCAATTGTTATATACCTTGTTTAATGCACTATACTAAATATCATGCTTTTGTTTAATGTTAGTATAAACTATATAATGCAATATGATCAGAGGGAAGACACTTTCGCACGGACTATATGGATTCTAAAAGAAACACATTTGATTATGGTGTGATAGTAACTTTTGAGCAAGAAAGTCGAGCTAATAGACATGATACCAAATATCATAGAGGATAATCTTGAGTATTGTAGAACTATTCAAGATATTCTTGAGGTAGGGTTTAGAGCATTTAGTCTATTCATCTTTGATGTCAAATGATTCAAGGTGATGTACAGAGGTGCTCAAGCAACCCGTAAAGAAACATCCAAATGGATTTTTTCAAATTGATTCTACCACGTTTTGGAATGATGAGAAAGATACTTTTGTACTACCTTAAGATTGTTAGTAACCCAACCAATCACTAGTAAATCTTAATGTAGTATAATGAAAGTGTAACCCCTTTGCTTTATAATTTTAGATTATGTTTCATGTCGATCGAATTAATCCAAAGTGGTGGTATATTATACAAGTTTCTCCTCGTTCAAAACATATCTTTCAAGATAAAGACGTTGAGGCTGAATCTATGGATGAGGTGCAAGTACTACCTTAAATTGACTCATTGGAAGAAGACGACGATGAAAATGAAGAGAACAATTTAGAGGAGGCTGATCAAGAACACGAGGAACATAAATCCGAAGAAGATGATGAGTCACCTATCAATCACTCATGACAATGCTTTATTGAATAATGATAGTGATATTGATATGGAACCCCATCTTTTCATTGAGCTTCCATTAGATATAGAGATTGATGAAGCAACACAAATGGATCTATTACAAGATGGGATAGATTGATAATCTTGACATTGTTTATATTATTTCCCTTCAAAAGTTTTCAACTATCTTTTTTTTTGTTTTTCAAACATGGCTTTAAGAGTTTCGAAGGATGTTTTTTTAAAATTATCATCATTTTCAGTATGTATGTGACATGTATAATCTAATATGAATCTTCAACAACAACTCTCTAGATCTTTTTATAACAGTATAGCAATGAAATTTTGATGCTATTTTCATTGTCCAGCACGGAAATTACAGTGTAGTAGCGAAATTTTGCCTGCTATAATCGTAGCCCCACAATGAAAATTCATTGCTAAACAACAAAAATAGCAACGAAATTTCGCTACTATTCTCTTTGTCCAGCAACGAAATTTCATTGCTGAATAGCGTTATTTCGATACTGAGTAGTGACAAATTACCCCGACATCTCGAAGGTCTCAATGCGGTTGGAACACTGCTAGAAAATGATGCTATAGAGTAGATTGGCCTGATGGTATGTTGGTCTATACATAAGGATGCATGAATTGACTTATAAAAATGCATAAAGGGGATATAAAATATACACAGAGTAAATATTGTGTATATGAAAATGAATGTCAAAACATACCTATGTCTATGAAAATTGTGTCTATGCCTGCTCCCATAACGTTGGTTATATTGAGCAGGTTCATGACATCTGGGTCCTAACTACGATCGACATTGCCTATACATATAACCCAAAACAAATACATGCATAAGAGTTAATTTCTTGAAGCGTAAAATATTAATAAATAGCTATGTATAAAGGCTTTATAAATAAAGCTTATGCATAGAGCCTATGCATAAAGCTTTGGATAGAGCCTACGCATAAAGATTTGTGCATGCATTGTTGAGAAATGTGGTGCCAAAGAGCACAAGCAAGAGGAAGGGAGTGAGTTAAGTAGCCAAGAAAGTGCAAAGAATAGCATGAAGCCACATGAGCAAAGGGATTTATCCCACATTGATATACAAGCCCAAGGGTGTATCTCCTCATATAAAAGAGAGCCATTTCAGGCAATGAAATCATATCATTTACACATATCTCAAGCCTCTTTATGAGTACAAGTCTTAATCTTGTAACCTAATTGTGCTTGAATCTATTGCACATACTCATCATCATGAGTAAACTTAGATTACATCCACCTTAGATGAATCATCTTAATCATGTTTAATTAGTATAGGATTAGGCTTGATTAGGTAGATGTTTTGCTAGTAGGAGAGCTTGATCCATAGTTTCAACATGGTATCAGAGTCTACCCGTCTCCTTTGAGCTTCTCCATGCTTGCCTTCTCAACACTAATCTCATTTCTATTAACCATAATCTCAATTTTTAGTCCTTAATCATAACCTTATCCTTCTCTTCCCCTTTGTGGCTGAGATTACAGAGCTCCATGCTCCTCATACACAATCATCGGCCAAGCCTTTCAAGCCACATATTACTCTCTTCAAGGCAACCTTACATACCAGCCATCTTCGTCGATTTCATTGTCTACAGGCGGATTTTGACGCCACCAGCCGAACTGGTCTTTTGCACCATTGAAGCTCCTTGCTTCACATTAGTTGAATCCCCTTTAGGAGCTTTTTATCATAAGGGGGATGCGTAGCTCGAATCTCATGCAATTTGATTCACAAATCTGGCCACCACAGTAGCGAAAAAACTAGTCATGCAAACCGTCATAAATCTGCCGGTTTCGGGTTGTTTTGAGCTGGTTTATCTACTCAAATCCTTGATCCTCGTCAAGGGGAACAATCTTTACAAAAAACCCTTTAATGGTTGCTTGCACATGAGCAATTTGATCCTCTAAGCTCAGCTCTGTTAATCACTAGTTTTTTAGTCTTAATCACTATCATTAAGCGGTTATTAGTAGAAATTGGACTAATCAAAGTTCAAAATTGAAAACTTAAGGTGTAAATATAAATACACTGTGGAAAACTCTCTTGCACTCAAATTCATCACACTCATTTGCATTGCTCAATTTGAGCGGTTTTCACTACATTCAGTTCAATTTTAGTACATAAGTTTGCATCTTGTCATTTGCATCAGCTTGAAATTAGTCATTGCACGAAAAATCAAGCTTAATCTTGTAAGAGAGTATAGACATTGCGATAGAGACTTATCACAAGCTCATGGTAAGACCCTCTCATGGCATCAAACATTGGAAAGTTCATTGGGAAAGGGTCACATATCCTCAGGTAAATCAAGCACCTCACAAAGCAAAACATGAATTCACAAAGCACAATCCTAAGCACGTCTAAAGAACAAGTGCATGGGATGACCATGGCACACAGCATGACATCCACACTAAATGCATCAAAGGCATATAAGGAAATCAAGAACTAAGCATCAAGTGGTAACAAGAAGAATGACGTCTACACCAAAGAAGCTATCAGAGAGCCAAGAGTCAAGCCAAAGAGCAAAGACCAAGAGCCAACAAGCATCGAGCAATGCAAAGAAGAAAAAGGACACGACATTGACATGAAGAACGAAGAAAGCAACAAGGGATCTTCATCAAGCAAAAGCAAGGAGATCTCAAGCTTGCAACATTACTAAGCAACATCGAGCTAGCAACCATTATCCTAACCTAAATCATATATTGTAAAGGCCACCAAATGAATAGGCCAAAAATCATTTGTTATGGTATCTACCCGACCACCTGAGAGTAGCCAGTTGAGCACCCGGGGGGGGGGGGGGGGTAATGATTGTTGTAACCCTACTTGTAGAAGAGACCTCTAGACCTCAAAGATAGGTCAAGTCTCTATCAAGGGGGGGACCTCACTCTTAGAGATGACCTCTAGGCCTCAAAGATAGGTCAAGTCACCATCAAGGGGGGGTGAAAATATGTTGTAAAGCTTGTATCCGACCACTTTGAGTAGTCCAAAGATTTGACACCAAGGGGGGGTGTTGAGAAATGTGGTGCTAAAGAGTACAAGGAAGAGGTAGGGAGTGAGTTGAGTAGCCAAGGACCTCCCTCTCCCAAAAAAAACATGGGGCGTCGTAGAGTCCTTAGACGATGACCTCCAAGAGGGTAGCCACTTCCTTCAGGTTGTGACTCAATGACCCATCTGTGGTCATGAAACCGAATCACTCTCACCCTCTGTAAAGTGATGCTGTTGAGGTCCTCTGTCTAGGAGGGGGGATCGGCTCAATCTACCACGTGGCCCTATAGAGAAAGTCATGAAGGTGCCTCCATATGCTCCATGGATTGCCATCGGGATATCATGTCTGGTAAAAACCCCTACCCACTCAAGGGGAGGCGGGTCCTAGACTAGTGTGAGCCACTCAGGAGGGATGGCTGAGTCCATGTTGAGGGTGAGTCTATCTTTGCCTCGGATCCTAGTTAGGCTCCTCTCCTAAGCCTCTGGTGGGAGCAGCATCCTAAAGGTGAGCCACTTTCCAAGAGATTGGGCCATTCCCTTGCTCAATGTGCCCCATGAGATGTGAGGACGGGAGCCAAGCATGTGGCCACTAGGAAGCGTAATCAAGGAGTTCCAAACAAGTGGCTGTCCAAGTCTCTCCTCATCTAGGATTGGGATAGACTAGTGAATGTCATCCCAGGTCAGAAGAGCAAAACGAATGTCATCCCAGGTCAGAAGAGGCTGGCCACAAATCGAAGGTTGGGCTAAGGCCATGGATCCTCATCTCTGTGCAGATCCATCGCGGGCTCGAGGACCAGGGACTGCAAAGAACTGGAGTACGGGTGGAGATGTGGGCCATGAGAAAGTCGTTCAAGGGTCACCACATGGGAGGAGTCCGCTGATGATCAACTTGCGCCGAAGGGCTCTACTCTGCATGGAAGGATCAATAATGCCCAGGCCGCCATTGTGGCAAGGCTGAATGATGACTCCACACCACCTTGGCCTAACCGTTGTACCTGACCAATACACACCCTAGAGAAGGTGTGCAACAATAGGTGATGTACCACATGGTGGTGAGAAGGACTTAGTTCACCACCACTACTCGACCAACGAACAAGAGCCTGGTTGTGCTCTAGTAGAGAAGCTTCTTTCGAATGCTCAGAAGAAGGGGGACAAGCTATTGCTCTAAGGTGACGTCAATCCCAACCTGGCCACCAAGTTAGCAAATTGGGGTACCTCTAGGAATCCACTGGAAGGACTCAACTAGTCACCACTTCGAGGTAGGGGATGAGCTAACCCAAAATCCACACATCTGGAAGGACTCAAGTAGTCGCCAAGCGTGGGTAGGGGATGTGCCTGTTGATGTGTGCACCTAAGGTCCGGCAAAATATCTCAACTGCAACTACAAACTTCTGGAGATTCTCCTCATCTCGAGAGAGGTACGCCGATGTGTCATCTGCAAAATGTGAATCAAGGAGCTCCTCGTGAGATCTGATAGGAATCGTGAGGCCCTGTACTTTAGTATCCTAGGAAGCTTAAAAAATGCTCATCGCCTCCACCACAAAGAGGAAGAGGAAGGACGCAAGGCGACATCCCTAGCGAATAGAACGAGAAAGTGGAAATCTGTAACCCTGAGCACTGTGGATAAGAACCTGAGTGTGAGAGGCCAAGTAGAGGGCGGAGACGCCTCTTGGACCCAAGTGACAAGGAAGCCCATCATGCACATAGTCCCCTCAAGAAAGCCCAATCCACCGTATCATAGGGTTTTTCCAAATCGAGAAGGAGAACCACTGAGTCTTGCTAATGTAAACGGGCCACTCGCCTCCCAGAAGGTGAAGATGTTATCCAGGATGCTCCTATCCTAGATGAAACCTGTGTGCATGCCATGGATCAGATCTGGGAGGTGGGGCTGCAATCGAATGCTGATGGTTTTGACTAGGATTTGGTAGGCCGTCCCCAAGAGGTTGATTGAGCTCCGTGGGCGAATCTCCAACCTGTTGCCTCCCTCCTTGGAGGCGACAGGTTGGAATCAGCCCCTCCCAAAGACGAAAACACAACAGAACCAAGAGGCCATCCTCATCTTGGCACTTTCCCCTAGGGAGCGCCTACAAAGACTTTGCAATCCCCTGAGAAGAATAGGTGTCATCAAGAAACTCCGGAGAGCCGGTGGGACCACTTCACAAGTATGTTTCCAAACCTTCTCTCTCACCATCATGTACCTATGGGGAGTGAGGCTCTGCAGTGAGTAGGGAAGTGAAGAAATCAGTGGCTATGGCTCAAACTTGGGGAAGGTCAGAAACAATGGTGCCATCTGATCCTTTAAGCCTCCTGATGCCATCCCTCCGGTGGCAAGGCCCTATCATCTCGAAGAAATACCTTGTGTCTCTTGACACTGGTCTAAGTCCAAAAAGGCGAACGGGCATGGAATCTATAATCTACTCTCCATTTGATCTTATTGCAAGTTGTGGCCATTTGAGCCTCTATCCAAGGGCTGTCTAGTGTGTGCTCCTGTAGGCGCTGAAGGGAATCCTGTAGGCGCTGAAGGGAAGCTAGGCTCCAGCAGAGGCCTCTCTCCTGCTTTCTAAACTCTGATAGTCTAGTCTGAGCTGCCTCCTGGAGAATGGCGTTGATCTTACTGAGCCTAGTATCTAGAGTCACTGCCGTTGTGCCCCTATGAAATACCAAGCTCTCTCATAGCTCCTCTATCATCCTGCAAATCTCCATGTCATGGATGAAGCTCTTGGGTATGCAGAGGCTCTATTGACTATCGTGTTGCCAGGGATCATCTAGAGAGGGGATGACGGGTGAAAGGTCTGAAAAGGAAGTGCTGGCTAAAATACCCACCAATCTGCCTTGTCCACAGGCCCACTCATCAACATAGACACGATCCAAACGTTGGGTTTGTGCTCCTTCTGTCAGATCTGGAGAATCTCAAACTCCCCGGGCTACACCCAAACTACAGGGGATGCCAGGGGTCCTGCCCCCTGATGGTGAAGACAAGCTTCTCCCAGGCAGCAAGCTCTGCACTAGAAATGATATCTTGGGTACCGCTTAGTCTATCCTCCATGGTCTCCAGCATATTAAAATCGTCTTCTATGCACCAACAATCAGCTTGAGAGGGAGGCCCCCTATGCACCAAAGATCACCCTAGTCTATAATCATTTTAGTCACCCCCTATGCACCAAAAATCAGCCTGAGGGAGACCCCGCAGAATCGTGCTCCAAAAGTCCGCCGGACCTACCATGGGGCTAGGGTAAATGCTGAGGAGGCCGACCCGGTCCTCCCGAAGCCTGAAAATCACCCACTGTGCCCTCCCAGTTTCTATGGGTCCACTGTCAAAAGAAGCTGCTCGCTAACTGAGATACATACTCCACCCTGGATCCCAGACAAGCTGAAGGCTGGTGATCAAAAAGTGTGGCCTCTGCCCTGCAAAATCTTCTTGCATTTGCCGTTACGACCAACTGACAAGTGATGCTTGTGAAGAAAGAGAATGTGGATATAGCTTTTATTAAGGCTCTCTGCAGCTCCATACGAAGGACTCCCCACCTAGCGGGCTGCCCAATCCCTGAATGTTCCAAGAGAGCATCCGCATCAAAGAGCTCTAGTGGGATGAGATCTGTGATGCCCGTTGAATGCCAATCTCCTCCGAGTCTATCTCCTGCATGGTCCGCTTCTCCTGGTCATATACAGATTCCTACAGCTCTGAGTCCTGGTGTTGAAGTCCCCTAAAAGGAGAACTTCACCCAAGCGTGAGAACTCAATGATGTCTGCATGGAGGGGATAAAACCGATCTCCCTCCTCTAGAATAGCATATGAGGACTTCCTAGGTGAGAAGTAACATACTATAATGTGTATACATCTGTCCACTATGACCTGTAACCTCACCCACATAAAGCGTACCTCTGTGTCCATGCGGACTATGGTGATCATGGGCTATAGGTGTGTCCTGAATAGTACCGCCACTCCGCCAGACCCGCGTATCCCACCGCACGTGTGTCTCCTCTCAGTAAGCGGATGCCCATTCATAGCGAGAAATGCATGACAGCCCTCTCTTCGGGCTCTAGTGGGTCTCTGTGAAGAAGATAATGTCCCTCTCTGTAAAAACTTCCCTAAGTCCCCCAATGTCCAACCATAGTGTCCTATTGCAGCTCCAAACTGCCAGCTCCGCCTTGCAGGCCTCGTGCATGTTCGCCCGTTCGTGCACTACTGGATTAGGGTAAGATCATCCCCTAGGTAATATCTTCTCCCCTTGGAGATCTGTCCGTGTTTCCATGAAGGCCTCTTGGCTAGCAAGGTCCGGGAATTTCAAGATGAGGGGGCATTCCCATGAGGTTTCCCGCCCCACACACCATGTAAGGGGTCCCGTCCACTTTGAGTTTCTTGCATAGGGCCAGAGCGTCAGCCTTGGGGGATTCCCCCTCCTTTAGTCCTGTCACCCTCACGTGAAGAGCATGGACCTTCCTCCTCTTCTCCTCTTCCAAGGTATCATGTATGATGGAGCTGGGTGTGGGGTGTTTCCTCACCACTTGTGTCTATTCTTTCTCTACTTCTTGCTTAACAACTGTGGCCCACCCTTTCTCCATCCCCGTTGTGGCCACTAAACCTTCGTGCAGTTTGTTTTTTAGGCTTTCAACCTCCAAGGCAAGGGAGGGTGGGAGCATGTCATAATGGCAAAGAAACTCATGGATCTGCCTCTGTTTGATGGGAAGTTGTGGTGCTCTGGATCTGTAGCCACTAAGGGTACCCACACTGGACTGTTCCGGCCGGGGACCATCCTAGGGTGCCACACTGGATCACCCGACGCTAGACCGTTCCACTAGACTATCCCAGAGCATTCAGTGGACCCCTACACTAGACCATTACAAAGCATTTGTTGGACCATCCAGAAACGGAAGCACATCACCTAAAGATAAATGAGAGGTGCAGGCACCGACATAGAAGGCACCACACAGTCACTCTGATGGGCATCTACCAGAGATAGGATATTCCAATGAAGGCATTGTCACTCCAATGGGCATCTACCAAAGATAGGAGATGCCACCGACTCCACCACGCCTGTAGGAATCATTTAAATGGCCCTCAACTCATCCTTGAGGAAATCCTTACCCTTTATCCTATCCTTAGGGACATCCTTTTCCATCTAGTCTTGTTCATCGAGTGTTGGAAGTCACTTGTAATTGCCATCCATGTGTCGTCCTACTCAGCGCAACCACCGTAAGGTGTGCACGGTACAATGACAGGAATGTAACAGCGTTTTGGGAGTAATGCAAGTGCTAGTTAGAGTATTGTTGTCATTGTGCTATGCTCGTATTTTTACCTATCTTAGTCTATTCACGTGTATATTGTGCCGTGAGCATTGGGGACTCCATACATATTGTCTAGAGGAGAACCACCACTTTAGTGTGCCAGGAAACCAACCCTGCTACAAGTATAGTAAGCGCACCACCAACGGATACATGAGAGGTGTGCACACCTGTAGTGAAGTAGATTTGGTTACACATGCACACGGGGAATGGGGCCTAGGCACTTGGGCTTAGGGACATTTACATGTGTACTTTTGGGGGACCTTGGGCTATATTAGGCATAGGGCTCATGGACATTGTACCATTTTTTATCATATACATTTTCATGAGTGCACTTACTCTTTTGAAGCTCTAAGCTTCCATGGTGAACTTCTCCCTCATGAGAAGCTATGTGTGTACTCCATTATGAGTGCAATAGGTGCTACTCTCTATGATGAGTGGAACATGTTTGTACTCCATGCTAATGAGTGCAACCCCTAGGTTCTCTTTCTTGCGTTGGTATCAGAGCTCTTGGCTTAGATCCTTGCTTACATAGTGATTAGTGATAATCATTTTTGAATTATACTTAATCCAATTTTTAGAATGCTTTTTCTTGATCTTGATTAGTGATAATTATTTTCAGATTACTATTAATCCAATTTTTCAAAATGCATTATCTTGATCATGATTAGTGTTAATCATTTCGGAGTTGATTTTTACACAGTTTTTAAATTTGCTAATTTCTTGTTTTGACAAGATTAGCAATAAAATTTGTAGTAATCATTTTTGAATTTGTATTAATCACTATTTTCAAATCCTAATCCACTTTACTGTTTGATTTCTTGAACTTCTTGATCTTCTTGATCTTGATTTTCTTGAATATTTTCTTGATTTTCGAAATTAGGATTTGCAGAGATTTTAGCAACTGATTTTGAATGATTTTTTTTGCATTATCTTTATTAGAGAGCCTATAGTTTCAAATATCAATCCTTTAAGCTCCTATTTCTTCAAAATCATACCCTAGATTACCAAATCTTTGAATTCTTAAAGAAAGATTGCAAGAAGAAGATTGTTGTGCAGAAAATCAAGATTTGGTGCAGATTTTCAAGAAGTGCAGAAACTCAATTTCCTTCAAAATATAGAGCAAGAATGATGTAGTGAGTTTGCCTAAATCTTAATCTTGTTCTAAAGTGAAATTTCTTAAAAACTTGTGTAAGATTTCAGAGTTGGTGAAAGATTGAGTCTTGACAAAACTTGGGACAAAGATTGCATAACAATTTCAAGGAAATTGTAAAAGCTTCAAGAGCAGTGAATTACAGAGAGAACAGCAATGAAATGATGCAATTCTTGAGTAAGACAGTGTGCAAAAACTATTAAATCTTTTCAGAATTGTGCAAAAACAAGGTCTTATCATAGATTAGTATTAATCTTTCAAAGATTAATGCTAAACACACTCTCCAACAAAGATTGTTGAATGTATGCCCTTTGAGGTTGATTTTTCTGCAACTGTTTGTTGTAAATCAAGAAAGCCTCACTGGGAGTTGAACCCAGACCATTGCCACTAGCCAATATGCTCCATACACCATAAGGCTTGAGTTATGTTGGCTGTTGATATGGGAACAACAGCCATTGATTCGTTAGCAACCTTCAAGGATTTACAACAAGCTGGGCAGCATAGGAGGGATCTTCTAACCCAGCTGACCAACAGATTATTAAAGGGTCTTGACAACAGTAGGCAAAGCCTAACAGCATCACAAATAACCAAGTAGCTCTTGACAATACCAGCAAGCTCACACAGTTTCTTTATTGAGCTATAGCAGCCTTCAGACATTGGTTTTCCAAGTATGCTTGCAAAAGATTGAGGATAAAAGGCAAATAATTGGTAGCACATGTACTCTGGATATACCGGTGACTCTAAAGAAAGAGTAGACGCAGCTTACAAAGCGCACAGAACAATTTACAAAGATTTTGATGCAGTTTCCAAAGAGGTGTGCAAAGTTGGTCAAGTCTGTGATAGAGCTTGAGGTCGAGGATCGTCAAGAGATCCAAGGAGATCAGGGTTTTTATTTAGTCTTGAGGACAGGATCTTTCCCATATTTCAGACTACAGTGCACTCAAACGCTCTCAGACCTCACAGATCACTGTAATTAAGCCATCTCTATGTTTGATGTGTTTGAGCAAGCACTCTGCAGCCCACAACTATAAGCTTTGGAGAGGGATGGGCCTAATAGTTTGCAACCTGACAGTTTTGAGCTATTGACTCTGTGACTTGGTCATAGCTACTGACTCTATGACTTGGAACCCTTCACCATAATATCTCCTTCCTTGGTGCTTACCACATGCATCTCAGCTCATTTCATAGCAGCATCTCAGCAAGCGTTTCGTCGTTTTACCTCAGCTATACGTCGAGCAGCAAAGCGAGATCATCAAGCAGCGTAGTATTTTTTTTTAACGTCATCGGCACAGCAGACAGCAGTGATGATAGCTTGCGCAGTAGTTGGCTTGTGGTTCAGAAGTATTGAGCATCAAAGCAATCAACAACAGCGATCACAGCTTGAGGAAAGTTAAGCGTAGATGCAGAGCATTTGACAAGCAACTCAAGTAATTTATTTATCTTTTTTACATAGCAATTCTTTCATTTCAAGTCTTACTTCCAGCGCAGAGATACTAATCATAGAAAGTTACTAAAAGGAGAGGGCAGTGTGAGTGTGGACTTGGGAAGCATCATTGAGCATCAAAGCTCTTAGGTTAGCGCGCCATCCAAGCACAGAAGGAGAAGAAGAGAGTTAAAAAATTGGCTGCAAATAGGGTTACATTTTGTTTTTTGACCCCAACTTGGGGTTGGGAACCCTTTTTACATTCCCCATGTGCATACGTTCTACACATGGTGATTTTGTTGAGGATCTATGTGGTTATCTTTACAGGGATGGTTTGGCATTGCTTGCATAGGATGCTGTATGTGGAGACTTGATCGAGTGCCCTACACTCATGATCAGAGATGACTATATACTCAAGGATGGGTATCATGATGACATGCATTCAGTGGGTGATGATGTGGATAGTATAGGTTATTATATGGGTGATGATGATCGTAGTGATCATTCATGGGATACATTTTTTAAGTTATGGCATGACAGGATTGGATCCTTGGAGGTCGTGTATCGAGCATGCTGACACTTTCGTAGCTATCATAGTGGTGTTTGCATGGGCCTTGCGAGCTTCTACGACTCACCCACGACATCGACTAGCCATCATCTCATTGATTCTCATTTACTTAGACCGACTCATTCATTGTATTATGATGGGGATGATGAGGATGATGCTGTATTGTACACACACACACATGATGATATTGATGTATCGCACAACATACACATGATGATAGTGATACACATGCACATGATGCCACTAACACACATGCATATGATAATGTTGTATGTGCTAGTGATAGCGAGAGAGAGAGAGAGAGAGAGAAATGAAATGAA
This sequence comes from Cibotium barometz, assembly GCF_041138505.1. Taxonomy (NCBI): domain Eukaryota; kingdom Viridiplantae; phylum Streptophyta; class Polypodiopsida; order Cyatheales; family Cibotiaceae; genus Cibotium; species Cibotium barometz. Next base: position 15,009,553 of record NC_141081.1, read on the forward strand.
ATGAAATGACATATTAACGTCTCTAAGAGGCCATTATGGCCTATGAGACCAAAACTGAGAGTACATATGAAGTTGGTGTGTCATCAAAGAGAACAACTAAATGAGACTAAAAAGTACAATAAACTGATTGTCTTACAGTTATAAAAACAGAATTGTAAGACTCCGAGATGATATTGAGTAGAAAATACTGGAAAATGTATATCAAGTAGATCCATGTATGCTAATCAGTTGAAGTGTTGCCCTCTCCTTAGATCAAGTATCTCCGCCATGTGGCTGTCTAGAATGGAGAGGTCGTAGAAGCAAGGTAGGCGCCTCCGATGCCGAGCAACAATGGCACTGATTTGGTGATGGCGAGGATGCCGTGGTTAGGATCCTGGTGGGCGTGGCCGACGAGCATGACATAAGATGACTGCTCTATCAGTGGTGACTCCCTGAGAGAGAGAGAGAGAGAGAGAGAGAGAAATGAAATGTTATATTAACGTCTTCAAAAGGCCAAACTGACCTATGAGACCAAAGTTACAACCATGTGACATCTGATACACTGTCTAGAAAAGAAAAGAAAGAACTGAAGGTAAGTATCTAGCCCTACAATACATCAGTAGGGAGCATCCGGAAGCAGCAACTAGGGAGAGTGGGAAGCTAATGCTACTAGTCAAAATGGGGTGCATGAGTACATGAATACATGAATATGGGGGAGTACAAAAGAGAGAGAGAGAGAGAGAGAGAGAGCCCAATATTTTAAAAAAACACTTAGACAAAATTTTAAAAAAAGACATTGTTTTTTTTAGAAACGAAAAAAATCCCCATTTCTGAAACGCATTTCGAGCGTTTCGGCTGTTTCGGGGTTTCGGCTGTTTCTCAGCCCAGAAATGCGTTTCTATGTGATTACATGCACAGGTAAGACCTTGATTTCCTAACAATAATTAGGCCTACTAATGAGCCATGGATGGAGGTCAAATTTGTTGGTGAACGCCATGTGAAGGGAAAACCTCACATGTTTAGTCCAAATTTTAAGCAAATCAAAGTATGATGGTGGTGTTCACAGTAGAAACCTACCTAGATTTACTTTGGAAGCGATGATTGCACGAAATGCCTAGATAAATGTTAAGCAACCCTGCACCTAGCGAGTTTACTGGTGGCTAGATTATGGCTTGGATGGGAAACTGAGGTAGTGGACATGGTGATATCTTTCATCTCTGGTTGTATACGGGTTGGATTGGCTTGGCACTAGGTTGATATAGAGGTTTGACCTTGGCATCTAGAAGAAGGTTTGGTTGTATCAAGGTCCAGTCTTAGGGGGAAACTAGCCATTCCACCTTAGACTTGGGTACTTAGCGAGGGTTTTACGTGGGGCATGTCCTAGTACTTGGGCTTGCATTTCTCCCTTCAATTGGGCATATATCTCTTCCTTCAGCATTTCATATATCACTTTCCTTTGGGCATGCATTTGCTCGGTCCATTCCTTTTCAAGCTCCTGTCACATGGTGTTCATCTCTGTCCTTATGTGAAGCTGTATCTCCTCATAAAGGGCCTCATCTCGTCGGGCCATCTTCGTAATCCTTCGTGAGCCAGGGGACATGATTCCTTCCCTCAGTCTTCTGCGGTAGGCATTTGGTGCCTTCGTGGGGGTGTGAAAGGTTGTCTCACCATCCTGTTCCCCCTCTAGGGGTTGAGACATGTTTTCCCCTACTAGTTGCTGCCTTGGGGGCCTGAGCAAGCCATAGGTGGGAAAAGGGAAGGCGAGCAAGCCGTGGGTGGGAAAAGGGATGGCGACCTGCGCACAGGGCAGCAAGCAAGCCTACAGCGGCGGGCAGAGCAGAGCAGCGAGGTGGCCTGCGCACAGGGCACCGAGGCAGCCTACAGAGGCGTGCACGGAGGCGGGCAGAGAGAAAGAGCCCATGTGCTGTTCAGCCCTGCACTTCCCTGCAGCCCAGGAGTCGCCACAGAGAGAGAGAGAGAGAGAGAGAGATGATTAGATTGATATTAAGCTTGAGAGAGAGAGAGAGAGAGAGCCTTTAGTTGTTTTGCAGGTCAAAAATCAATTAGGCGACTGGATCTGGGCTCCACCAATTCCTGGGACTTTTGTGGTAAACATTGGAGATATGTTAAAGGTCTGTTTCTTTTGCAGGACTCTTGTGGTAAACATTGGAGATGTTAAAGATCTGTTTCTCTATGTGCATTCAAGGTTTCAATTGCAGTTATGCTTTGTTTATTTTCAAGGTTTGGATTTGAGTGTCATAACAAGAACTGCAGGCTTGTTTTCTCTACTTGAGAAGCTTAATGGGCTATTTTGGTGAGCCGCAGATTCTTAGCAGTGGACGATATCAACCAACTCTACATCGGGTGATCAACAACAACTCAAAGTATCGTGTGTCAGTGCCATTTTTCTTGGAGGTCTCTCTCTCTCTCTCTCTCTCTCTCTCTCTTATTTTCCATTCCATGATGAGATATGCCATGGACATTATTGTATCACTTTGGTCTCATAGGCCCATTGGGTCTTTAGTAGTCGCTCTCTCTCTCTCTCTCTCTCTCTCTCTCTCTCTCTCTCTCCCCGTGCGCGCCTGTGTGTGCGCATGTGTGTGAGAGTCATGTTATCTAGTAGGTTTCTTGATATGGTTGATGGTTCTTCTATTACTATAGTATTACTATCATGGCCCAATTAGGCCCCCCAAAGAGGTGAACAATCTCTCTCTATGTCTGTGTGTATGCCTGTATGTCCATAAGTAGATACCCATACGTAAACACATAGTAGGCATGCATGTACTGTGTAAGGTGCCTGTATTGATGTGGAAACAATTCTACATATACCCGCACACATGCTCACACGTGTGAGAGTAGTTAACTGATTCATAAAGTTACAGGTCTCTCATTCCTCAGAAACAACAGAGGGTTTGTACTCAAGCACAGGTTAAAATGGGGTTCTGGCAAGTAAATTAGGTCTTATTTTGTGTTCTTTCTGGTGGCAGCCCAATTTCAATGCAGTGATGGAGCCATTCGAATTTTGTGGGCTCGGAGCACAAAATGAGGAGGACACGTGTACAGGAGCAAAGCCAGTTATATACGGAGAGCATCTTGTAAAGAAAGTGCTCACCAACTTCTAAAATAAGTAAATACTTTTGCATCATTGGCATTGTTGGTTTACTGTGGAGAAATCTGAATGACTTGGCATCTTTGGAGTATTTTAAGAGTCATTTTTCAAAATTGTGCTAATAGTGAGAAACCATTGAGTTTGTGTGGTGAACCCTTTTTCTTGTGCTACAAAACAAGACAGCTTGTCATTGAGTTCGCTACAAAAACAAGACCTTATGCATAAAGCTAATACATGCATGCATAAGGCCTTATGCATAGGCCTATGCATGCATGTAGAAGGTCTTATGCATAAGGTATATGCATGCATGTATGTAAGACATTTCCATGCATGCACTGAAGGTCAAATCTCCTAATTTCAGATTTTAACGCTTATTACTACACATTATAATGGATGGTGTTGAAGAGGCATCAAGATTTTCTCAATAATTTTTGGGGAAAAATAATCCTTCATCTCCTTCTTGCGCTAAAACCCGCCTGCGTTTTTCTTTCTCACTCCTATTTTACGTTTTCTCTCTCTCTCTCTCTCTCTCTCTCCTATTTTCCAGCTAGGTCCTTTTTGCGCTGCCAGGCAAAGCTTTTAAATCATTTAAAAAGCTTTAATTCTTTTCTATTAATTATTTTTTCTTTGATGCGCCCAGCGCTGCCGCTAGTTTGCTTCAATTTCCTCGTTAATTTTTCTCCCTTTTTCTTATCCTACAGGGCAATTGCCGGCTGTTTAATATTTTTTCTTTTTTCTTTTTTGCCAAACTAAGCCGTCGCCTGTTGCTTCCCTTTCCATGTGCACTTAGCGCTGCCGATTAAAAAATCTTGGAGAGCTTTATTGCAAGCTTTAAACCTTTACTATTAAAGTTATATATATATATATATATATATATATATATATATATATATATATATATGAAAAATCATCACAATTTTCCTTCAGCTGGTTCATCATTTTTCTTCTCTCTTGCTGATTTACTCGTCTTCCTTGTCTCCTTTCATGGACCGCCAAACGACGTTTCTTCGCCTACAAGCTGACGACTTCCATTGCTACGCTTTAAAGCTTTTATATTATTTAAAATATTTAATATTTAAAGCTTAAAACCTTAAATATTTAAAAGCTTTACAATTTCTCTCTCTCTCTCTCTCTCTCTCTTCGTATGCTGTCTCTTCATTTCACCTAACGCAGCTGCCACCTAAGCTTAACACTAAGCTTTATATTATTAAGCTTTACATTAAAGCTTGACTTTAAGCTTTAAAGCTATTTGTTATAACTAGTGGCATGATCCATCCCTGATTGAGCAAGAGTAATTTTGCGTGTATAAAATAGACGGCTCGTCCTTGTCTACCTCCAATTAGTACAATGGAGAGAGATTGTTGCCCATGAGTCCCAAGGGTACGGGTTCAAGCCCTTAGTACGCAAGCGGTGGCATGCATGGGTGTATATGTTGTGCTATACTTCCTAATTCCAACCAATTTCATATATTTAAAAAATATGCATGTCCTAGGAGGGTGAATAGATAAGCCTTATATTTGAAGCCCATAATGGACTTCATGGTCCTCAACCAATCAACCTTATATATAAACACATCATGCTTGCCATATATATATCCATATAGAAGCTCATAAAGCACCAAACTTGGCATATAAATATACGTCTAGCATTCCAACCCAATAAAATGTTGACAATCTTAACAAACACCTGAACACGGCTTTAAAACAATATTTGGACAAGTGGATTCTCTCTCCTTGGAAGCGTATACTCTTCGCCTTCATCTGGCAAAATATACTCAAGACAAAAACATTAGCTATTGAAGATGCAATTCTCGAAGAAAAAAAGAAGGATAAGGATAAAACCTTACAAAACTCATTTGGTGGATCAATATTTGAGGCGAACGGTGTTTGAATAAGCTCGTAAACAACAAATTGAAAAATTATGTATTGTCCAGTGTCTGCATCGAAAATCTAACTTATCAGGCTTTTCATAATCCACAAACATTACACATACATGAAGTTGATCTGCAATCTTAGATTGTAAATTTCAAGGAGCCCAAATCTCTCGTTGTAAGTATCTTGACCATACAAACCTAACAATGATATGGGTTTTAAAAAATAAAGATATTTCTTGTTACAAAAAGAATATATCAATAACAATATAAATTTATCAAATAAAACATAAAAGCTATATAAAAAGGAAGTTTCTATATATATCGTAAAATACCGGTCCTCTCTAATAGTTCGATAATTAGAGATGTTGTTGCTTGTCCTTCCCAAAATGAAGAGTCTACAATTTAGCCATGAATATTAAATAGGTTTTGAAAAATAATATCACTTATAGTATAGCAACCATCTAGAAAAAGTTACTTTCATTATCTTATCCATCATCATAAACAAATGAAAAATGATCTTCTTGTCACATCCATCTTAAGCAATATACTCCTAATATCAAATATAACACTCTCTATATGTGTGTGCGTGTGTGTGTGTTCAGTAGCTTGAGCCAAGTAAGGAATAAAATAATGGTATTGTATATATAAAAGTAATCCAGAAGCAAACAAAGATTGCACATGTCACATCTTTGCAAACATTCTACATTCAAATGCTTACTTCATTGTACAGAGATATGTATAAATGTAGTCTCTAATATTTGTAGGCTACCAATTACATTTACATTCTTTTGCATGTCATTTGCAAAACCTTCTTGTAGACAACATTGGTTCTGAAGACTTTGTTTGAATCTTTTATGCTGCTTTTGTATTTCACAATATGCTTTACACACACTTTCAGTGCATCGGATGATCTAACACGTGACATAGCAACGTACAGTTGTCCATGTGTGAATACTTGTATGGTCAGATAAAGTTTCAATACACTCAATGTTTATCCTTGGGACTTATTTATTGACACACCAAAAGCTAACCTAATAGAAAATTATCTCCTTCTCATGTCAAAAGACAATTGAAACATGGTAGGTATGAATGTTATCCTAGGAATAAAGATCCTGTCTCTAATATTTGTACCTGTAATGATTTTTGCTTCTATCACGTTTGAGTTAAATTGCTTGCATATCAATTCGATACCATTACAAAGTCCCTGTCGAATGTCCAAATTACGAAGCAACATGATAGGAGTATAAATCTTTAGAAGTAAGCGGTGAGGAGGGTAACCACTACCTAAGTTCAAACTGTTCAAGTACTCAATTGGATACAATGTTGCGTCATTCTCAGAAGAAACAAGCGAATCTGCACTGAGGTATTCTTTTTCAAGACCGGGCAATGCACTCAAGGCTAGTTCATTGATCTCATCAACCTCTAGATTTTGTGGTGCAAGAATAGCAAGGTAGCATGCATAATCCTCCACTCTCTAAAGATCTTTTTTCATACCCATTCTACCAAACTCAAAACAGAGTTGCCATGGATCAACATTTGTGGGCGGAATCACCACACTATCTTCATTGTTTGGCTGGCCTTTAGGGCCATCTCCAATTTGTAATGTCCATTTAACAAATTCATGTTATAAGCACTGTCTAATCCGCATATTTTGCGTGAGCTTTAAAACATTCACATATCTCTTTATATGTGACCGGTAAAACGTTTCATCAACAATTTGCTTACGTGATCTCTTTGGCACAACTGGTAACCACCAAGAGCATAACTTTTCCACCAAACACTATATCACTTTGCATAATGTCTTTCAATGTCCTGTCCAAGCTTCATATACGTACGGATGCATCATTAGAGCTTCGTCCCAAATGATTACCCTTGCAAGCTTCAACCCCTCAGCCAATGGGCTATTAGCTTTGATTCCACAAGTGCTAAAAGCATTGAGTACCAATGGGATTTTGAAATGTGAGTGAGTTGTACAACCATCTGAGAGTAACAATGCAGCTATTCCAGACAATGCACATGCCAAGGCAACTTGTTTCTCTCCACACTATCGAGATAGCAAGGCATTGTAAAGATAGGTTTTTCTTTATTCACCTCGTCTACCAAGGAAAAAAACACCACCCTGGTTTAAAGAAACAGCATTAAGAATAGTATCAAATGCTCTTGATTGACAACTATTAAGACTCCTTTCTATGGAAACAGCAAAATCAGCTTGCTGAAGAGAATCAAACATCATCTCTTCCATCAGCAAACCATTGTTGACAGTGGAAACACTTGATCTATCAGGAATAGGCAACCCTTCAAAATCAACTAGCCGCTTTCCATACTGTTGTAAGAGGTCTTGCATGTGCAACAAAGCCTGATTCTTTGCTATAAAATGACAAACACCAACATCGACACACCCTCTCTGCTATAAGGAATGGAAAAAATCTTCTGAAAGTTCGGTGGAGAGTTTGTCCCAAAGCTAGGGTATATAGGCTCATAAAAAACCATTATAATGACAAATAATTGACGCGATTGGAATCCTGTATTCTGAATTGAAGCTTCTTGGAGACACATATACCACTCCTCATCACTCTCCAGCATTCCTCTAGCTTCACATGTAGCCTTAAAACATGGATACAAATGTCCATTCACTGTTCGTAAATCCTCAAAAGATTTAACACCCTTTTCACACTGTGAGTACCATGCGTAAGTAATACTGCTCACCTGCACTCGGACTAACATTATACATATGTCCGATCATATTACGTATTTTTCTTTTAGTCCATGAGCGAAGATCTGAATTCTACATCCACTTGCAAGGGAAATCAACATAAAGTAAGCTATTTGCATCCGCATACAATTGATTGGCTTTGAACCATTCGATGAGAGATGTTCTTTGGCTTCTGTCACAACTAATCACATCACGCAAGTCAACTTGGTTATTGAAAAGCACATTATTATGCATCAGGAGATGAACATGTAACCTTTGTATATCGGGCTTTTCATCGTGCAAATCATATTGATATATGTACTAGCATGCCTCTGACGCACATGTACCGTGCATCCAAATTTTGACTAACCTCATCAATAACCCCATTTCTGTCTTACAACTCTATAGTAGCTCTATCATGTCCTTTGTATACATACTTATACAAATACTTTACAGTTGTAATGGTAGAGCATACTTCTATGTTAATATGGCCTTTGTACCTCAGAGAGAGAAAAGGGTTATATGGAACAACCCATCAACTATGCACCCTATGATCCTTTACCTGGATGAAACTATCATTGTCTCGCCGCATGTAAGTTGGATACCCATTGTCATCAACGCTAGTAGTCTCGCAAAAATTTCGAGGGTATTGATGTTTATAACTCCCGTTAACCATGCAAGGAGAGCGCATATTTAGTTCACCACACATGGTCCATGACATTACAATGACTAATTATGCTATGCAACTGGAGAAACAACACCTTGTCAAGAAGTTCAGCACATACCAACATATCATAGTAGTGAGCAATCTCAATCGGTTTACATCCACTTTCCAATATCAATAATATATGTGCATATGGCAAGTCTCTTTTTTGAAATTCAATAACAGAAACAAATCCCGATACCCTTCCAAATATTAAATTTTTTTTCACCAATAAGTGCATCATGTCCTTATGCTTCTCATAAAAGACCCGTGCAATCAAGTCGGGTCGATCTTGGGCAACCTGACCCGACAATAATGCATTGGTTATTTCATCCCACTTGGGATTATAAGTAAAGGTAATAAACAGGTCAGGTTTACCCATCTTCTTAACAATAGCCATTGAATCCTGGTACAATTGATGCATATATCTAGGCTCCCCAGTATATGTAAATGGCAGTACTACCCTGCGTCCAACAATGCTTGCAGAGACTCTGTTGACCCACCCCATCGCTTAAATTTACCATATCTGCAAGACCTTGGTGCACTTCAGCACGCAATGCTTTTTGGTTATTGCGTATCCATACTAATATGGATTCTTTCATGCTACTATATGCATCAACAATCATGTACTGTTGCAAAAGACGACCACCGCATAGAAGGCATGCATTTGTATCTTTCCTGAAGTATATATGCATAATATTGTCGTTGAGTTACGATCTTTATCTCCTCATTTGAATCTTCTATATTCCTACCATTGAGTGGAATTCCAACATGCCAACCATCCTCTCCTCGAGTATATATGCATAATATCTTTCCTGAAGTATATATGCATAATATTGTCGTTGAGTTACGATCTTTATCTCCTCATTTGAATCTTCTATATTTCTACCATTGAGTGGAATTCCAACATGCCAACCATCCTCTCCTCGAGAAAATAGAAGAACATATAACATAGGCATATATGATCGATGCAAGTTAGATATTTATTTTATAGCACCTGTGCGTGACATTATTTGAATGTCTCTATGCCCCACATGAAAATCATCTCCTTGAGTCGGCATGATAGCTGCTACTCACTTCCTATAGGAACCAAGTATTGCCTTGAGGTTGATCACACTTCAATGATGACCATTCTCAAATCTACATGTGGACTTGACAACAACATTTCTCTCATTGAATGAAGTGCACGGACGTACGGATTATATCCATACATCATTGTTTGCAACCTTTCAAGAATGTTATAATTTAAAGACGGAATCCCATGAAGTCTAATCTCTAATTCATGCTCTGTATCATACACATAAAGCTAGGCAAATCAAGAAGCCACATCTCGTGTTTCATCAACATGATGATAAGTTGTACCATGGATTTGAAAATTGAATACTCCTCCCCCCTAATGAACTGACTATCCAAGTGAGCACCCAGTGAAACAAATACCAAGGCATTATTATAAGAGCGTATTTTCTTTCTGTATTCCTTACTTGCATTATCATTACCAAGTAAGAACTTAACCATTGTAGGAGGTGGATTTTCTAAAGGTAGTAAAGAGACCTTCCCGCTTTCACAACAGTGTTTGCCCACATATTGTCCAAGCTTTCTTGACGCCTCACATTTTCAAATTATTGCACCATAAAAATGGCACTTATAAGAAAGGGCTCCTAAAATGAGTGAAGAGTACAATCTTAAAACTATACCACCATAGTTGTTGGGTGCTTAACATTCCGAGAGGCAAAGAAAACACCCGCCTTATAGAGTGGCATTCAGATTTAATATCTTTCATATCCACCAACGACACAGGTTATAGAATGAAAATTATCATCCATAGGCAGCTCATTTAAATCAAATGAAAAGGGACCTCGTGCCATATCTCTATGTGTCTAAGCATTTTGATGTTCATTGATAGGTTCTTGAAGAAGCGTAGCATTGGCAATTAGTATGTTACTTGAATCTAAGTGGATTCTGCCATGGAGTTCTCTATGCTCCTCATTTTCAACCCTTCCAAATGTTTCAACTTCACTTATGTTAAAGTAATCTGTTAGATTAACAACATTTTGTTTTCGAATGCAAGCCCTTGTCCGTGACCGATTACGGTGAGTCATGCGTGTTGCATCCAAAATTCGAAGCCGAAGAACTTGGTTCAAAATCAAGTACGTACAGCTCTTAACCATCTTCAATCTCCTTTGAAACACAAAATAACGAATACTATTTTTTCTTAACTTCAAACAACATAATACTGCCTTATTACATTTATTCTACTTCAACATCCATTATCACGTGTGACCCTACTCCGAATGGACTCAACTCATAACAATGTAATTCTTAGAGAAGTTTATAATAGATAAGTAGGTGCAACATATACAATTCATCTTCACATAGATAAGTGAGGATAACAAAGACACTCCCTCTTCAAAGAGAGAACAGAGAGAAGGAGAGAGAGACAATGACATAGAGAGAGAGAGAGAGAGAGAGAGAGAGAGAGAGAGGGTGACATAAAGAGAGAGAGTTTTGAAAAAGATAAAGAACAAAAACACAAAACATGTTGAGAGACATAAAATAAGAGCGTGAGAACAAAATAGAAGGGAGAAGTATTGAATTTGAGAAAATAGAAATTTCATATATATCGCCAAAATGGAGAGTCAAATCTAAAAGTTGCAATACATTTTGTCCCTATAGCAAAAAACATCATTGCTCTCACAAAATCTCTAGGCAACTACCCTGGTTTCTAACACATGGCTCATCTTTTTCATAATTGCATTGAGTCGATTAACAAATATCTTTAGACTCAATACCTCCAAGCCTAATGTACACACTTGCTCTTTTAGAGAATCGACTTGTTCTTTACATTGTCCATTATATCCACCTAGACGTTTCCCAATTTCAACATGCATGTTCTCCATGAAAGAAATCATGTCTAGTTAGTTTGCCTCCATGCGGCCACTACTGTCAAGGACGTGATGGAGATGATGAGTCAACTCATCTCTTAACGTATCTCCCCTTTGGCTGCCACTTCCACGGATCTCATCCCAAAGGGCATTTGAGTACTCCTTGCAAGCAACCGGATTTTTCTTAGTGCGCTCGCATGTATCCGCAATGGTTTGTAGACGTTTAGAGCGTATTTGTCTAGATGGAGACCTTGACCGAGCAAGGTGTTTAGCAGCTCGAACATTCATCAACTCAAGCGGGGTAGACAAAGCTACTTCTTCATTGGAAGAATCATTCACAGCAACTACAGCTTTGGAGCAGTTATTATCATTTTGAATTTCCATTTGCTGAAATCAAAAATTAATATCTTAAGGCTCTACAATTATCTCTATGTATCTTTGCCAACATATAACTAACCCTGGTAACCTACATATATACCAACACTATATACATAAAAAAGGTCTCCGGCCGTGACCAAAAAAAAAAAAAGTACACATTGATACATATAATTATCTATGAAAAGGTTTTTTTCTTTTTCAAGAACGTATATAAGACTACATATATAAGACTACTACATGTGTATATTCTCCAAGGCTACTATAGTTTGTATATTCTATATATTATGTACAATCTCAAAGGCAGAAGTCTAAAAAATGAAAGGTTTCTAATATATCAATATTTTTAATACAAATTATCAACAATAAAACACTCATAAGATAGAAAGAGATAAAAAGAGTATCTTGATGTGTACAGTCGTCTCTCTCTCTCCCTCTTTCTCTAGCTAACCAAACATACGACCAAAAAAAAAAAAATCCTTTATCTATGCATCCCTTATTAACACAAAAATTGAGAGAGATAGAAACGGCATCAAAAAAAACTAACCTCAAGTTGAAGAGAGAATTGCACTCGAAAGCACCAACTTTGATTCAATTGTCCTTGTGCTTGCTTCTACACAATCATATACAGAGCCCCAAAAAATTAACAAACTTATGATCTCTCTATTTTTGTCACCCTATCCTAACTACATTTCACACCAAATACAAAATAAAGAGCAAGAATAACTATTGGTGTATTTCATGTGTGTGTGTCTATGAAAGAGAGAGAGAGAGAGAGAGAGAGAGAGAGAGACAATCAAACATAGAGAAGAGGAGAGAGAGAGAGAGAGAGAGAGAGACAATCAAACATAGAGAAGAGGAGAGAGAAGGGGGGGAGAGAGAGAGAGAGAGAGAGAGAAGACTCATCCATCAATAATCTTAAATCTTATTACATTATCTTTACCAACTTCCTTAACGGAATACACTTCAATATCTACCTAAAAATAAAGCGCTTTTCCTCGGAGCTCCTACATCTACTATCCATAATGTAAAAGCCATCTAATAATCCCAATGCCTCTTTGATTAAGAGGAGCTTGAGATTGTCATCTAGCATATAAGGGTCTAAGACTATATAAATATATCGAGGATTAATATCATCCCACCCATCAAAACCAAGAACTTCCCATTTTGGGCTACCACCCCCTCTCTCTCACTCTCTCTCCCTCATTTCCCATCACTAAGCACAGCCAGCATGCAACCCCCCTCTAGCTCTCTCTGGAACCATGCATGCTAGCCCCCCTCTCTCTCTCTCTCTCTCTCGCCCGTTGCGTGCTTCCCCCCCCCTCTCTCACTCTCTCTCTCTCCCTCCTTTCCCATCACTAAGCATAGCCAGCATGCAACCCCCCCTCTCTCTCTAGAACCATGTATGCTACCTCTCTCTCTCTCTCTCTCTCTCTCTTGCCCGCTGCATGATACCCCCCCTCTCTCTCACTCTCTCTCCCTCCTTTCCCATCACTAAGCACGGCCAGCATGCAACCCCCCTCTCTCCGGAACGTTGCATGATCTCTCTCTCTCTCTCTCTCTCTCTCTCTCTCTCTCTCTCTCTCTCTCTCTCTCTCTCTCTCTCTCCCCCCTACCGCCCCCTCTCTCTCACTCTGTCTCCCTCCTTTCCCATTGCTAAGCACGGCCAGAAGCACGGTATGGGGAGGGCCTACAATAAAAAAAGCACAAGAATGAGCACGTCCAGCCAATCGGGAGCGCGAACCAACACAGTAAAAAAGCACATCCAGTGGAGCACGTCTTGCTAATAGCTTGCAAGACACACAAAGGGTTAGCCTGCCAATAGGCTATAAGAAACACAAAGAGAGAGAGAGAGAGAGAGAGAGAGAGAGAGAGAGGGACAGATAGAGAGGCTCACCAAACCAAGGAGCGGCACGTTTGCAAACACGACGACGACGAAACGAAGGATTCAAACGAAGGAGCTGGTGTGTTTGCATCCATCATATTCGGAGAGGTGGAGGCGACCGCTACAACCTACAGCCTGCAGCTTGGGACTTGCAAGAGAGAGAGAGGCGGCCCATTCCTTGCATTAACCACAGCGGCGGCTCATGCTCATGCAGAGGTCTGGACGTGGAGGGTGCAAAAAAATGTTACACGTGGCGGGCAAGTGCAAGCCGTGTAATAGATAGATAGAAGCTTAATAAGCTTTAAAGCTATTCGTTATAAAGTTATAACATAAGCTTTAAAAGCTTATAACATAAGCCTATAAACTCAAAGCTTTTAAAAAGCTTCAAGCCTCTACTTTCCCTCTTTCCTCATCTTTATCTCTATCTTATCTCTTTACTTTTATCTTGCTACTATACATCTACATGTATAGTATATATGTAAACTACATATGTTTACTTGCATTGTTTTGTTAGCATAAGAAAGCACCCAATATACATCAACACACACCTAGGAACAAACCACCACCTAAGTGATGCATTTAACGCAGCATAATTGGTTATGACATGGCATGTTGGGATAGGTCGTTAAAGAGTACCACTCGGCACCACCTTAACATTTGACTTTAGGGCAAACTAAATACACTACAAACACACACACACACACAATCTTATGTTTATTAATAAAAGAGTTCAAAGGTGCATACAAAAATGAATGTGATTATCTATATAGCTATGCATTCAAGCCCCACTAGGGAAAACTATCTCTACTAAGATCTCAGAAAGCCCGTGCCTCCTCCTCCTCCTACTTATTTTTCTCACTATAATTTGGGCATGCTTGCAATGGTGTATCTGTGGTGTCTTTGATTGTTGAATGTTATATGGAATACTCCTCGAACTCCTTCCCCATCAATAAAAATTGTGTCTTTTAAATTGTAGATTATTTTGGTAATCACCAAATGAAATGTAGCCATGTCTACCCACGAGTCTTTACAGAAATTCAACTAATTGATAATATAAGGCCTTTAATTAGGTTTTCTTGCTCTTAAATGGTGCCATGATTGGAGCACTTGGGAAAGTTGCACATTAAAATTAAAGCAAGAGAGCTAATTAGTACACATGCATGAGAAAAAATCATAAAGAATAAGAAGAAGAAGCTCATCCTGGCCTCTTGGATGCATGCCAATCACACATGAAAAATATACAAAGTTATGCTCGAAAATAAGAAATAAAAGGTATAGTAGAAAAGGATTTAAATCACTATATATTTTATGTCAAGTTAAAGAAGAAGCTCGCCATAGTTGTCATGAAGCGTCACATCCAAAGCTTGTCTCTCCATATATTAATCTAGGATTTCTAACCCATCCCCATGAGTGTATGGTACAATCAGAAAACATACAAGTGAGCATGGAGATGGGCCACTATAACAAAAAGACTCGAGCTAATTTTTGATAAGTCTATTTAAAAAAGCACATGTGTATACCTTACAAATTCTCTTTCCATCCATAAGGCTAGATTTTGGAGAGGATGGAAAGGTGGTTTTGCTTCTAAAGGTGGTATTTGGAAAAAGGGAAGTAGTTTTTGGGAGAAAGGCGACAAGGATTTGAAGCCGTTGATCTAGATAACCATCCAATGGCTCAAAAAATTCCCATAAACCGTGCAACCTTTGCCCAAAGGTTTTTATGACTTTCTTCTTTTTACCCTTTGGATTTTTGGGAAGCTCCTTTCTTTATCCAAGCACTTGTACCCTTGGTGGAGCTTTTTGCTAGCCTTTCTTTTTCCCATAATATTTCTCATTGATTTGTTTGAAGCTTTAGTAATTCCCAAAAAATAAACCTTTTGGCCTTCTTTGCACCAAGTAAATTGTGTAAACCTTCATTTTTAAAATTTTCTTAAAAAATCCTTCTCCTTGAGTGGTCCCCAAAGCTGTGATACCACAACACTAGTAGGATCTTAAGACACTTGGAGAAGGAAACTCTAATTTCCCAATATAAAAAATGAGACCATAACATATACTTGCACAAATTGAAAGCATAAACCAAATAAAATAAATAAGAGAGAGATAGAGTAGAGGTCACCGTCAAGTGGGTTGTGAATCTCCCCTAACTAGAGTGTGGCCCTTATATCACTCTCCCATATTTATATGTATTAGAAAAAAGCACTTGCTTTCCAAAAAAGATAATTTTAAAACAAAGGACAAGTGCTTTTGCATTTATGAACATGCACGGTCTACAAAAATATAGCAAGCCTTAATATAAAGTCTTGGGCCTACCAAAAGTATAAAATCTTATTTGGTATATATAAAGGTATGACGCCTTATCCTTACAAAAATATTGATGCCTAAATATAAAACCATAAAAGTTATTCATATGTCTTCCAAAATATCCATAGTGGTCCAACACATGCTCCACTTATGAGATTAACACATAACCTGTCACTCAATCATTGCCTTCATCCAAAATAATATTAGTCACTGTACATAGCTAATTAAACATATTACTCCTAACTATATCATACCAGTGCACATAGCTGATTAAACACATTAATCCTAACTATATCATACCAGTGCACATAGCTGATTAAACACATTAATCCTAACTATATCATACCAGTGCACACAGCTGATTAAACACATTAAACATGGTGGATATCATACCAATGCGCACACAGCTTGATTAAACACATTAATCATGGCAGATGATATAAAAGAAGCATTCAAAATAAAATAATGGGCATCTCCATAGAGGTTACAATTCCTCAAGAAACGAGCCAGAAATAGGAAAGGCTAATTAGTAGATCAAAGTGGTTAATGGTGACTATTGGGAGTTAATCCTAAGGAGGATGGATTAGCAACCTTGGAAAGTGGTTTCTTTTATTCTGTTTTCCTTAAAATATTTTGTTGAGATTCATTTATTTTATTTATTTTTTGTTACTTTTTTAGCTTAACTTATATTTAGAGCAATCATTTGCAAGCATTACAAGGTTAGATTTGGTTAGTTAGTTAGAGGCTTCCTAATTATGGAGGGAAAGAGTTGAAGAGGGAGTCCAGAAAAGAACATAAAAATTACCATACGCTTATTCCTCCCTTGGTAACATTGAAACAGTTTTGTTGAGTGAGCAATGTAGCCTATGTGTTGCCTTTCACCACGTGTCATCAAATTTACAATAAATACCTTAAGATAGAGCTATTCTTGCTTTCTTCCTATTCCCATTAGGTTTTTTGATGGTTTTTTATATAAGTACATAAACGTACTCGTGTGACCTATGTGGTTAAACTGATTTACAACAACGAAGAATATAATGAAGAACCATAATGACTTTATGTGTTACTGCTGTTAGTGAAGTTGAATGACTTGAATGGAATATATCGCCTCATGAGGCTAAGGCCTTGATGAGGGGAATTAATGGCCTTGGATGACTAAGTGCTTTATGTGTAGAAGTTAATGGGGGATAATTCCATTATGAATATAGTCCATCATGGTGAACTCCATTAGGGTGCAACTTGATGAAGGCTTGATGGTTGGGGGGTCTTCATTGTTGGAGAACTATGGGTTGCAAACTAGAGTGTATGCTCAATGGTGGCATTAACACCATCAAATAGATAACCTATTGGGTTTGCACGTAAGGGCAATCCATGTGATGGGGTCATGGCATGGACGAGGATTTTGCCCACCATGGTCCCCTTTTCTAAAAGAAGTCAAGGCTAAGGAGTAGATTTGTGTGTACTTTTCTGCACTTTAAGTGCTCATAGAGAACTCCGAGGTCGTAGCCTATTAAGATTGTGGAAGCACTTACTATAATAAGTAGACTCGAGAGGAGACACTTGTGATAAGCACTTATTGCAAGTAGACTCGAGAGGAGACACTGGTGATAAGACAAATTGTGGATCTTGTGTTATTACATCTTTTTTTGATGTAGGTTCTTGTGCCATTCATGGAATCATGGAAGGGATGGAGTTAAAGAGTTGTTTTAAGAAGTAGGCTCCAATTTTAAGAGTTGAGGGCAGATGTTTGCCCTTACTTTTGCATTTCTCAAGTAAGTTCTTGTGTCTTCCCCAATTGTGAGGAGAGGTTCTTGTGTCTTCTCCAATTGTGAGAAGAGGTTCTTGCGTCTTCCTCAATTGTGAGAAGAGGTCCGTGTGTCTTCCCCAATTGTAAGGACAGTTTCTTGTGGTCTCTTCTTGCATTTCTTTAAGTTGCCAATTAATTAATTTGACAAAGCAAATTTTTGTGAGGCTTGTGTGGATGGTGATGGCTTCGATGATTAAGTTGCCATCATAGAAATCTTGAGATTCTAAGAGATTCTTGGGCAACTGGTATGTGTCAAGGGTTCTTTTTTAGCATGGTTTCATAGCCTTGTCCTTGGTTTCTATTCGATTTCTTGGTGGCTCATTAGGTATGATGTTATAAGGGTGGCTTTGGAAGCCACAGCTGGTGTTGCCTTCATGAAATCTTTAGGCTTCAACTAAGAAGTTTGGGTACCCAAGGGTAGTGACTTCGTTGAGCTTGAGGTTGCCTAATCCTTGGTCTATGTGGCCGTTGACAATTCTCTATTAAGGTAATGGTTTAGCACAAGCTTTGTTTGACGACTTCTTCGTTCTCTTTAATGGCCTTTTGGAAATCCACATCTTGGTATATCCATCATATAATAATATTGGGAAAATTATAGTGTTCTTGGGCACCCACCATTTTCTTGGCAATGGTATGAAGTTGGGGTGTATCTTGGTAGATGGGCTTGGTTATGTTGCTCAGTGGGTGTCAAGGAAGTGTTCTCTTCATTTTTGGAGAAGAGTTTTGATGTTAAAAATGGAAATTGATGTTGACTCTCCCAAGAGGGATTCCAACGTGTTGCACTAAGCATAAACAGGGAGGTGACTTTTGTCTCATCTAGTTGTGCAAACTTCCAAGATTTTGTGGTGGAAAGGTGTAATCTTGGTTCTCATCTTCACTATCGAACATTTATATATGTTAACTGAAGCATAAACAGGGAGGTGACTTTTGTCTCATCTAGTTGTGCAAACTTCCAAGCTTTTGTGGTGGAAAGGTGTAATCTTGGTTCTCATCTTCACTATCGAACATTTATATATGTTAACTGAAGCAATTTAGATAGTTGTGGCGAGAATGCTTTGGCCCATGGGATGAGCCTTCCCTATTTTTAAGTTTATTACATAGATGTGATTGGTTTTCAAATCATGAACCAGCCTTACTTCTCTCATGTAAGGCCACCTGGCGAATCATTATGTATGACCCTCTTCTCTGAAAATCCATCACCACAAATGTGTGGTGGAAACTTAATATGAGGGTCTTAATTTTCACATCTTGTAGGACAAGGTTTTGGCTATGTTTCCATTGGCAAGCCTCACTACAAGGCTTGTACCTACAAGTAGCGGCCTACCCTAGGCCTCCCAGTAATTCTTGGTAATCATGCTGACACTAGCACCACCATCCAAGATCACGGAGACCGTAAGTCCCTTGTACACGAAAACTTAATATGAGGGTCTTGATTTTCACATCTTGTAGGACAAGGGTTTGGCTATGTTTCCATTGGCAAGCCTCACTACAAGGCTTGTGCCTACGAGTAGCGGCCTACCCCAGGCCTCCCAGTAATCCTTGGTAATTATGCTGACATTAGCACCACCATCCAAGATCACAAAGACCGTAAGTCCCTTGCACACGATAGGTAACACCACATTCATTTCATCTCTTTCAAATTAGTGTCTCAGCTTATTCATGAGCACTTTGGGTTGTCCTTTGGTTTTGGCTATAGAGGGAGGGTACTTAATGGGGCATGGTTTTTCCTCTTCCTGGGCTCTTAAATTCCCAATCATCTAGTCTGATAAGTCTATCCAAAGGTAAGAATTTCTTTGTAAAAGAGAACTTGTTGAAACTCGAACCTTTGAGGATAAGAAGGCTATGATGCTTGTTATGTCCTGTGTGGGAGATACTTGCACTCACTATGCTCATACTCACTCAAAGGATAAGATGGATATGATGCTTGTTATGTCCCGTGGGTGATACTTATGCTCACTGGGCTCATATTCATTTTGAGGTGGGCTACGATTTGCTAATATGTAAGGTATGTGCACTGATCCTTCCCTAGGAGGTTGTGCCTATGAAGGGGATGAGATAAATTCATTGTCGATGATCACCTCAAAAAAGATGTTGTGCTAGCTATGGTGACCCATGGAAGGACATCTTTCACCTCCCATTCAGTCCTCCCTCTTTGCATCCACTAATAATGTGGGGCTTGGTTGGATTAGTTCCAAAGGCAGAGGCTCCAGAATTGGATTTGTTCTTGTAAGAATGGATACGGGTCTATCTAAGGCCTTGGGAAAAGTTTGAGAATCCTCACTGGTTCTCTAGGGTCTGGGATATGCTCAGGTGTGGTTTGTGGTTCGTACTCAACCACTTTCTCCAATACTAGCTCTAGTTCAACCTGTACCTTCCTTAAAAGATCTTGGGCTTGCTTCATTCTCTTTCTCCTACATGGGTGGGGTTTGGGTACCCCTTAAGTTTCTTTGGAAGATTTTCTAGTTTAAGGGTTTCTTTTCTTTGGAAAGAGCGGGTTTGAGCCAGAGATTGTTGACTATCTCTGCAAGAGGGGAGGCAACCTCGAAGCTCTCATTCAAACCATTTTCTTTGGAAAGAGCGGGTTTGAGCCAGAGATTGTTGGCTATCTCTACAAGAGGGGAGGCAACCTCGAAGCTCTCATTCAAACCATTTTCTTTGGGAAGAGCGGGATGGAGCAGCCAAAGATCGCTAGCTCTCTCTACAAGAGGAGAGGCAACCTCAGATCTCTCATTCGAACTGATTTCTCAATGGTCATGACGTTGCCCTTGACATTTGATCGTGTGTTGCGTTTACGTGCGCTATTCAAGGTCTTCCTTATGGACCTCTAGGTGTAGTTCATTAACCTTTTTAGGGGCTACTGTAGCTTTAGGAGCTTGCACCTTTGGCTCTTTAGTTGCATGCTTCGAAGTAGCTTGGGCTTTCTTCTTATTAGGAGCCTTGGTGTTCCTTTAGCTATGTCTCCCTCACCTTGTCTTAGAGCCTTGTAATTACATTAAGAGGGACTATGTAAATGATTCCTCCTTGTGTGCTTTAACATGTTATGCTCATTGACGTGGAGATAGACGCTTCTACCATGGGAGCACTTATCACTCTATTGGGATAATCCTTATAAGCATGGTCAAATCTGCACTTATAGCATATGCTACCATAAGGAATTACATTATGGTTTGGCATGGGATTTGAAGTGCCAGGAGCACTCAAGGTATTTGGTGCAGTGTCTTTATAAGGGCACTTCGCAATATGGTGTGGGCCTTTGCATCAGAAACATTACATCAATGGCCATGGGGGAAATGTCACTCTATTGGGATAATAACTTGTAAGCATGGTTAAATCCACACTTATGGCATATGCCCCCATAAGGAATTACATTGGGATTGGGCATGAGATTTAGAGTGCCACGAAAACTCAAGGATTTGGTGTGCAGGGCCTTTATGAGGGAACTCCACAAGATGTTGTGGGCCTTTGCATCAAAAACACCGTGTCCTTGAGGTCTCTTGCTCTTTGTTGCACTATGGCCTTGAATAGAGAGGTGTAGCCTATGGGTGAACCTTGGTCAAGACACCCATAGGGATAGTACTATTGCTACTCATATGGGTCTTGTTCGTCCATAAGACTCATAGCTCTCGTGTTCTTGGGTTTCAGTTTTTGGGTGTAGTTCTTTAAGAAACCCACTAGGGTGGTAATACCAAAGGTGGATATGGGATTTGGGGTGGTCCATACATTATTATTGCTCCCCTTGGTTTGGACAAACCATGTGAGCCTCCCTCTCCTCCTTCTAGTGAGAGTGTGTTTGCATAAGCTACCATAGATAAGCTATCCATATGTCATTAGTGTCCAAGATCATTTTCACCTTTTTTTCATGATCTCACATCCTCGTCACAATTTGTAGTTCTCACATCCCTTTATTAACCATCCTAATCTAGCCGTGTAGGGTTATTGCTAGAATTAGTGTGAGTGTCGAGAGAGGAGTGGGTGTTGAGGTCCTCTCAATAGTGTGTCTATACATCATTAAAGAACATGAATACTTTAGATGCATTGGCCATTCTCATCACACTATTGTAGTAGCCATATGTAGACCCCACATGGTAGCATGCGAGATGAAAGCTATAGCTCGCATTCTTTGCATAGCACCACACACTCTTAGGGGTGGCTCCTTGCGGATGCAGAGCCCAGATGATGTGGATGATGTTGGGGCATTATGGGATTCTAGTGGTCGTGCTCCTAGGTGTAATCGTTTGATTAACGAGATAGCACAAGACACTACTAGACCAAATTTGGGAGAAGAATTGTAGAGCCTCACCCGTGTTCAAGAAAGCATTGTGTCAAATAGTCTTAAAGGGTGTGTTGATGATCAAACATGGGGCTTTCTATCTTTAGGTGAGTTGAACTAGGTTACTTAGTTTGTGTAGGCACACCCTCACCTCAGAATCGGCCAAATATCTTTTAAGTGATGTGCATGCCATGACCTGTTCGCTACTCCCGTCACAACATGACACATGTTGTTGTCGATAACATGTGGAGTTTCCACTCTACTATGATGTACTATAATGTATTCCATTCCCTTACTGGGAACAATGGGAGGCATACTAGCCTGCATGATTTCAGACACTCTTTTTTGTGTCCACATGAGCCAAGAGACACTCTTTTTTGTGTCCACACGAGCCAAGAGACAAGCGCCTTATACCTCTCGTGTGTCAATAGGTGATAAGGCAAGACAAGAGCCAAATGCCTTATATCATCACCTCTTGTGTATTGAGAGTCAAGAGCCAAATGCCTTTACCATCACCTCTCATGTGCCAAGGGGATGTGTGATGCATGTGGGGAGTTGGTAGCACTACCTATACTTGAGGGCCTATACTTGAGGGAGATAACATTAAGGTGGTGAATTGGTGGAAATATGAGTATGTAGTACACTAGCTCAATGGTGGTGAGATGACCAGTCCAGAAGGTTGCAGCTCGTAGAGAAACATACTCACGTGCATTCTTTTCTACATCTTTTAGAGAGTACATCTACCCTTATATATGGCACACCCATTATGCCAAGTGGCATGACCTCCAATTTCATGCATGCTTGGAGCAATTTCTCATTGGTGTGGCTATCTCAGTGGTGGACTTTGTTGAGAACTACACCTTCTCACCTTGCCAATATGTGGATGGCAACACTATGGATCACTTGGTGGCATTTGATTGGTAGACGATTTCAGGCACTTTGGGATTCCACTCCATTTGGAACACCTCTCATAGTAGCGACCCCACTATATTCACATGATAGTTTGCATGCTTCTATGATGAAGCATGCATAGATGGTGATTAAGGAGACTATGTCATGTCTGCATGGGTTGATCCTTAGAGCGAGTGAGTGGGTAATTAAACCATAGCATCCCCGATGCATGTTGCACCTATGGAACATGATGTTGATGCCATATTTGCAGTTGACTATAGCCACCTTATAGATTTATTAATCATGGATAATGTCGGCTCATGACCTAAAGACTGCGGGTTCGAATCTTTTCCACCATTTCCCTTGTAAACTACTATATGGTTGGATGCTCTATTGCCTAAGAGCACTCTCAACGATGATGCCATGCATGGTCACGGGATTTAGTTTCATGCATATAGCATGATCGTGGGCATGTTCTACTACGTTCAATAGGTTCATAGGCACAAGAGATACATCTAATTCTAGTAGTACTAGGTTAATCGTGAATCCTACATCTTCTCTCATCTTGTGATTGCTTCAGCTTAATTTTAGAGCCGCAAATGCGGCACACTCGACCTCTCTAGCGGCTTCATGTAAATGCAAATGAGAGCATATTAGATGTTGTGAGAGCTAGAGAGAGGTTGATAATTAGTTTTCTATCATCGCAAATTGTACTTTGGCTTTTTATCATTGTATTCTTGGTGTCTCACTTTTTTCACTTTTTTCATTATCTTCTCTATGTGATTATTGCATTATTTGGTCTGATTGGTGTCATTTGTTTTATTTACAAAAGTAAGGTGTATTTTAGAGCCATAAATATTTTATCTTTTTAATTCTAGTTTTATTATATATTTGTTAGGTTTAGGGTAACAAATGATGCAAACATTCTCTTGCCTACCTTTTAATTTTGATGGACACATCAAAAAGTAAGCCCCTAGCCCACACAATTCAACAAAATGTGCGGGCCAGAGGTCTACTTTTTAATGTGTCTTAGAGAGCCCCTCAAAATTAGGCTTATGGCTCACACAATCCAACCAAATGTTCTTGGATATGATGGTGAAACTTTGTAAGAGTGAGGATGGGGTTCACATGTACACACTTGCAAAGTTTGGTCACCATCCGAGCACATTTAATTGGAATGTGTAAGCCAAGGGCCTACTTTTTAATGTATCTTTAAGGTCTTAGAGAGCCCCCTCGAAATTGGACCCTTGGCTCACACATTACAACCAAATGTAAAAGCCTGGTTCAGGTGAAAAAGCTGAGCAAGCAAAGGAAGCTACAAAGGCAAAGGAAGCGGTCCATGGGTAAGAGCATCATCATCTCTTTCTTTTTGTTTTTTGATATGACACTCCTTGGGTAGCTCTAGGAGCTACGCATCTCTAATTGAGGCACTATCTTTGCAGATGAAGAGATATCTATATTGTACGCAATAATTTGTATTGCATTGAGGTTTGGCAGCTAGATTTGCATTTCAAGCCTGTTTTGGCCTTTGTTTGGGCCAAGGTGTTTTTATGCACTTCTGGGAAGTTCTAGTTTGAATTGTTTCTATTTAAACTTTGGTTATTACAGTGCATCATTACATTTTTGAGTGTGCACATAGTGATCATGTATTGCTGATTGTGGGTGTATGTATGTGTACTCTAGTCATGTGTAAACATACAGATTGTGTAGAAGTACTGCTCTACAGGAGTTACATCAGATACTACTATGTTGTAGGTTACATACAGAAATTGTTTGTTTGCATATTTATGGTTATTGCAAAGCAAAGATGTCTGTTTGCATTATTTATGGTTATTTCTTTTATTGTGGAAAACCAAGTCACTTTGCAGAGCTGAATGTCGCAAGAAACAAAGTGACATAAAAAATAGCAAGTTGCGCAAAATAATTATGCATCTTCAAGTAAGCAAACTGAAGATAGAAGTGAGCATTTGTTTGTTATGCAACACATGTTAAATTCAGTAACTATAGATATATTCACAAACGGTGATGATGTATGGTATGTGGATTTGGGAGTCTCTAACCACATGACATGTCATGGTGAGTGGTTTAGAGATGTCAAAAATATGGAAAAACCAAGTTATGTAGAGACGGGAGATGACACAACTCACCCTATTACTCGCATTGGGAATGTGCCATTAGCTATGTAGAATGGCAAGATGAGGTACTTGGCTGATGTATTTCATGTGCCTAATATAATAAAATTGGTTTATGTTAGGTAGATGGTTGAGCAGGGTTTGCAGATACGCTTTAACCCTAAGGACTGCTATGTTAAGGACTTCAACAATAAATGTTGTTTGGTTCCAAAGGGCAAAAGAGTGGACATAATGTTTACTTTGGATGTAAGCAAGCTTGAGGTAAAAGCTGCTATGTTTGCATAAGGTGCAGGTGTTATGGCCGAGATAGATATCTAGCACAAACGTATTAGTTATGTGAATGAGAAACGAAATGAAGTCTATGCAGAATTCAGAAATTGTTACAAGTTTGCCAAGTTTAAGGTGGATGGATGAAGTATGTGAAGCATGTCAGTTTGGGAAAAGCAAACAAAGAATGTATTTCCACATAACATGAGTGTAAGTAAGAGAGAACATTAATGGGAGGATGTCGTTTACTATATATCTTTCATTAATGAGACCACACAAGGAAGGTGTGGGTCTATTTCATGAAAGAGAAAAGTGAAGTGTTTACTCACTTTCATAATTTCAAAATGTTGACTGAAAAGCAAATAGGTTTGCAAGTTAAGTGCCCAAGGTTAGATGGAGGGGGAGAGTAGTTCTCTTCTGATGAGCTCAGTGAGTACTTCTCTAATGAGTTTAGTGAGAGTACTTCTCTAATGAGTACTTGAAAAATCATGGAATGTAGAGAAAATTAACATGCAGGTACACTCTACACAATTCACATGCAGGTACACTCTGCAGGCAGCAAAATGGTGTTGCAGAGAGAGGAAGAATAAGCACATTGCATAGGTTTCTTGTGAATTGAGAGGAATAATGGGCACATTGTAGAGGTTTCTCATGAATTAATATCAAGTTGAGAAGAGCATGCCTCACCATTATTGGGATGAAGCAATTGCGACTGCAGTTACATTACGAACAGGACCCCCATAATGATAGTGCATGGTGTGACTAGAGGAGAAGTATACTGGTAGAAAACTAGATATGTCACAGTTGAAAGTGTTTGGATGCATTACATATGTACACATTCCTGATGAGCTATGTAATAAGTTGGATCCAAAGGCTGAAAAATGTGTGTTCATTGATTACTTCCTTTAGTAAAAGAGATATAGATGTTATAACCCTATCACACTAAGATGAGGGTGAGAAGGGATGTTGTCTTGGATGAGATGAGCAGTTGGTATGCTGTTGTAAAAGACTCAATTGGGGATGATACACAAGAGCAGGTGGTTGCATAGAATACAGGTCAGTAAATCACAGTTTCATTGAGTGGACCGAGAGAGTTCACTAGAAATGGGTCTCTTGATAGACCATGGAGTGGTAGGCTGCATCAAAAAATATGTTCTACAGGTAACAAGTGTGTTACATATAAAGGTAAAGAGAAGGTTGATGATTCTCTTGGTATGTGTGCCATTTTAGCACAAGGGATTCATTTGTTGATGGAGAGTCTTGTGACTCATAGCAGAGCCTTGATGAGGTGTGCAAGGAAGGCTAAGGCTTCCCACAAGGACACCGACTATAGATCTAGGACCATGCAAGTTGGGTAGGGTCAAAAACCCTATTCAAAGATTGACCTATGATGGTTATATAGCTCACCATTATGCATACATGGCAAAGGTTATGCAGAAGGTTGAACCCACATGTTTTAAGTTGCTATTGGGCATGTACATTGGGAGAAAGCCATGAATGAAGAAATGGCTTCATTGGACACAAATAAGACATGATAATTAATGCCTTTTATTGAGGGTAAAAAGGTTATTGACTGTAAGTGAGGCTACAAATTAAAGCATAACTCAGATTGAAGCATTAGCAAAGTACGAGGCGAGATTGGTTGCCAAAGGTTATGCTTAGACCTATGACATTGATTATATGAGGAAACATTCAGTGGAAAAATCGTGAGAGCTGTTATTATAGTGGCTACATCAAAAGGTTGGGTTTTGCATGGATGTAAAGAATGTGTTCTTGCATGGTGAGTTACAAGAAGAAGTATATTTAGACTAGCCACCTGGTTATGAGGATTTAAGTCACCTAAATTATGAGGATTTAAGTCACCTAAATTATGTGTGCACGCTATATAAAGCCTTGTATGGCTTGAAGCAAGCACCGAGAGCATGGCATGATAAGATTACATAGTATCTTATCACCATTGGCTCTTTCATATGGCAAATGTTAATCATTCACTCTATGTTCGAAAGAGTAAGTGGATTGTGGTCATCACTATCTGTGTGGATGACTTGATTGTTAGGAGTGACAATGAAGAGGAAGTTGAGAATGTAAAGGGTCTCCTCAAGAAGAAGTTTGACATGAAGGACTTAGGTGAGCTAAGACACTTTCTTGGCATTGAGGATATCAGGATGCCTGAGAGCATATGGCTGTAGAGACAGTATGTATTAGATATGTTATTCAAATATGGTATGGTTGGCTGTAAGCCCATTTCTATATCGTTGAATCAGAATGGCAAGCTGAGTGCAAATTTAGGTGAGAAAATATTTTCTTATTAGTAGAAGAAATTTTATAGTGTTTCAAAAATCATGTTATCTCATAGTTTTTGCTTGTATACCATTACTAGAGGATTATTTTATTTTATTTTTTTGCACAAAGACATTGATTGGTTTGAAGATACTATTCTCTAGATAATCATATGAACAAGCAAGTCAATTCCATTTGGAATCATAACTGCTTTTAATATGTGAGAATAGAAAGTCTTTATATTCTTTTCTAAGACTGTTGAGTAAGCTTTATATTCTTTTCTAAGACTGTTGAGTAAGCTTAGACAGTGCTCGAAGAAAACATATTTTTTAACTAATCAAAATAAGGACAACTCTCAAATCTATCCTCATTTTTTGTTTCAGAAATCTCTACTATATGCTGGTTTTATAACTAAAATATACGAAAAATCATTCCTCAATAAAATAAGGGCTACTTTAAATCTCAGCCAGTTCTCCCGATAAAAATACACTAGAATGCCATTTTTTAAAAAGCATTGGTAAGCTATGATGTATCCTCTCCATTTGTCAAAGTTTTTGAGCTCTTTTCCAAAAGTGTCACAAGGCGATCATAAATGCTCTTTTTGAATTTGTCATGTCATCATAAATGCTCTCCACTTATTTCTTTTCGAAATTAAATTGCAAGGAAAATTCACATGGTAAAGCCAATAGTAATAAAGAAAAGAAGAATAAAATGTACCATACATAAAGATTGAAAAAACAAGTTAAAATTTCACACTTACCCTGTGCAGAGAGAGAGAGAGAGAGAGAGAGAGAGAGAGAGAGAGAGAGAGCACAGTGTAGAAGTGAAGAGATAGGAAAATAATCATGTGAAAGGAGAAGCTATTGAATAGCTTCTACTTCACTAGGCCCCTCAATCCTTGCATCTCTTTATGTAAAGGCATTAAAATAGTAGAGTAGTTAAAACTTCCCCTTTGACTATAGAGGCTTGTGATTGGTCCACATCATGCAAGTCAAATTGGCCTATGACTGCTTCATATCATGCCACATATTGTGGGACCAACCATTGTCCAACTCCAGTAGATACAAGCCTAGAATGTAAAGACTGTCATAACGTTAAGAAAGATAGAAAAGGGGGCAAGGACTTTAGCCCCGGTGGAGGAGGTGGCATCCTGATTCCTCCCTCTCCCATGGGATGTGGGTTTGATTCCTACCCTCCCCTTCCCCTTCCCCGAGAGGATGCAGGTTTGATTCTTGCCCACCCTCATACGCTATGCACATGGCTCCATTCGATGCCCTCCGTCCAGCCTTAAAAATGGTTGATTTATCTCTTGCACACGAGGATTGCCAACGGAAAGGGGTAGTATAGGTAGGTAGGACAGAGCTATATCAGCCGAACTTTTGTTCCATGGGTTAAGATCTTCGGGCCAGTGGAAGCTCCTCGATTGCAAATCAACAAAAGTGCCACATCTGAAAAACTCTC
The DNA here is from genome assembly GCF_041138505.1 of Cibotium barometz. Classification (NCBI taxonomy): domain Eukaryota; kingdom Viridiplantae; phylum Streptophyta; class Polypodiopsida; order Cyatheales; family Cibotiaceae; genus Cibotium; species Cibotium barometz. The sequence continues at coordinate 15,038,459 of NC_141081.1, forward strand.
TCTCGCCTCTCTCTCTTGAATGGAGCTGGACAGACTGTTGAAATCATGGTCTCATTGAACGGAGCTCAAACGGAGCTTCCTCTTCCATGTGGGTAGCCTATCAAAGGGAAAAGAAGCTCGAGAAGGAAAAAGTGGGTGATGTACCTCCTTGCAAAAAAAAGCAAAAAAAAAATGACACTTCACACTTCAAAAAAAAAAAGAAAGAAAGAAAAATGACACTTTGGTAAGTAATGGGCGCCGGGTGACCGACATGTGACCTGCGCTGAGTCTGGACTCTGTGTGCCGCGCCGTTTGTGGGAATGGGCCTACTGTCATGTGTGCAAACGGTAGTCACAGTCCTCTCAGACTGGAGTCTCGACCTCACCGTCAAGCCTCGGTCGATAGAAGCGGCGCCGGGCCCGCACCTTTGCAACGTCCTCGCGGATCACCATCAATTCAAAGCCTTTTGCGAACACGGCCCCACGACGATCTATGGATTTCTAGGTTATAACTACCTATGCATATAGCCTGCTGAAAATTCCACACCGCGTCAATTTTTAAAAAGCAGGAACGATGGGTCATGTTTGCAAAGATCCACTCCGAATTCTTTTTTCTTTTTTCTTTTTTTTTGGGGGGAAAAGAAAAGCTAGATTTGATCTCAAAACTTATGAGATTTAATGTTTGCAATTGCTTAATGGTGTCTTTTTTTCAAAGTAAAAGTGGGGCGGCGGGGGGGCCCGCAGCCTGAGACTACGAAAAGAAGGACGCACTTTTTTTCTTCCTTTTTTTTCCCCTATGAGCCTGAGCCAACTCTAATAGTACAAAATTACGTTTCAATGTATTGTCCGTACTTGATTTCTCAATGTGGCATGCCCAATACGTGCTTAGCCTTGGTAATTTCGATTTAGGAAAATACCTTCTCGTATTTATTGAGTTATTTTGAACCACCACGTTCTTTACACTTTCGTCTTTCGTCTAACTATGAATCTCTTCTTGTTGCAAGTGAAGCATGGAGACGGTGGACACACAACAATACCCGTATTTTACACTCACAACTGTAGTCTAGTGGTTAAAGAGGCCGAGTGTGATATCCCACAGGTACTGTGTTCGAGCCCCTGCAGGGGGACCTGTACCTTGTTGCAGGTGGATGTGTACCCCTTGAGCTGGTGGTGGTGTGTGAGTTACTCACAAGTCGGTTGTAAATACACAATTTCCTACGGGTAGTTATAAATACACAATTTCCTACGTTTGAAGTTCAAGCAGAAAATAATAATCGTTATTATCGCTCCTTGTTAAATTGGTGAATTGTGGACGCACTAGTTCTAAGTTCAAAATTCAAATCTACTCTTCCCCACTTTGAGTAATCTACTCGGCCCCGGGTTGTTGCAATATCCGACCTTTGCATGTCGGACACACATGTTTTGTTTTGTGGCCGTGTTTGGTGGGCTAGCCTCATAGTCGTCCACGAACATTGTGAAATTATAAAGCAACAACACGTTGGCCAAGGCCTTTGTGCATATAGAGTTTAACTATTCAACTAAATGAAAATGAAATGCACTTCAACTATTCAACTCTTCAACTAACATCGGTAAATAGCACTTGCAAAAGATGTTGGACCTTGGCCCCTAACCCTAGGGCCAATCATCAACCAAAATGGTCAAAATGATAGTTATTGCTGACATGCTTAAATATGTGCATGTTTGTAGAAATTAATTCCCTAACAAGTTAACAAGTTAAAAACCATCTCAAAATTAGGTAGTATGAAAGGAGAAAACCAAGCAATCAATCTCAAAATTGGCTAGCATGAAAGGCGGTAAATCCTCATGTCACAGTGGTTCCATTTATTGTTTTGGTAGACCCCCAAGATTATCCCAATAAAGTACGAAGCAATCAATCTAGAGTTTGGTCACTTACACTTGGTTTAGGATAATCAAGTGTCTTTTGAAACAAGTGAAACGCTCTCTTCATGCATGCTTTGTGCCATGGGAAATGAACTACAATTTATATCTTCAACCAACATCGATAAATAACACTAGCAAGGACCTTGGCACCTCACCTCCAACCCAAGGGCCAATCATCAACTAAAATGGTCAACTAGTGGCCCAAATGGTAGTTATAACCATCACGGTTAAGTGTGTGCATGTTTGTAGAAACTATAACAAGTTAACAACCCTCTTCTAGTATGAAAAGAGAACACCAACAAAAGCAATCAATCTAGAGTCTTGCTAACTTACACTTGGTTGGCAACCTATTCAATTTTGAAAGCAACTCCCTTAGTTATCCTACTTCAAAGTCAAATTGGTTGTTTTCAACCAACTACTAAGCGGTTGTTATTGTCAACTAGCTTGATCAAGTATGTATAAAGCCGATGTGATGTAAGATTCAAATCTTTGTGAACTATGCGTAATTCTATGAATGGCCATGAATCAAGCTAGTTATTGTCAACTAGCTTGATCAAGTATGTATAAAGCCGATGTGATGTAAAATTCAAAGCTTTGTGAACCATGTGTAATTCTATGAATGGCCATTACACACTTGCCATAAAAAACAATGATCTCCAATGGTATTACCATTATGACACAATCTTTCCCTATCCTAATTCCATGGTTGAGGATTTCACATGTAGGGATTTAATTATGATCTTTATAATGTGTGGTCTCTCCATGGCACCTTTTCCAAAAGGTACAGGTATACTTTGTTTCAAAGACATAACAAATTATGCTTATTTTGTGATCTAAAGTAATAAGTTATAACCCAAACCTAAAGTAATAAGTTATAACCCAAACCTTTGAAGTTGCAAGAACAATCTTACGGCAAGTTTACATCAATACAAAGAAAAAGGCAACATCATTGTTGGAAAAGCAAAGCACCTATACTATACTTAGAACTGCCTTGTAAAAATGGGAGTATGCAAAAGGAAGAAGGGAAAAAAAGGTGAATTTCTAGTAGTATCATTGAGACAAGAAAATTATTTCATTATTTCTAAAAAGTTTTTTGAAGTTTTGAAGGCCTTTATATGATTGGCAATTTGGAGTGATTAAAACAATTTCAAAGTTTAGTGAATATCCCATGCAAGAGGAAGGTGAAAAAGTATGTTATGCCCCCAAAAAAGACATCTAAGTCACTAAATCTAGTATTAACAAACAATGCTTTATATAAGGACGAGAGCTCAAGTCCCACCCTACTATTATGTAAGCTTCCAATCAAGCTAGAGCATGGATCAATCCAATGTATGCAAGAGGGAGAGAGTAGGGGAAGATGAAGAAGAGAGCTCATACGAATTATTTTACAAGGGGAATGACTTGTTCTATTGGGAGTTAATGTCGAAATTCCTTATATACAAGAGGCTAGTGTTCACATTTGATCGGGTATACCTAAAATTAGTCCATGTCTCACTAGTCTATCTTATAGCAAGTATATACATGAAGTCTTGGACTTCCCTATATTACATTAAGCACATTGTAAGGCAGTTTTGTATGTTCCAGCACCATGTTAACAAAGTAAGTTAGCATTATAAAAGCCTTACAAAACTTTGGACGAGGCACGATCATGTTAATTGGAGTGGTTAACAACATGGCTTGTTTTGCGATACCACCCAACCCTTACTCGAAAACAAGCATACATATTTATGAACATGTGTGCATGCACACACATACATATTTATGAGCACATGTACGTGCACACACATACACATGCAAACATACACACATATCTATCTACATACGTAACTATGTGCACACACAGTTACATATGTGTGTGTGTGTGTGTGTGTGTGTGTGTGAGAGAGAGAGAGAGAGAGAGAGAGAGAGAGAGAGAGAGAGAGAGAGAGAGAGAGATTGGATTTAAAAATCAAAAGCCATATGAAAATGGCATGCTAATTATTATGAATGTGGTTATTTCTAGATAAATTGCTCTACATACATACACACTGTGAGTAAGTGTTTGTGCACATGCGCACGTGTGTAAAACCAAACCTATTCATCATTATTTATGATAAACAACATTTGTATCATTATGATTGAATTCATGGATTTTTTTCTAGGCGACATTCTAATTCTGAAAATATAAAGGACCATTTAAGCTTTATTATAATAACATTTTGAACATTTAACCTTTGTTACATGAACATTCTTAACCAAGAACATTTAAGCTTTATTACAAGTGGATGTCTATGTGTGTGTGTGTGTGTGTGTGTGTGTGTGTGTGTGTGTGTGTGTGTGTGTGAGAGAGAGAGAGAGAGAGAGAGAGAGAGAGAGAGTATAACACTCAAAGTTGATGGACTTGTAGGCCCCAACAATTAAGGCTTGTGCATGAGCTTCTTGTTTTTCACTAGCAAGGTATTCAAATTACAAGCCCTACGACAATGTCACACTTAATCATTGAAGCTTATTGTGGTCTAAAAACACGTGAATATGTCAAGAGAAATCACATTGTTCTTATATATACACATATGTGCACATGCACATGCGTGCACACAAGTGCACACACACACACACACACACACACAGAGAGAGAGAGAGAGAGAGAGAGAGAGATTTGAGATTACATTACAAGCTTGTTAGTTATTCTAACTAATATTGTGATTCCCATTTAAAAAATTTGTGTTTGTGCATGCATGTGCACTTGTGTGCACATGCACATGGGTGCCCTGAGAGAGAGAGAGAGAGAGAGAGAGAGAGAGAGAGAGAGATTTGAGATTACAATACAAGTTTATTAGTTACTCTCACTAAGATTATGATTTCCATTAAAGAATTTGTGTTTGCTTTGTTAAACAATTAGCACACAAAGCGGCTTATGTGAGGAGCTAGAAGATCAAGTTATACGATAGGTTGACATACCTACAAGAAAGTTAAATATCTTCCAAGTGTTATGAAAGCTAAGCAATATTAAGTTCTTAGAGAGCTCATGCTTGCTAAATGTTGGGGCTTCTATTTTAAGGATTCCCAAAGTAATGTGTGGTGCGTGCTTTTTCACATTAGCCTTCTCTCATCACCTCCTATGAATGGTGGTTAGAAGCATTTTTTATGCTTAAAGTACTACCACAATAATTTCAAGTTGTAGTACAATTCATCAATTAGGTATTGAGAGCTTTTTATAGATATCATCCTATCTGAGTTAAGGGCCACATGCCTATGTTTATCTTGAAGAGACGTAGCCAAATGGGTCTCTCAGGATATTATCCTTGAGCACTTTATGAATCTTGCCTTGGGTGATGTGATTATTAAAGATAGGCACACTCCTTAGTGCTCCAAAAGAAAGCAATTAAATTAGACATGGCATGGATTTTACACATCTTTGCATTTTGTGCGAATGAATACAATAAAACATTGAAATCTTTTTTGGAATAGTTGTGTATGAGTATGGTGGGGAGTGTGTTGCAACACAATTTTTTTTGCAGGATTATCCTGATGGGTTTTTTTGGAATATATATTTATGTTCATAAAATAGCCTAACAAAGCTAACGAGATTATCCTGTTGGATTTATAACAAACTAGAATTGAGCTAATGAGATTATCCTGATGGATTTATAACAAGCAAGAATTGAGATGGTGTTATATTTAACTAGCCCCAAGCTCAGTAGTTGTTCACATAAAACTACCCCCCCTGGGTCTCACTTTGGCCCCCTAAGCAGTTCATTGATACCCTAACAAACCACTGGGGGACATCCACTTGCCAATCGGGCTAGAATTTGAAGAACTTTGAACACCAGCTAAAGGCGTTGGTTAGATTTAACACTAGCCTCTTGCACATTCAAAACTACTTAGAGCAAGCAAAAACATACAATGCTTGCCCTGCCTTTTATGCTTTCAACCCTACTTATTTGCTCATCTCCATTTTTTCTCACTTGAGTAAATGTGATTGACCCTCTTGAACGGTAGATGGAGCCCTCCTTACTACTATATCGATTGCTACCCCCATCCTACGTGAACCAAATAGCCTCTAGTTGGACCCCCGATGTTTGTCCCTCATAATGGTGTGAATAGGCTTTGATCTGTTCAACAGTGCTTCTTCCTCATGGGAAAGCTAAAGGTTAGCTCTAGTGTGGGGTGAACACGTGGGACCACCCTCTAAGACCAAGCTGCGTATGGATGGGGAACATGAGTGTGGTATAAATTGGTATTGCACACAAAAGATAAATAGGCTCTTGCGTTCATAAGTCCCTAACTTCCTAGGCATAGGAGCTTGGGGGGGACTAATGTGAAAATTTTGTCATTTTATCTTTGTGTGTTTTTATTTTTTAAAGTTGTGAAAAGACATTGAGAATCTAGAAAATAGAAAGTGCGTACATTGTTGCACCCTGCTCTTTTTGCAGCTTATTTATTGTGTCTCAAGCTGCTTGTCTTGTTATTTTCTCAACTGCTTTCAGAGCTTGCTCCGGCGAGTCTTGTGCCTTCAAGCTTCTACAACCTAGCTTTCTACTTAGCATCGCTGCTATGGCTTTGGCTACGTCCATGGCAATGGCTACTTGCCAGGGAAGAGTCATGGCTGCCCTCCTTGTGGTGATGGTATGCTTGATGGGATCGTTCCACCACACCTCTGCTCTCGTGTATAATGTCGGTGATCGCTCCTCTTGGACACTCCCCCCTTCAGTCAACTATAATCGCTGGGCGGCATCGAAGGCCTTCCATGTGAATGATGTACTTAGTAAGTCCCAAGTCCTTTGCAGGAGCACTATTAGCACAGTTATGCTAGGAGTATAATCATGGTGAGTGTTAAGGGTACTACTGTATGCGAGCTAGATCTGAGGTTTTGTGTGCTTCTGTAGAGGAGGGGGTTATATATGCAGTGTGTTTGTGCGGGTGCAGGATTCTCTTACTCGGCTGAGATTCACAACGTGATGATGGTAAGCAGGGCGGACTATCTAAAGTGCAACTCAGCGAGGCCCCTTGCAGTGTACACCAACGGAAACACTCTCGTGAGGCTGTCAAGGAAGGGCTCCTACTACTTCATCTGTGGTGTGCCTGGCCACTGCCAGGGTGGCATGAAAATGATAGTCACCGTCAACTAAGGTCCGTTTAAGTACTAATGGTTAGTAATGTTAATCCATAACTAACCATAGTCTATAATTATGCTTATCTTGAAGTCACATGGTTGCTCTTCTAATATGTTATATACCCCATGGCTAATATCATGTGCTAGTTATTATGTAAGATTCCTAGCTTGGCCAAGGGCAACAGCAGTTGCACTTCATGTCCCTATGGGCAATGTGAATTCTTCCCATATGCTTACCTTAAGCCGAACATCCTTGGTTTAGTAATAAAATACGTTTTTAAGAAGTCGTGGATTTTGTTATAGCTGAATTAGCTTGTATTGGAATGCCGCAATCGATTGATGAAAGTGCTTCTTGCGTTGCTTATTTAGTTAATTTGTGCAATACTCTTTCTTTTTGGGGGCTTCTTAAGTGATAAATGGAGACAATTTATTTAATTTACATCTAGCGGTCAATATCTATTTAACATGAATATGTTCTTAATAGTACATAATAATGCATTATGATATAATTCCGCTTTTGTCGTTTTCACCTCCGATTGCGCAGTTTCTGAGCACGAGAAGTGTCAAGGGTAAAGACGATGAATCTTTTGAAAGGTTTTTTATATTTTTTTACTGAATTCTTTTAAAAAAAAATATATACAATAGTCCACCTTTTACAAAATGTAGATCAGATCTCATCAAAAACCTATTACAACTCCAACTCTTGACTATTTTGCAGTCCACAAATCACACCTTGTGCCACCTCTCATCCTTGCACACAATAGATGATTGGTCCCAACTGATGTGATAACCCAACTGGATGCCAGCCACGAGCAAAGTCTCGGTGGTGCACCTCTTAGGAGTCCGCTCCTCCATAACCTCTTTCTTGGTCCATATCTTAACATCAGGCTTTCTTCCAATTGGGTTCTCTATCAGTGCCATAAAAGTGTCTAGAGGTTGTTTCTCCTTTTGATATTACCTTTGTGTTTTAGGCTCAAACTTTTCCAATCCAACTCTATTATTTTTTTTTGACACCAACTCCTTCAAATCTTTCCCTGCATATACGTGCCACGTGCCATGAAAGCTTTTAAAATAAGGCAACACATTGTATTTAATTGTTTGTATATGCACATTCCATGAGGGCTTTTAAAATGAGGCAACCCATTGTATTTAATTGTTTGAATATATGTATGTAGCTGAATGGTGTGGATTGTATGTGAATATATTTACAATGAAGGATATTTAAATCTAATTCTAGTGGTAGGTGGCGTAACATTCCTGAACTGCTACTTTTATTTGTGATTGTTGGGCATTTTTATCTGATGAAGGTACCTTTATCTAATTAACAAAATTTCTACATGGTCTATAGAATCCAGAATAAATGTGTAAATAATAAATCTATGTATGCGTCATAAAATTTAGTGTTCATACAAAAAGTATACCCCATGGAAAAATTAATGATTAGCAGATGAGAGATTTCTAAGTGGAAGAATCCCATTGTCTCCTCCAACGGATGTTGATAACTTTGATCTGGTTTGGTTCATGCAGTCAAGATTGCAAAACCCAAATATATATTAAGTATTGTTTAGAGTCAAACAATGTAAATACCCGAGATCAAACAGGTCGGGGTTTGCAATGGATGTCAATAATTTTTCTTGAGAATTCTTCACATGGAAGGGAAGAATTCTTTGGCCACGTCGAAGGGAAGAAATGATTGGAAACGAACCATGACTTGATGGCAATGCGAATGAAGATGAATGTTTCGTTCAGGCGCATGCTTCAGGAGTTTTACTATATATATATATATATATATATACACATAATATATTGATGGAAATGAGCAAGACCTATAAGCGTGTGGGAATGTGATCATTAAGTAATAAGAACGGTTATGTTATATGTGCATTATGGGGGGTAGGGGGGACCAAAGCCACACAGAGCGGGGGCAATGTAGAGAAGGTGCTAAGAGAACTTAAAATCGTGACAAGTAATATGATCAAAGCTAGAGATTGGCGAAATGGATATCAACGTAGACACGGCCGTAACTACAGAAAACTTGAGTAGTAAGATGTTGCTAAAAGAGTAAACAATAAAGATTGTGGGAACTGTCAGGCGCCAAAGGCTTATGGCTAAAGTCCATGCAAAGTTAGTAGCCAAACCATTCTACCATATCGCACTTCTAGCTCACCGCCGCCACATGATCTATATAGAGCCCTCGCCTCACCACTCCCTAGCTACAGGCCTACCGGCGTTTAAAAACACAGTGATAAGCCCCGCCACTAGGATACTAGTCTAGTCTTCTTGTAAGTGTGATTAGACTAATACTTGATTAGCCACTAGACCTCCCCTTTAGAAGTCTTATCCCAACCCCAATGTGATAAGCCCCTTTATTTAGATGTATTACCCCGGTGTTCCATACCACAAGGACATTGGTCTAGTCTTCTTTTAAGTGGAAAGCTGTGATTAGACTAATGCTTTCATTAGCCACTGGACCTTCCCTCTAGATGTCTTATCACAACACCAATGTGCATTGTGAACCAAACCGTAGTCTTCTTGTAAGTCGAAAGCTATGATTAGACTAATGCTTCATTAACCACTAGATCTCCCCTTAAGATGTCTTATCCCAACACCCATGTTAACCAAATCCTAGGTTATATATACTTCCCTCCTTAACAACTGTTCATTATACTTAGCAATGATACTCTAAATGACTCTATAGATACCACTCACTCTTTCAAATAACTAGTTCTAAACAATCCTTCCACTTGACTAGACACTTTTAATAATAGGACTTTTTTGGACCATTTCATCCACCAATTAATGTTTCTCCAAAGAACATAAATTGCCATATCCTCAAGATTGGAAATCTTCTCCATTGAAAATATCTCATAATTCTTACAAAGACATTCATTCAACGATTCACATGCAACCCTATGTGATTGATGATGTGTTAGTCGTGACTCCCAAAGGTGGTAGTGTGTTTGGTTAACATGGAGTGTTTTAAGCATTTGGATGTAGAATTGCCAAGAATACATTGACAATGTCTAGCACAAATGCACTAAAGAAGGTCATATTATTTTCATTCATGAAACCTTGTGTGATTCAAGATGTGTTAAATCACAACTCCGGGAGGTGGTAGTGGGTTTGGTTATAGCATGGAGCGTTTCAAGCATTTGGATATACAATTGCCAAGAATACATTGACAATGGCCTAATCAGAAAAGAGTTATAAAACATGTAAATAATATTCCTTCATTACAAGCTTCCCATTTCTCTTTTCTCTCCCTTGGAACCTTAAGGGTTTGAGCATGTAGGGTTTGGGGAGGTATTGTTATTTCATAGATTGCATGCCCTCTCCCTTCTCCTCTCTGCTCTTCTCCTCCTCTCTCCCTTCTTGCAGGTCTAACTATTGCTAGCGACTGGATCGAAGCTGTTGGCAAACGATACCAGCCATTGCTTTAATGAACACAACACCCTCCTTCGACACAAGGAGTTACATAGGTGTGATAATGATGAGCATTGGATAACCACTTTTAAGAAGCGAGCTCTCAAGACCACGATGAAGCTCTTAAGCATCATCGGTACACTTTTGCAATTGGGCAAGTTTTCTCATAACCCTGTTTGAACAAGTTAATATCTTTGGCGTCAATAATCAAGGAGATTATTATTGCTCTGTGAATTTTGTTTGAATCTACCTTGAGCTTTTGAATATACCTAGCTGCTCACCCTCGCCCACATGTCACTCAGCCTCAACCCAGCACTGACAAGCCATCATATGTCACTCACAAGCCATCACTCGGGCTTCAACCATCATGCACAACTTGCTATATGTTACTCATAGTCCTACACAACATGCATACTCACATGGAGTAAGTATTTGAGAAGATATCATGAATTAAGAAACATCTCATGTCCACCTTTTCCAAGGGTATGTCACACCAACTATTATATCCCAAGGTTAACTAGGGATAAGACTTGTAGGTTAGGTTTACCTTAGCCTAGGTGTAAGGCATGTTAAGTGGGGGTTAGTAGCTTTTATGAGATGTGCTACATTTGGCTCCTAGGTTACAGGAGGCCTATGTAAGTGACTTTATGAGTCATTTTGAGAGAGAGATCCTCAGACTCGGACTTGAGGCCTTATGGATATTGTGTGCTTATATCTGCTTGGTGTGTACTGGTGATATGGGACATTGGAGACTTTACACTTGGAGCTATGTCTCTCATGCTACTATCCCCATGTGCTCGAGAGTGAGCCTGAATGGCTCTATGGTTTGGTGGTGAGCTAGATGCTTTAGCCTATGTATGTTTTCATTTTTGTTTGTGACACATGGGAACATAGTCCAAGTCCACATGTGTCAATTTACAGGGTGGACATACCAATGTTGGGATGGGGTGCAAGCATGGGTGCACTACAGGGGTGACTTGCCATTTGAAAAAAGCATGTGCATGGGGTATTTTGGGCAACTTTGGCCATAAGTAATCTTTATGCTTAAAAAGAGGAGAAGAAAGTTGAAAAGCTTGTGTCGAGTTATTTTGGAGCTATGCTTGTTATTTTGGGTGTTTGCTTGCATGTTAGGGATACAAGCGTATTTGAAGCGTGGGCTGAAAGTCGACCTCTATGAGTTGTATCTACTCTAAAAGCTGGAGCTATAATATTCTAGCCTTTAAAGGTAGCCATCTTAATCTTTCTAAACTATTTATCCTCCTCTACTCCATGGCCGAACAACAAGAAACTTCAGGGATGCATGGCCAGCCCACGATGGTGTCATCGGTTTGTGAGCTCGTGAGGATACTACCATGCATTTCACAGAAGTTCCTCTCGGACCTCAAGTACACATGACTTCGATACATCAGGTACCATCTCAATACTTGGGACAGCTGGTTCCTATGGCAAGTTCAAGTATTAAATCTAATTTTTACTTTGCTTTGTCTCAGTACTCACATTTGCATCATCAATAATATATGAGCTATGTGTAGCCTCCTCTACCATCTGGAGCCATCACCCGCTCCTCCTCAACCTCATGTATCTCCTTTTGTGGATTCTTTGTACTCCACTGTGCTTGATTTATAGAGATAGTTGGTGAGGTAATTGTGCTCCTAAGCTCCCCAAGATGTAGCTAGTAATCCTCCTCCTTTGTAGGTTTCCTTCCACCCGAAACCTTTTTCCGCCATCGTTGATGAGAAAAAAGAGTGTGAGGAACTTTACTTGGTTAGCTGGCTTGGGGGGGAGACTTCAGAGGAAGTGGACGGCTTTCTTTGATCTATGCAAGTACCTTGATGCTCAACATATTGGTGGCGAGTTTCAAATCATGCTACAACATAAAGCAATTGATTGATCCAAATAAGGTTATAAAGGTCTTGGAATTGCCAATTCAAGGGACGATTAGGCCAATGAAATCATTGCTTGGCTTCACTAGCTTTTTCAGGAAGTTCATCAAGGCTTATGCCAAGATTGCTACCCCTTTGTCTCAGCTTTTTAAAGGGGTCGAGAAGCAAGAAGAGCACAATAAGTCCTCTAGTGGTTTGGAGTGACAAGGTGGGTAGGTATTTTAGAGCACTCAAGGAGCTAGTCACCTTAGCAACTATGTTGTAGATAGTGGATCCTAGTAAACCTTTTGTGGTTAAAATGGATGCTAGTGATTATGCAATAGGTGCTGCCTTATTCCACAATGGGAAACCCATAGCCTTTGAGAGCAAGAAGCTTTTAGACGCACAGATGAGGTATCCTACCTAGGAAAAGGAGCTTTTATTTGTTATCCATGCAATGAAAATCTAGAGACACTTATCGTATGGGTCTCGATTTGTTGTCTGAAATGATCATCACTCACTGAAGTTTATGTGTGATCAACCTAACGTGAAGGATTGGAAGGAAAAATGGGTTAACCTCATATAAGAGTTACTTTGACATCTGTTACTCCATAAGGGAGCAAGTAATTGGGTTGTTGATACCCTCAGTAGGATCCTCAAGGTCAATTCTATCTCTTTTACTAAGATAACAACTTCTATCTATCTCTTAAAGGGCATTGGCATTATGATTTTCATTTTGGTCAAATCTAGAAATTGGTCCAAGTCAGTTTACAACCCATGAGATGAGCGTGTTTCAAATACTCTGATGCAAGGTTTGTGTGCCTAATGATCTGGATGTCTAAGTTATATGTATGTCATGATGCATCTAGTGCGGGGTACCAAGGCATACACGGAACTTTGGCCTTGGTTTGCCAAGTTTCTATTAGCCATGCATGAAATCCTTTATTAAGCATTGTGTAGAAGTGTACCTAGTGCTGGCTTAATAAAGCTGAAAAACGTAGAGCTAGAGGGTTATTGCATCCTTTGCAAATTCCTAAGAACAAGTGGCATGTTAAATTTGCATAGCAATGTGATGAGCTATGGTGGATCAAATGTTAGAATCGACATCATTAACAAAGAGATTAGACGATAATTAAGAGCAATTAATTGATAGCTTAATGTAGGCATGGGTAATCAAAAACCAGCAAATTCTCATTAGGCCAATGCCTCAATTTATAGAGTTTACATCCAAGCATCTAATCCCACTGATTTCTCCTTCATTCACTCCACCTCTTTTGCTTGATTGTCTCCACCTCTTCCCAGAATATCTCCACACCTCCTAAATCTCCTCATGCTACCCTTTATTCTCTCCTAGTAGATACTTCTCACCTTTTCACAGGTTCTCTTACATTTACAGATTCTCTTTTACAGCCTTTTGCTACTAAGGGCTTGTTCCCGCACACACCCTATTCACTTGTATATTTCAACACCTCCCTTCAAGTGAATACTCCTAGCACACCTGGACCCTATACCAAGTTTCCCTCTTACCAGTGCCTCAAATCCCTAAACTCATAGTCCTTGACACACTCTCTCTCTATATATATGTCCAAGGCTACTACAAGTGCTCGTGACCTTGACTAAAGTGCTCACACATACATCTACCACATGGCCTACATCATCCACATGGCCTACATCATCATCGGTGGCTCAGAGGTGGTTTTACTCTATTGGGACAGGTTACATTGGGTTGTGAGTTCTCTCTCTCTCTCTCTCTCTCTCTCTCTCTCTCTCTCTCTCTCTCTCTCTCTCTCTCTCTCTCTCTCTCTCAAAGATTTTCACATGGCTCCTCACTTCTTGGAGCCTCACATCTTCTCTTGTCTTCAGTCTTCTTGTCGTGGGCAGCTTCTCTTCACGTGTCCATGTCTTTCTTCAATGCTTCATCTAGCTCTTAAGTCTTCTTGTCGTGGGCAGCTTCTCTTCACGTGTCCATGTCTTCCTTCAATGCTTCATCTAGCTCTTCTTCTCGGTGTTGATCTTCCTCTTGGAAAGAGATCTTCTTCTTTCATGGTGGCTGGGGCCATGAACTTGACCGTCAGTTTTTGCTCCATGTGAGCAACATGTTTTAATGTATTGTTGACAGTTCTTTTGGGCTTTTTATGTTTATCTTGTGTCATTATACAAAACAAACCCAAATCTATGCGGGAGGTCTTGCCTCTTGCCTTATTCTGGAGACAAGGGTAGTGTCTGATCCCATTTTTACAATGATGTAATGTGCCCAATACATAATGCATATAGCATTCATTCTTATGCACATTCCAAAATGCAACTCTGGCTGTGAATAACTTGAATTTGTGTGTGGGTTAAATTCAAGATGATGATTACCATAAATTTATCAGCATAATTTTACCAGAAATTATATTAAACCAAGGTAACAAATCTGTATGGAATGGTTGGAGTGTCAAACCATCTCCGAATTGCAATATGAAGTTAAAGAGATCTGTATCAGATACCTAATGGTTAATTTGAATCCTCAATTACATCAAAAAATAGTGATTAGTATTGATTAATTATTGATTAACAAATTAATCCTCTGTTTGGTGTGCAGAAAATAGAGTATGCAGGGAGTCTAGATCTGAGGTCTTAGAGTTCAAATGAGCTCAAATCCTTTCAAGGCCATCAATAGCAATTAGTCTAGTAGAGGATTAAGCCAAGAAACATAAGATTTGACCAAACATTAAATACTTAATCTCTATTTTACCAAAGTCACCTGCAGATTTGATGAAGAGCTTAGATCTCACTGTAGACTTGATCAAATCCAAATATGTCTTCACTAGCTTGTAGGGCACCCTTTTGAAAACCCCTAGGGCTAAGAGGAATTAGAGCAATTTGATATGGAGAAGAAGACATTTCATTTTTTCCTCAGAAAAACGACGCCTGTTTGCTGCTGCAGATTCGCGATTTTCGAGAGCTGTAGAAGGCGGTTTGACGTTTTGATTGAATAGGCTGAAAGGTGGGCAAGGTAGCTATGCTTGCATAGAAGCTTTTGCTCTAATGTTTCTCCTGGAGGGAGATCAAGCCCCTCCACTGGCTGGGGGTACAGAGAGCTAGTTGAAAAGAGGTAAAAATTTTAATTATCTACTAATTCTAATCAATCAGATAATTAGAAAGATAATGGGCTCAAAAATTGATGGATTATAGGCTAGGCTCTGATACCATGTTAAATTTGCACAGTAATGTGATGAGCTATGGTAGATCAAATGCTAGAATCAACATCATTAACAAAGAGATTAGATGATAATTAAGATATAATTAGTGAGAAATTAAGTGATAGCTTAATGTAGGCATGGATAATAAAAAACCAGCAAATTCTCATTAGGCCAATGCCTCAATTTATAGAGTTTACATCCAAGAATCTAATCCCACTGATTTCTCCTTGATTCACTCCACCTCTTTTGCTTGATTCTCTCCACCTCTTCCCAGAATATCTCCACACCTCCTAAATCTCCTCATGCTACCCTTTATTCTCTCCCAGTAGATACTTCTCAGTTTTTCATAGGTTCTCTCACATTTACAGATTCTCTTTTATAGCCTCTTGCTAAGGGCTTGTTCCCGCACACACCCTATTCACTTGTATATTTCAACATGGCAAAGTGTCTCAAGGGATTTTGTAGTTTGATTATCCCAGACTAGTAGGAACCATAATTCAATCTAGATCATTGTTGACCGATTGACAAAGATGGCTAGATTTATCCGTACTAAGTTGTTGGTGAAGCATCACAAGTTAGCTTAACTTTTCATGGAGCAATTGTATAAGTTCTATGGATTACCTAAGAAGATTTTTGATGACTAAGATCTCAAATTCAATGCACAATCATGGCATTCAACGTTTTTCAAATTGGAAACACACTTGAGCATGTCATCTTTAAATCATGTCAAGTTAGATGTTCAGATAGAGAGAAAGAATGAGGCTATGGAGGATATGTTGAGGGTGTATGTCTAGAGATAGTCTGGGGGTGGGAAAGGTATCTTTCATGGCTAGAATTTGCTTTATAACAATATTAAGCATGTGGCTATTGGTTTTAGCCCATTTATGCTTATGTGCGATTATCAGCTAAATTTACCCATTGCCGTAGTAAGACTACAGAGGTTCTAGTTGCAATCAACATTGGATTTCTTGCAAGATATGCTCAATATGCTAAAAGTTACAAGACAAATCCTAAAGAGTGCTCAATATTATGCTCAATTTTATGCTAACTAGTGAGAAACTCGGAGAGTGCATATAGGAGATGGGTTTCCTATAAGGTATACTTATAGTCTCTACATTTATGTGGGTATATTGCATATTTATGGAGGATATTACAAGATTATCTTAATAAAGGTTTTTTTCATTCTAGTAAGTCTCCATGAGGCACTCTTATTCTTATGTCACAAAAGAAAGATGGTAGCATGCACTTTTCTGTAGATTATAAAGGCTTGTGTATCCTTTGCCGAGGATGGATGACTTGGTAGATTATCTTCATGATGCTAAGTATTTCACCAAGATTGGTATATGATCAGGCTATCATCAAATAAGAATTAAACAATAAGAATTAAACATGAGGACATGCCTAAGACTACATTTCGAATGCACTGTGGCCACTTTGAGTTTTTGGTCCTACCTTTTGGGTTGACCAATGCTCAAGCTACTTTTCACCAAATGATGAACGATTTATTTCATCCATATCTGGGAAAGTGGATTGTTGTCTTCTTGGATGACATACTAATTTACAATAGATCATTGGAAGAGCACATACAACATCTTAGAGTCATCTTGGAGATACTCTCAGACTAGAAAAATTATATGCAAGGGAGTCAGAGTGTGACTTCTTCAAGCAGGAGCTCTTGTATTCTCACTCATCTCTATTTGACAGTGTGAAGATTGATACAAATAAGGTTCTAAAGGTCATGGAATGGCTAATTCCATGGATGATAAGCATATGAAAAATTTCTTAGTTTCCCTAGCCTTTTTAAGAAGTTCATCGAGGCTTATGCCAAGCTTGATACCCCTTTGACTCAGCTTTTAAAGGGGATGAGAAGCAAGAAAATTCTTGTGGTCGTTTGGAGTGACAAGGTGGATTGGTTGCTTTCCTCACTTCATATATTGCCCTGCGACGATGAATAGCTTCTATATCATTGGATTTGGACTTTATTAATTTGTCCTCATATCTTATCTCTATTCTCCTATACCACCATTGGAGTAATTGCCTCATAGGATTGGAATCATTGATTCCACCTCCATGTGCCATTGCTTTTTGGAATCCGCATCGAGCTTGCCAATGAGATCGCTCCATGTCTTGTGTGAACCATTTCGCCAAACTTCCTTGTTCAGCAAAGTATGGACCATGAGCCTCAAGTATGTGCTACATTCAAAAACACAGGATCCACAATTAAACTCAAAATAGTACATTCACAATTTAATTGTAAAAATAAAATGGAGACCACTCTGACCATATAGTATGTAATGCAATTTGAAGTCCATGCCTCTATTATTGAGTTATGAAAGTTTACAACCACCTCTTTAAATGCATTGGCATCATTAGAATTGAATGTCATCTTTTGTAAAAGTGGTGCCAATTTATCAAGTGCAATCCACACATTTGCCTTTGCTATCCGCGTCCGTCCCCCCATTACTCTGATTAGGGACAGCCATGTGTAATTTTCTCCATGCTTCGTACTTCTCTGGTTGTTTTACAAGAAACTTACCATCTTTATCTCGTGGTGGAGATAAGAACTTCCTAGCCTTCGCTCCCCCAAAACACCGGTTGCATGGAAAATTTCCACTCTTTCTTGACTTTTTCTCATTCTTTTTTATTTCTACTTGGCCCCGGTGCAATCCAACATCAGATAAGACTTGTTCTACCTTCTTGCATGTTGTATCAGCCATCTAAAGCAGGCGGTATCTTGTAGGCAAAACACATGTACTCAAACACCAACTTCTCTATTATCCTTTATTATGCAATGCAAGGTGCAAAAGTGGACCCTTGTTAAAGGTATTTCTAAAATAGGATCCCACTTAGGATCTAACGGCACCAACATTCCATTCCTTTGAACACATTGGTTACGTGTTGGAGCACCACGTTGTCCTGTCCTTGCAATCCATTGTTTCTTCCCATCCTTGCCTTTCTTTCTGGATTGCATGCAATATAAGCAAGGAAACTCAATTGATGCCGAATTTGAAACACCAAACATACATTTCAATGTTTTCAAATCACCAGCAAGATGCCATTCTACCTTGTATTCACCAAATCCATCGACATGCAAAACTTCACCATTGTTTTGCCGTCGTACAATATTTGGTATCTTTGTTAAGTTAAAAAAAATCTTAAGTACTTCATGGTCCTCCTTTGGTACCTCAAATGCAGCAAGGCACCATATTTCATTCTCCGATTACACACTAAAATATTTTGGATGTTTTGAATTTATGATAGGATCCAACGCCCTATTCATTAGTGTCAAGCTAACACGTTCAAGCTTTTGGCCCTTAACGACTTCACTCTCATCAAGCTTCAGAACAAATTGAAGCTTACCTTTGCACTTTTCGACAGACATGTTGTAGAACTTTACCATTGCTACTTGTAGGCATACATTCAATACAAAGTTATTGTCTACATGCAATTTGAAGGGCACTTCTTTTGATCCAGACTTAAGCATCTATGTATGTTCCAAATGCATTGGCTCACCAATCGTGTCTAAGACTTTTGCATTAAGACTTTTGCAATTATATTTCACACACTTGTTTCACTCAGAAAATCACTAATAAACAGTCTAAATAACACAGAAATAGCATCCTTAAACTCAACTATTATCTTCTATTTTACACATGACTAAATCACATTTAGAACAATAAGATGGTCAAAATAGAAACGAAAAGAAAATAACTTAGACAATATTAAACCATAACAAAATAACAGATAACAAGATGGACATACCTCCATTGCTCCATTGATCTCTTGTTCTTTGATTCTTTTACTCTCTTATTTTCAAAACTAAATCAATACTATTAATCAACAATTGTAGCCCACATTAAGTCATGGATATTCTGAACAAGTTCCTACACCTCATCTTTAGTTGCAAATCCTTCATTGTGTTGACCACCTTGTGTAGCTATAGGAATAGGGGGTGGAAAGTTTAACCTCTTGCCCTTTTTCTTACATAGCTGGTTCTCTGTAACACACTTGGAGAGATGTGATGAGTTGCCATCCTCTCAAGGTCGATAACTTTTGGTTTTTTCAATGTTGAGTAATTGTAATGTTATCACCAATATAGTTCGGTTGCTTATGTATTGGCATAACACTCTACTTCTCCCACCAATTTGCTAGTGGTTAACGAACTTGGAGCTTTTGATGATCTAGTTTTCTTTATTAACTTTGCTATTTTAGGGCATGCACCATGATATTTACCTTGCATGAAGGCATGCTTCTTTGTGGATTGCAAGAGAGCATTAGTGAGATCTGAAACAATAGCATCATATGTTTAAACTGAGGGTTTCCTTGAAACTCTCCCAACCAACTTGTATGTTTTGTTTCAGCTAGACTAGTGTTTGGCATATGTGACAAACTAGTGTCATCCACAACCTTTTAAAAAAAACAAGTTAACATATGAGGATCCAAAGTGTAAGCTCTATGTTTTGAAAATAGAAGAAGTACTGATTACCTCTACAATGTGCTTTCTCCAATAGGGCTATCTTATGTTTCACCAACTAAGTCAAAAATCCATGGCTGGTTTTTCCATCAGTAGTGACTTTCCCATTCATTCACCACATGATCTAATGTACATGTACTTAAAAAGTTTCTCTTCTTCATGCTCAATACACAATGCCATTGATGATGGAAAAGTTGATTATACTCGTCTTTAAAATTCTTTACCACATATTGAATTGTATGGATATTTAAGCTTTGTTTTCAATGAGAAAGACATGACTGCTCATAGCCTTCCAATTTATTTTCTGGTCTATTATTGTAGACTATCCTTATTGCCCTCCAACTAGCTCCTACCTCATTGGCCATAAACCCATATAAAAATCTAATTTGGGAAAGCCTTTATATACCACCACATCATTGATCATCTCCCATAGTAAAACTTGTGCATATGTGTCTTGGTCTTTCATTTCGTAAAACAAACAATTATCAAAATCTCTTGCAAGCTACATGCCATCATATATAACAGTTGAAGCAATTTGTAAGGAAGTGAACAAATTTTATTTCTACAACATCATAGTGTACCTTGGATCATACACATGCACAACCATTATTGTCCAATTTTTACATGCCTAATATGATCAAAGTAAACCTAAGCCTTTTTTAAGTCATTGTATCTTGTTTGACACATGTGGTTCACTAAACCTAAGAAGGGCCTTGTGGTTAACATTTTAAGTACGTAGCACCTCCCTGACTTATCGAAAGCTTGGCCTAGAAAATGACTACTATGGAAGAACTCAAAAGCGCATTATCTCTTCAAATCTAAAATATTGGACTATGCACCTTGCACTGTAGCCCTGTTTCTAGAAGCATTGTACCCATGTTTTTGGAAGCATGTACCATCCTTCTAAATCTATAAGAGAAATGGATAACTTGTAAATTTATTTAAAATCATATTGAGAATCATAATCATGAAATTAAAATGTATATGAAATTAAACTTACGTTTGACATTAAACCAGGGGATGCATATATTCCAATAATTTTGACAACTCTATGTTGCTAATATTTGATCCAACACTTACATGCTTTTTAATAACTACATCCAATAGTAGTTGTTTTATGATATCCATTTGAATCTTCCTTGGACCAGTTGTAGCAACCTTCGACACTGCCTCTTACACACAAGTATTCTTATCTTTTGCAGTGCTTACCTTGATGTGCCTCTTTGCACCTTATGCATATGTTTTCCGTAATGTATCATCAGTCTGCTCATATACAGGTCATCGAACATACAATAGTACATTGTAGCATCACACATGCTTCTTCATATAGGTCTGGTCTTATAATAGAAGCAAGCTAAAGAGCCATATCCATTTGATGTTAAGCCAAGCAAGGGAAGTTTTGTGTGAGCTTTCCTATTATTTTACACAAAAGCCACATTACTATTCAATAAGTGTGCAAGCTAATAAAATTTTACAAAGGACACCTACATGAGATTCCATAGAGAGTAAGTATTTAACCACACTCGCCTAATAGGGTATCACACTATATATGCTTTAGAGAATGTAGAAGATTCTCCTATTATGAGATCAATAAGCGGCCCCAGCCACAAGAGGGAGGGGTGATGAGCCTGAGAGGGAGGGAGGGGCGACCGAGAGGCGAGGGGAGGGGAGCTACAAAGATGGGGCGACCAGGGGGTAAGAGGGACAGGGACAGGGACAAGGACAGGGAGAGGGAGAGGGTTACAGTTAGGATTATTAGGATTAGGATTAAGGTTAGGGCATAACCCTAACCCCTTTGAATATGGTCACCAACGACTATATTTAGAAGGGTTGGGGTTAGGCCCTATCCCTCACTCATTTCCTAGCCCCTCCCTTTCCCCCCGGTCACCCCCTCCCCCTCCCTCTTGGTCGCCCCTCCCTCCCTCCCTCCCTCCCGGCCCCATCGCCCCTCCCTCCCTAACCCTAACCTCCTCCCTCTCCCCCCCCCACACGTCCACCTATCGCCCCTTCCCGCCATCTCTTAATTGCCCCTCCCTCTCTCCTAGCCTCGTCTCTTCTCTTTCTTGACCATCTTTGGAAGGGTTAAGGGCTAGGCCCCCCTCCCCCTGCCCATCCCTCTTGACCATTTCCCCTCCTGTCTCCCCCTTGGCTCCTCCCGTTTTATTTATATATTCATTATTTAAGTGTGTGTGTGTGTATATATATATATATATATATATATATCATTGATACAAATATTATATATATGTTTAACCTTTGTATATATTTTAAATATATTTAAAATAGTTATTTAAGTTTAACATTGACTTGTAAATCCAAACTAATCTTCGAGCATGTGAGAGTGCAAAAACTAGTTCATGACGTGAACTACTTACCATTTCACAACGTGAACGATTATCTGACATCTCACAACGTGAACTGTTATCTGCAGTCTCACGGCCATAGAAAAAAAAAGCAGATCGACAGTACCTTACCAAAATTCATTTGAGGGTAGCAAACTAGCTTATTAACTCACATTCACATGCACTTGAGGTTTGGAAAACTCATCGGAGACGACCTCACTCCCGACGACGATAGTCCATCGAACCACCCAGGATCTTCCTATCAAAAGAGTTTTGATTCAGGCCACTCAGTGAGCACTTAATTGAATGTCTAAGGAATTTAACCACCGTCGATACAAGTATACAAGTAGTGAGAATCCATGGAAGAAGGGCTACGATTCTCTGGGTTTGGAGAAAATGAGAAACCACCCTCCCCTACAAGATCTAGTGGTATCATTGATATAACTTGGGGATTTTTTGGTCTCCAAAACCAGCAATGATGAGGAAGTGTAATCTGCGGGCACATGCCCATCAACTAGCACTAGACTAGGTCCAAGGCAAGAATTACCAACCGAACCTTTAAGTTTTTAGGCTATCTAACACTGGCACCCCCAAAATGAGAAGAGGCTTGGAAAGTGCAGCCAGAATAGGTCAAGTATTCTTCCCAACTTTAGAGGAAGTGGAATTAGATTTGAAAAGGATTGAAGTAGAATGGCAACTACGAGAGAATTAAGCTTAAGGAAATAAGAGCTCGATACTCAAAGGGCTAGGGTTGAACAAAAGGAAATGGAAAATGTGAATCCATTTCAATCACGTAGCAAGGAACCAAAAATAATCATGGGCAGGACTGAGGGGGACATCCCAAATTTAGAGCCCATTAATGAAGAGCCAAGCGGAGGAAGGGTTTGATACCAAGAACGAAGGAGATAACCTACCGAGGGAAACTGTGGAAGTAGAGGACCGCCTGTACACCAAGAAGGACATAGAGTAAATGATCAATCATCCCACTTTTTTATAGGACACGGAGCTCTTGATTCTACAAAGATGGACGAAGGCTGCTAATAATGAACCAGCAGGCCAGAATGAGGTGACCGGACCTTACCCATAGAATAAAAATGCCTAGAAGAGCCAATATTGGAAGAGAGCGAGGTCTAGGTAGAGGGGGGAGTAGCGCCTCAAAGACCAAGGGCAAATCCAAATGTAAGGACGGATTTGTTGAATATGGCTGCAGAAATGGGCCAAGGAATGGTCAAGGAACTAGGCATTGCTCTAGAATCTAGACCATCCCAAATGAAGCCACACATCATTTCAAAGCTCATACAAAAATTCTCAGGGGATGGGACCCGACCCAACATGTGGAGATATTTAAGTCAACATGCGAAACCTGTGGGGCGGCCAATAAGTGATGTAACCATGATTCATGCCTTCTCATTGACCCTAGAAGGAAAATCTCATCAATGGTTTCAAACCCTCAAGCTAGAAGATAAGATCAATTTCACTCAGCTCAAGAATGTGTTTGTGCCAAGCTTTGCCCGAAGTGGTGACAAATGGAGTCCTGTGGCACAACTTCATAATATCAAACAGAAAGCAAATGAGTCTATGTGAGACTATGTATCTCGGCTAAAGCACTTGAATTCAAGATGTAAACTACGGGAGAGTCTAACTGATGATCGGTTATTTCCCTACTTCCGGAGAGGAGTCCTAGATCACAAAATGCATGATTATCTAGTATTGGCTCGATCGGCTACTCTAGATGCATGTTGTAAGTTGGCAATCGAATATGAAGACAATATGCTTGAATTGCCACAACAACCTGAAGACAATGTGCTTGAATTGCCACAACCTGAAGATGTCAAGGTGTCTTCTCACAAAAATGACTTCGTGAGTTTTGAGACACCAAGAAACAGGCACTTGGAGCAAGTAAGTTGGGAATATGACTGTGGATGAACTCAGTAGTGGATGGAAGAGAAGCATCAGGGCATGGGCATACCCATATTTACCCTCATAGAGATCTAGTATGGTGTTCTATGTGCAGAATGAATCACACCACCACTGAATGCCCATAGTTAAGAGTAAAGCCATTACTCTATTGTGCTCATTGTGTAAAATTAGGGAACCATGACACTTCCATGTGTAGGTATCCGAGATTCCAAACCGTAGCACAACTGTCGGCACCCAGAGTATCACTAGCTTTACCAGCACCACCCGTGCAAATCACTGCAGCTCTGCAGGACAGCCAAACCCATCCTATTTATCTAGGGGGATGTTTCAAATACAGGACACGTTACCTCTGCCGCCACCTGTTCTACCGCCACAAGCTAAAATCAACTAAGTGCTGATTGAGAAGCCATTAGAGGAAGTTGAAATGGTGCATGAGGTAGAAATCAATGGTGAGTACTATGAGGAAGCTGCGGAGATTACACCGAAATTTTATATCTTACAAAATAACACGCCAGTACCAGTGTTCCAAACCATGGTATAATGGAAAGGTAAGGATATAAATGCAAATATGAGGAGGGGGCCACTACAATGTTTTGGTTGCGGTGGACTTCATCGAATAGCAGAATGTCCTAACAAGAATGTGGTTCATACGCATCCAACTCAACAAATGACTGCACCAGCTAATGACACGCTAGTGTTAACTTATGGAGTTGATCATTTGATCAAAGACTGCCCATACCATGGAAGTAGTTCGACCGAACCCGCGGGTCAAGGAAAATCTTCTAACGTAGTTAAGGGCCTTATCTATCCTTTGTATTCTGACTGAACCTGCGGGTCACATGGCCGAATCAAGGAGGAACTTGCACTTGGTTCATAGTAATCATCGCTTTTTTACCCTTAAGCGAGGCACAGCCATTGATTCTTTCCCATAGAACAAGAACCTTCTTGGGACTTACTTTAACTATCGTAACTTAATCTTAACTAAACTTAGCTGTAGGAATCCACCGATCTAGCCTAACCTCAACCATGGGTTAGCCAACCACTGTATTGGTGGGATTCCTTTTTATAAAAGTTTGGTTCTATTTTGTCCTGGGTACTAGGGAAAAGAGTTCCCTGGCCCCCTAGCCGGCACTCATGCAATTATATTAAACAGACACACCACTTACACACCCAATATGAAATTGCCCTTTTCTCATATTCAACTATCTTCAAGACAGAATTAGAATAAAACCATAGTGTTTCCAATATGAAATTGCCCTTTTCTCATATTCAACTATCTTCAAGACAGAATTAGAATAAAACCAGTGTTTCCATCATAATCCTCAATATTCTAGTTCCATTGTTTTATAAACAAGTCTCATCCGGACTCTCCGTAAGACCAGCTAGTCAACCAACGAGATCCAATTTCATAGTTTTCCAGTTCACTTAAATAATTCCTCGCCAATTCATGAATATCTTCCTCGACATACACATGGGTGTCCTAGCAGTCCTCGCGAGCCTGTGCATCGCTTGGTTAGAAACCTCTAGGATCCTCCTCAAGTTTCCTAGCACTTCACTCAGGGACCGCTTCGTCGGCCCTCGCCCATCGTACCAGAAGCGCACCATTTTCAACCGTACTGAGGCTGGTCAAGACCTTGTGGCAAGAGACGTCCTTCGATGACTCCCTACTAGCTCTTGCAATGTAACTCTCCTTAGATTAAACAATAAGCCAAATGCTTCCTCCAGCATTCTGGCGTAAGACAGTCCTTTACCGAAAACAGAGTTTCTATGCAAGTAAGAATTTCCCATTGAGTTTGATTTCACAAGACCTTTTTTTTTTCTCGAAACCCAGACTTTCCCAACGAGAATCACGAATCTTATATTATCTCGGTGATCCATCCATTAATTTCAACAAAGTTCTAACTTATTTCTAGATGATTTTGAGTCTTAGGGAAAACTTCTCTAAATCAATTAGTTATCCATTCTTCATAGTACTAAAGAAATGGGAATGGTCACAAGATTTGGCTTAATTTCTGATTCAAGAAATAGGCAGGCATCTTACTGACCCACCTTCTTACGTGGTCATGGTCTAGCACTGAATTACTCAATTTAATTCCTAAAGATATTTCCTAAAGAATATTCTCCATTTATCTGATAAAATAACTGTGATTTCTAATTGTAAAGGTAAATATCAAAATTATGAAAATTCATTCTTCCTTGGACATAATAGAATTATAAATAATTCTATTCGTGAATAATGGAATTTAACAAGGATATTTCTTTTTCCAATGCTCCTTTTAATGAATATGCATACATCATTTATTTAAAATATTCACATAGAATTATACTAAAATATTCTTTTCTCCAATTGGACCTAGGCATCAACGTGCCATAAATTATCTATATCGAAATATGATGAAACTTTCTCTTTTGATACCAAAATTAATTTATGCATTTTCCTAATTAAAGATACAATGGAAATTTCTCTTTTGATTAATAAATAAAAATACCCATGTATATACATACCATGAAATACCTATTTGACGTTCAAGAGGGAAAGCGGACTTGAAAATGAAATTTTTGACTACAATGAAATTTGAGATGGGTTTTGGGGGGATCTCACATTAGCCAATTTGCTCTGATACTACCAGCTGAAAGATCCCTGTCCTCTCCACGCAACAAATTTAGGGGCACTAACAGCGGAAGTAGCACTTCTTGCACGGGGCAGGGTCCCTCACCCACAGATATCTAATCCATCGGTTCTTCCAAAACCAGGCCCAGAAAAACTTCCCTTGCCCAAAAAGCACGGGCGATTCCTCCAGGATAATTTTTCTCTAACGTAGTCAAAAGCCTTAACTAATTGAACTGATCTGACCGAACTCGTAAGTCCCATAGTCAGATCACTGAAAAGATTACACTTGGATCATAGAGACCAACGCTTTTTTCCTCATTGAGAGGCACAGCCGTTGATTCTTTTCCATAGAACAATTTTTGTCCGGGATTTACTTCATCTATCGTACCATAACAGAATTGAGTCTCAATTTAGGGATCCATCACTCCAGCCTAACCCCATCCAGTCCCATGGGTTAGCTAATCGCTGTAGTGATGGAATCCAATTAGGAATTTGGTTAAGTTTTGTCCCGGCTACCAGGGAAAAGAGTTCCCAGGTCCCCCTAGCCGGATATTCATGCAAACTTAAAACTAGTCACACCCCTTACACACCTAATATGAAATTGCCTTTTTCATAGATTCAGCTATCTTTAAAACAATCATTTAAGAAAATCATAGTGTCATTGATCATAATCCTCCAAAATCTCCGGTTGAATCCTTAGTTCCAATCATTCCTTCATCGGTGTACCTATGGCATCATTGGCAAACCAAAACACTCAACACCTATCCACTCAGGGGCCTTTTTGATGGTTCCTAGCTCATAGTACTCGGCAATATATTCACATATCAAAATGGAATCTCCGTTGAAGATCAGCAAGATCAACTATAAAAGAACCATGGACTCATTCGTTGAGGACCAGCAAGGTCAATCAACCAGATCCATGCCCAAATTCAGAAAACAACTCTTACTCCTTGTTCTAATATCTTCCACGACGCACGTGTGGGTATCTTTGGTGACCCAGAGCCCGAGCACCGTATGGTCAGCACCTTCTAGGATCCTTCCCAGGTGACCTTGTGCTTCACTCATAGGCCACTTCCTTGGTCTCTCATCCACCATACACCGGAAGGTCACCTTCTAGGATCCTTCCCAGGTGACCTTGTGCTTCACTCATAGGCCACTTCCTTGGTCTCTCATCCACCATACACCGGAAGCTCACCATTTTAATCGAACCGAGGCTGGTCAAGACCTCAGCCGAAGACCTCAGCCAACCTTGCTACGCGAGATGTCCTCCATTGACTCTCTGGCAGCTGTTGCAACTTAACAGCTAAGGTCTCCACGACCTCATTCACAAGACGGTCAAAATGCTTCCCCAACATTCTTGACATAAAACAGTCATTTAAAAATAGGTCAAAAATACAGTTTCTAAAATGAACTCTCGTCTTTCCACATTAATCGACATTATTTAAATCACATTCTCATCCGATCACATCATTTTCATCTCATCACATCTTTCCTCATTTATCCTCATCAGATCTCATCCACTCTCATCCACCCATCTCCACATCTCATCACATCACATCTCATCACATCACATTCATTCACATCTCATCCATTCGTAATAACTACCCCGATCCACATCACATCCATTTTACCTCACATCTTAATCATTCACATCTATCCTGATTCACATGACATCACATCTCATTTATTCACATCCTGATTCATATCACATTCACTCATATCCATCACATTCACTCATATCCATGACATTCATTCTCATCACCATCCCATCACATCACATCTATCCACATCATATCTCATTCATACACATCTCATCTCATTCATCCACATCCTTCCAATCGTTCACAAGTAAGATTACCCATATCTATTCATACATTCATATTTATCATCACTTCACATCCACATATATTCATGTCACATCACATCCATTCTTTCACATACACATCTACATCACATTCTTTCACATACACATCCACATCCATTCTTTCACATACATTCACATCCATTCTTCTCATACATATCCACTCCATTCTTCACATACATCCACATCCATTCTTCACATACATAACCACATCCATTCTTTCACATACACATCCATTCTTTCACATACACATTCGCATCCATTCTTCACATATACATTCACATCCATTCTTCACATACACAACCACATCCATTCTTCACTTATACATTCACATCCATTTTCATCACATATCATCCACTCATATCCCATATCAATAATTTGCATCCTCATTTACATGACATCACATCTCATCCATTCATTCACATCTATCTGATTCACATCACATCTCATTACATCTATTCACCTCACATCTCATCACCTCTATTCACATCACATCCATCCATTCATTCACACCTATCTGATTCTCATCACATCTCATTACATCTATTCACCTCTATTCACATCACATCCATCCATTCATTCACACCTATCTAATTCTCATCACATCTATCCATTCATTCACACCTATCTAATTCTCATCACATCTCATTACATCTATACATCTCATCACCTCTATTCACATCACATCTATCCATTCATTCACACCTATCTAATTCTCATCACATCTCATTACATCTATTCACCTCATATCTTATCACCCCTATTCACATCACATCCATCCATCCATTCATTCACACCTATCTGATTCTCATCACATCTCATTAAATCTATACATCTCGTCACCTCTATTCACATCATATCCATCCATCCATTATTCACACCTATCAGATTCTCATCACATCTCATTACATCTAATCGTAGAATTTAAACTTACAATTTAAGAGAATTCTAATTTTGATATAAAGATCCTTTCATGCATCTATTTATGCATAAAAATCATAGAATTTAAGAGAATTCTAATTTTGATGCATCTATTTATGCATAAAAATCGTAGAATTTAAGAGAATTCTAATTTTGATATAAGGATCCTTTCATGAATCTATTTATGCATAAAAATCAACTTCAGTGGTGGGAATAACACTTTTATAAAATTCCTTTCATGCATCTATTTATGCATAAAAATCAACTTTAATGAGAATAACACTTTTGAGATAAAAATAAATCCTTTATGCATCTTTCTATGCATAAAATCAATTTTAATAAGAATAACACTTTTGAGATGAAAATAAATCCTTTATGCATCTTTCTATGCATAAAAATAAACTTTAATGAGAATAACACTTATGGGATAAAAATAAATCCTTAATACATCTTTCTATGCATAAAATCAATTTTAATGAGAATAACACTTTTGAGATAAAAATAAATCCTTAATGCATCTTTGCATAAAATCAATTTTAATGAGAATAACACTTTTGAGATAAAAATAAATCCTTTATGCATCTTTCTATGCATATAATCAATTTTAATGAGAATAACACTTTTGAGATAAAAATAAATCCTTTATGCATCTTTCTATGCATATAATCAATTTTAATGAGCATAACACTTTTGAAATAAAAATAAATCCTTTATGCATCTTTCTATGTATAAAATTAAATTCAATGAAAACAACACTTTTATAATAAAATTTTCGTTATGCATCTTTCTATGCATAGAAATTAAATTCAATGACAACAACACTTTTATAATAAAAAATTCTATTATGCATCTTTCTATGCATAGAAATTAATTTTATTAATTAATATCAATGATATCCATGCATATTCATAGGTGAATATGTACATGGAGTAAATTAGAATATTTCTTTTAGAATGCACAAACGGTGGGAATTACTCTTTCGAAATAATATAAAAATAAACTTTTTTTTCTACAAAATTTTAAAAAAATTTGCCATAACCTTCTTTTTGTATGGCTGACCATTTCTCATTTTTAACATTCTAATTTCTATTTAAATTGACCCCAATTAGATGTAAAGGACTCTAATCTATACAATTTTTAATTTTCGAGAGAGTAAATAATAAGAAAAGTTTAATTAATCTTTTTGTTAAGCATTCTAGGATAAACAAGGGTTGAATTGTAAGGAAGAGAAGGGGATGGCCTTTTCATCAACAGCATCAGAATTTACTTTAATCAACTAAAACAAACAAGAAAATCAAGAAAACCATAGAAAAAGTAAGAAGAATTTAGCTTACATAGAGTTGTAAGCTTTCCTTTGGGTTGAGGGATTGAGGGTTCTACTCTTGTCTGAAGCAAGAGTGGCCACCAAATATTTTGGAGAGGATTAAGCCAAAAACAATTGAATTATCAAGAAAATTCAATGTAATTGGCTCTGGGTTGGAGTAGATAACAGTGCATAAACACTATTAACCTTTTACAAAGGGGGAGACTTCTATTTATAGGAAAAAGTGAGCTTTTAACCAAGCAAACCGATTCTAGAATTTTCCAAATCAGTTTGGTCAATTTTTGACAATTTTTAGGTCAGTTTAGCTTACTTTTTGGATCTAGTTTGAAACAGGAGAGAGGAGAGATAAAAAAATATCTCATTATTTTTTAGTTTAAAACTCCTCCACACATGTGAAATAGGTGCCTCCTTTATGAGGGGAGATCTCCACATTGAGGTGTCAAAAATGTATCATTTCCTCTAAATATCTCTTCTTTTTCACTTAATAAACCTTGTCCTTAGTCAACTCTTCATCTTATGTGAGCATTTACTCATTTTTGGGAGATTTTCTTTTATTGATCAATTTATCTCCTCTCTACATTTGGATTAATCTTATTGGTCCATATAGGAACCTTAATTGGACCATAATCTAAAAATTTCTGAAAATCTGGACCCTTATGCTAAGGTCCTTTACCTATTTTTATTTATTTCAAATGCACATTGGAAAGCTCTTTTTGAATTTGTGTTTCAGGGGAAACCATTTTAGACACTAGTTGGATTTTTATATCCAAAAATATCTCAATTTTGAATTACCTCCCTCTAGACATTTTCTCTCTCTCTCTCTAGGCCAAGACAGGGTAAAACATGATCTTTCTTTTATTTCAGAGAAGGAAATAATTATAAGATCAGAAGGGGAGGTTCTTACACCTACACACCTCAAAAGTTGGAGGGAGGAATCTTACATCCTACCCCACTTAAAAAACGCGAGATGTCCTCATCTCGCAAAATTAGAGGACAACTCTTTCCCTTAAGATCCAACTGATTCTAGGGTTCCTTATAGTCTCGTGAACACAACAGAATCCGGGGATAAAAGATCCCTTATATAGAACTCGTCATCAGATACTAATTCACTCAGATCATATCATTCAAATCCTTATCACAATAATGGTCCATTAGACCAAAATTTCCATCTGAATAGTCCTCCATGGAAATTTTTAATTATACATATTTTTAATTTGACATCCCTTAACTTGATCCACTGGGTCAAGTGTTAATCGTAGTGGTTCATTAGACCAAAATTTCCATCTGAATAGTCCTCCATGGAAATTTTTAATTATACATATTTTTAATTTGACATCCCTTAACTTGATCCACTGGGTCAAGTGTTAATAGTAGCAATCTGTCAGCACAATCCACTAAACTCATAGTGATTTACTGAAGTCATTATCGTTATTCTAGTTACGAACATCATCACAGATACTCGTCCCATTCACCCTCATTGTGGTTTTGCTCGGCTTATCGTTTTTCAACCAAAACTCATGAATCATCATTTTTCAATCAGAATCCAAATCAACTCATCAGTTCTCAACCAAAATTTAAAAATCATATCAACCACATTCGAATTCATCATCTGGGATAGCATTTTTGCTTATAATTTTAAGTCTTAGATTTACTCATATATACTGCCAGTAAAGAGCTGCAGTTATACCCTCGGTATATACGGATAGTCTCACGGTCCTTGGAATTATAAGGTAAATACCATCATGTCTAGGCCTTAAGCAAGTCCGAGATTCCATATAATTGCAGTACTTCCATTTGAAGTCCCAATTACCAATTTATGAGTTTCAGTCTGAATAATAATTTGTATAAATTTTATCACACAATTACAACCTTTTACTGCTACTTCATAAATTTTTTACATTTTTGGCTTCTTGATTGATCCACATTAGCCAATTTGCTCTGATACCAGCTAAAAGATCCTTGTTCCCTCCACGCAACGAATTCAGGGGTACTAACAGTGGAAGTAGCACTTCTTGCGTGTGGGGCTGGGTCCCTCACTCGGGGCCTCGCCCAACAGATATCCGGACGAGAGACTAATCCATCGGTTCTTCCAAAACCGAACCTGGAAAAACTTCCCTTGCCTGAAAAGTACGGGCGATTCCTCCAGGATAATTTTTCTCTAACATAGTCAAATTCTGAACTAACTGAACTAATCTGACCGAATCCGTAAGTCCCATAGTCAGATCAGGGAAAAGATTGTACTTGGATCATAGAGACCAACACTTTTTTCCTCATTGAGAGGCACAGCCATTGATTCTTATCTATAGAATAATTTTTGTCCGGGATTTACTTCATCTATCGTACCACAACAGAATTGAGTCTCAATTTAGGGATCCATCAGTCCAACCTAACTCCATCTAGTCCCATGGGTTAGCCAACCGCCAAACCACTGTAGTGATGGGATCCAATTAGGAATTTGGTTAGGTTTTGTCCTGGGTACCAGGAAAAGGAGTTTCCACCAGGCCCCCTAGCCGGATATTCATGCAAACTTAAAACTAGTCACACCACTTACACACCTAATATGAAATTGCCTTTTTCACAGATTCAGCTATCTTTAAAACAATCATTTAATGAAATCATAGTGTCACTGATCATAATCCTCTAAAATCTCCGGTTGAATCCTTAGTTTCAATCATTGCTTCATCGGTGTACCTATGACATCATTGGCAACCAAAACGCTCACCACCTGTCCACTTAGGGGCCTTTTCGATGGTTCCTAGCTCGGCAATATATTCACATATCAAAATGGAATCTCCGTTGAAGATCAGCAAGATCAACCAAAACAGATCCATATAAAAGAACCATGGACTCATCCGTTTGACGACCAGCAAGGTCAATCAACTAGATCCATGCCCGAACTCTTACTCCTTATTCCAATATCTTCTACGATGCACGTTCTGGTATCTTTGGCGACCCCCTTCCCCCAGAGCCTAAGCACCGTATGGTCAGCACCCTCTAGGATCCTTCACGAGGTGACCTAGTGCTTCACTCATAGGCCGCTTCCTTGGTCCCTCATCCAGTGTACTCCGAGCTCACCATTTTAATCGAACCGAGGCCGCTTCCTTGGTCCCTTATCCAGTGTACCGGAAGCTCACCATTTTAATCGAACCGAGGCTGGTCAAGACCTCAGCCGACCTTGCTCGCGAGACATCCTCCATTGACTCTTCGTCAACTATTGCAACTTAACAGATTAGGTCTCCACCACGACCTCATTCAACAAGACGGTCAAAATGCTTCCCCAGCATTCTTGACATAAAACAGTCATTTAAAAACAGGTCATAAATACAGTTTCTAAAATGAACTCTCGTCTTTCCACATTGTTCCACATTAAACCATAATATTTAAATCACATCCATTTCATAAGAATTCCCATTCTCATCTGATCACATCATTTTCATCTCATCACATCTTTCCTCATTTATCCACATTAGATCTCATCCACTCGCATCTACCCATCTCCACATCTTTCCTCATTTATCCTCATCAGATCTCATCCACTCGCATCTACCCATCTTTCCTCATTTATCCTCATCAGATCTCATCCACTCGCATCTACCCATCTTTCCTCATTTATCCTCATCAGATCTCATCCACTCGCATCTACCCATCTTTCCTCATTTATCCTCATTAGATCTCATCCACTCGCATCTACCCATCTTCACATCTCATCAAATCACATTCATTCACATCTCATCCATTCATAACTACCCCGATCCACATCACATCACATCTATCCACATCATATCTCATTCATACACATCTCATCTCATTCATCCACATCTCATCTCATTCATCCACATCCATCCAATCGTTCACAAGTACAATTACCCATATCTATTCATACATTCATATCCTCATTAGATCTCATCCACTCGCATCTACCCATCTCCACATCTCATCACATCACATTCATTCACATCTCATCCATTCATAACTACCCCGATCCACATCACATCACATCTATCCACATCATATCTCATTCATACACATCTCATCTCATTCATCCACATCCATCCATTCATACACATCTCATCTCATTCATCCACATCTCATCTTATTCATCCACATCCATCCAATCGTTCACAAGTACAATTACCCATATCTATTCATACATTCATATTTATCACTTCACATCCACATATATTCATGTCACATCACATCACATTCTTTCATACACACATCCACATCACATTCTTTCACATACACATCCACATCCATTCTTTCACATACATCCACATCCATTCTTCTCATACATATCCACATCCATTCTTTCACATACATCCACATCCATTCTTCACATACATCCACATCCATTCTTTCACATATATCCACATCCATTCTTCACATACATAACCACATCCATTCTTTCACATACACATTCGCATCCATTCTTTCACATACACATTCGCATCCATTCTTCACATATACATTCACATCCATTCTTCACTTATACATTCACATCCATTTTCATCACATATCATCCACTCATATCCCATATCATTCATTTACATCCTGATATCATATCCCATATCATTCATGCACATCCTGATTTACATGACATCACATCTCATCCATTCATTCACATCTATCTAATTCACATCACATCTCATTACATCTATTCACCTCACATCTCATCACCTCTATTCACATCATATCCATTCATTCACACCTATCTGATTCTCATCACATCTCATTACATCTATTCACCTCACATCTCATCACCTCTATTCACATCACATCCATCCATCCATTCATATTCACACCTATCTAATTCTCATCACATCTCATTATATCTATTCACCTCACATCTCATCACCTCTATTCACATCATATCCATTCATTCACACCTATCTGATTCTCATCACATCTCATTACATCTATTCACCTCACATCTCATCACCTCTATTCACATCACATCCATCCATCCATTCATATTCACACCTATCTGATTCTCATCACATCTCATTACTTCTATACATCTCATCTCCTCTATTCACATCACATCCATCCATCCATTCATTCACACCTATCTGATTCTCATCACATCTCATTATATCTATACATCTCGTCACCTCTATTCATATCACATCCATCCATCCATTCATTCACACCTATCTATTTCTCATCACATCTCATTACATCTATACATCTCATCACCTCTATTCACATCACATCCATCCATCCATCCATCCATTCATTCACACCTATCTGATTCTCATCACATCTCATTACATCTTCTATTCGTAGAATTTAAACTTAGAATTTAAGAGAATTCTAATTTTGATATAAAGATCCTTTCATGCATCTATTTATGCATAAAAATCAACTTCAATGGGAAAAACACTTTTATAAAAATCCTTTCATGCATCTATTTATGCATAAAAATCAACTTTAATGAGAATAACACTTTTGAGATAAAAATAAATCCTTTGTGCATCTTTCTATGCATAAAATCAATTTTAATGAGAATAACACTTTTGAGATAAACATAAATCCTTTATGCATCTTTCTATGCATCAAATCAATTTTAATGAGAATAACGCTTTTGAGATAAAAATAAATCCTTAATGCATCTTTCTATGCATAAAATCAATTTTAATGAGAATAACACTTTTGAGATAAAAATAAATCCTTTATGCATCTTTCTATGCATATAATCAATTTTAATGAGAATAACACTTTGGAAATAAAAATAAATCCTTTATGCATCTTTCTATGCATATAAACAATTTTAATGAGAATAACACTTTTGAAATAAAAATAAATCCTTTATGCATCTTTCTATGCATAAAATTAAATTCAATGAAAACAACACTTTTATAATAAAAATTTCCATTATGCATCTTTCTATGCATAGAAATTAATTTTAATAATTAATATCAGTGATATCCATGCAAATTTATAGGTGAATATATACATGGAGTAAATCAGAATATTTCTTTTAAAATGCACAAACGGTGGGAATTACTCTTTCCGAATAATATAAAAATGAACTTTCTTTTCCACAAAATTCTAGAAAATTTTTCCATAACCTCCTTTGTATGGCTGACCATTTCTCATTTTTATTCTATTTTCTACCCCAATTAGATGTAAAGGACTCTAATCTACACAATTTTAAATTTTCAAGAGAGTAAATAATAAGAAAAGTTTAATTAATCTTTTCGTTAAACATTCTAGGATAAAGAAGGGCTTAATTGTGAAGAAGAGAAGGGGATGGCCTTTTCATCAAGGCATAGTATCATAATTTACTTTAATCAACTAAAACAAACAAGAAAACCATAGAAAAAGTAAGAAGAATTTACCTTACATAGAGTTGTAAGCTTTTCTTTGGCTTGAGGGATTGAGGATTCTACTCTTGTTTGAAACAAGAGTGGCCACCAATTACTTTGGAGAGGATTAAGCCAAAAACAATTGAATTATCAAGAAAATTCAAATTGGCTCTGGGTTGAGTAGAGTAACAGTGCATAAACACTATTAACCTTTTACAAAGGGGGAGGCTTCTATTTATAGGAAAAAGTGAGCCTCTAACCAAACAAACTGATTCTAGAATTTTCCAGATCAGTTTGGTCAATTTTTGATAATTTTTAGTTTAGTTTAGCTTACTTTTTGGTGGATCTAGTTGAAACAGGAGAGAGGAGATGAAAATATCTCATTATTTTTGAGTTTGAAACTCCTCCACACATGTGAAATAGGTGCGTCCTTCATGAGGGGAGATCCCCACACTGAGGTGTTGAAAATGTATCATTTCCTCTAAATATCTCTTCTTTTTTAACTAATAAACCTTGTCCTTAGTCAACTCTTCATCTTATAAGAGCATTTACTCATTTTTGGGGGATTCTCTTTTATTCTTCAATTTATCTCCTCCCTACATTTGGATTAATCTTATTGGTCCATAGGAACCTTAAATGGACCATAATCCAAAAATTTCTGAAAATCTGGACCCTTAGGCTAAGGTCCTTTTTACCTATTTTTAATTAATTCCAATTGCACATTGAAAAGTTCTTTTTGAATTTCTGTTTCAGGGGAAACCATTTTAGACACTAGGAGGATTTTTATATCCAAAGATATCTCAATTTTGAATTACCTCCCTCTAGACATTTTCTCTCTCCAGGCCAAAACAGGATAAAACAGAATCTTTCTTTTATTTCAGAGAGGGGAATAATTATAAGATCAGAAGAGGAGGTTCTTACACCTGCACACCTCAAAAGTTGGAGGGAGGAATCTTACATCCTATCCCACTTAAAAAACGTGAGAAGTCCTCATCTCGCAAAATTAGAGGACAACTCTTTCCCTTAAGATCCAATTGATTCTGGGGTTCCTTATAGTCTCGTGAACCCAACAGAATCCTCAGATAAAAGATCCCTTATAGTCTCATGAACCCAACAGAATCCTCAGATAAAAGATCCCTTATATAGAACTCATCATCAGATACCAATTCACTCAGATCATATCATTCAAATCCTTATCACAATAATGGTCCATTAGACCAAAATTTTCATCTGAACAGCCCTCCACAGGAATTTTCAATCATACAGATTTTTAATTTGACATCCCTTAACTTGATCCACTGGGTCAAGTGTTAACAGTAGTAATCTGTCAGCACAATCCACTAAACTCATAGTGATTTGCTGAATTCATTATCGTTATTCTAGTTACGAACATCATCACAGATACTCGTCCCATTCATTGTGGTTTTGCTCGGCTTATCATTTTTCAACCAAAACTCAAGAATCATCATTTTTCAATCAAAATCCAAATCAACTCATCAATTCTCAACCAGAATTTAAAAATCATATCAACCACATTCGAATTCATCATTTGGATAGCATTTTTGCTTATAATTTCAAGTCTTAGATTTACTCGTATATACTGCCAGTAAAGAGCTGCAGCAGTTATACCCTTGGTATATACGGATAGTCTCATGGTCCTTGGAATTATAAAGTAAATACCATCATGTCTAGGCCTCAAGCAAGTCAGGGATTCCATATAATTGCGGTACTTCCATCTGAAGTCCCAATTTATGAATTTCAGTCTGAATAACAATTTGTATGAATTTTATCATACAACTATAACCTTTTACTGCTACTTCATAAATTTTTGACATTTTTTGGCTTCTTGGTTGATCCACATTAGCCAATTTGCTCTGATACCAACTGAAAGATCCCTGACCCCTCCACGCAATGAATTCAGGGGTACTAATAGCGGAAGTAGCACTTCTTACACGGAGTAAGGTCCCTCACTCGGGGCCTCGCCCACAGATATTTGGATGAGAGACTAATCCATCGGTTCTTCCAAAATCGAGCCCGGAAAAACTTCCCTTGCCCGGAAAGCACGGGCAATTCCGCCAGGTTAATTTTTCTCTAACGTAATCAAGAGCCTTAACTAACTGAATTGATCTGATCAAACCCATAAGTCCCATAGTCAGATCAGGAAAAACATTGCACTTGGATCATAGAGACCAAGGCTTTTTTCCTCATTAAGAAGCATAGCCGTTGATTCTTTTCCATAGAACAATTTTTGTCCAGGATTTACTTCATCTATCGTACCATAACAGAATTGAGTCTCAATTTAGGGATCCATCAGTCCAGCCTAACCCCATCCAGTAGTCCCATGGGTTAGCCACCCGCCCAACCACTGTAATGATGGAATCCAATTAGGAATTTGGTTAGGTTTTGTCCTGATTACCAAGGAAAAGAGTTCCCAGGCCCCCTAGCCGGATATTCATGCAAACTTAAAACTAGTCACACCACTTACACACCCAATATGAAATTGCCTTTTTCACAGATTCAGCTATCTTTAAAACAATCATTTAATGAAATCATAGTGTCACTGATCATAATCCTCCAAAATCTCCGGTTGAATCCTTAGTTCCAATCATTCCTTCATCGGTGTACCTATGGCATCATTGGCAACTAGAACGCTCACCACCTGTCCATTCACGGGCCTTTTCGATGGTTCCTAGCTCATAGTACTCGATAATATATTCACATATCAAAATGGAATCTCCGTTGAAGATCAGCAAGATCAACCAAAGAACCATGGACTCATCCGTTGAGGACCAGCAAGGTCAATCAACTAGATCCATGCCCGAATACAGAAAAAAACTCTTACTCTTTGTTCCAATATCTTCCACGACGCACGTATGGGTATCTTTGGCGACCCAGAGCTCGAGCACCGTATGGCCAGCACCCTCTAGGATCCTTCACAGGTGACCTAGTGCTTCACTCATAGGCCGCTTCCTTGGTCCCTCATCCACCGTACCGAAAGCTCACCATTTTGATCAAATCAAGGCTGGTCAAGACCTCGGCCGACCTTGCTATGCGAGATGTCCTCCATTGACTCTCCATCAGCTGCAACTTAACAGATTAGGTCTCCACCATGACCTCATTCACAAGACGATCAAAATGCTTTCCCAGCATTCTTGACATAAAACAGTCATTTAAAAATAGGTCATAAATACAGTTTCTAAAATGAACTCTCATCTTTCCACATTAATCCACATTATTTAAATCACATCCATTTCATAAGAATTCCCATTCTCATCCGATCACATCATTTTCATCTCATCACATCTTTCCTCATGTATCCTCACCAAATCTCATGCACTCGCATCTACCCATCTCCACATCTTATCACATCACATTCATTCACATCTCATCCATTCATAACTACCCCGATCCACATCACATCCATTTTACCTCACATCTCAATCTCATTCACATCTATCCTGATTCACATGACATCACATCTCATTTATTCACATCTTGATTCACATCACATTCACTCATATCCATCACATTCATTTTCATCACCATCCCATCACATACATAACATCACATCACATCTATCCACATCATATCTCATTCATACACATCTCATCTCATTCATCCACATCCATCCAATCGTTCACAAGTACGATTACCCATATCTATTCATACATTCATAGTTATCACTTCACATTCATCCACATCCATCCAACCGTTCACAAGTACGATTACCCATATCTATTCATACATTCATAGTTATCACTTCACATCCACATATATTCATGTCACATCACATCACATTATTTCACATAAACATCCACATCACATTCTTTCACATACACATCCACATCCATTCTTCTCATACATATCCACATCCATTCTTTCACATACATCCACATCCATTCTTCACATACATCCACATCCATTCTTTCACATACATCCACATCCATTCTTCACATACATAACCACATCCATTCTTTCACATACACATTTACATCCATTCTTCACATATACATTCACATCCATTCTTCACATACATCCACATCCATTCTTTCACATACATCCACATCCATTCTTCACATACATAACCACATCCATTCCTTCACATACACATTTGCATCCATTCTTCACATATACATTCACATCTATTCTTCACATACATAACCACATCCATTCTTCACTTATACATTCACATCCATTTTCATCACATATCATCCACTCATATCCCATATCATTCATTTACATCCTGATTTACACATCACATCTCATCCATTCATTCACATCTATCTGATTCACATCACATCTCATTACATCTATTCACCTCACATCTCATTCACCTCTATTCACATCACATCTCATTCACCTCATTACATCTATTCACCTCACATCTCATTCACCTCTATTCACATCACATCCATCCATCCATTCATTCATGCCTATCTGATTCTCATCACATCTCATTACATCTATTCACCTCACATCTTATCACCTCTATTCACATCACATATATTCACATCACATCCATTCACCTCACATCTTATCACCTCTATTCACATCACATCTATTCACCTCACATCTTATCACATCTATTCACATCACATCCATCCATCCATTCATTCACAGCTATCTGATT
Source organism: Cibotium barometz (assembly GCF_041138505.1). Lineage (NCBI taxonomy): Eukaryota > Viridiplantae > Streptophyta > Polypodiopsida > Cyatheales > Cibotiaceae > Cibotium > Cibotium barometz. Next base: position 15,080,292 of record NC_141081.1, read on the forward strand.
CTCATCACATCTCGGTACATCTATACATCTCGTCACCTCTATTCACATCACATCCATCCATCCATTCATTCACACCTATCTGATTCTCATCACATCTCATTACATCTATACATCTCGTCACCTCTATTCACATCACATCCATCCATTCATTCACACCTATCTGATTCTCATCACATCTCATTACGTCTATACATCCTCATCACCTCTATTCACATCACATCCATCCATCCATTCATTCACACCTATCTGATTCTCATCACATCTCATTACATCTATTCATAGAATTTAAACTTAGAATTTAAGAGAATTCTAATTTTGATATAAAGATCCTTTCATGCATCTATTTATGCATAAAAATCAACTTCAGTGGGAATAACACTTTTATAAAAATCCTTTCATGCATCTATTTATGCATAAAAATCAACTTTAATAACACTTTTGAGATAAAAATAAATCCTTTATGCATCTTTCTATGCATAAAATCAATTTTATGAGAATAACACTTTTGAGATAAAAATAAATCCTTTATGCATCTTTCTATGCATAAAATCAATTTTATGAGAATAACACTTTTGAGATAAAAATAAATCCTTTATGCATCTTTCTATGCATAAAATCAATTTTAATGAGAATAGCACTTTTGAGATAAAAATAAATCCTTAATGCATCTTTCTATGCATAAAATCAATTTTAATGAGAATAACACTTTTGAGATAAAAATAAATTCTTAATGCATCTTTCTATGCATCAAATCAATTTTAATGAGAATAACACTTTTGAGATAAAAATAAATCCTTACTGCATCTTTCTATGCATAAAATCAATTTTAATGAGAATAACACTTTTGAGATAAAAATAAATCCTTTATGCATCTTTCTATGCATATAATCAATTTTAATGAGAATAACACTTTTGAAATAATAATAAATCCTTTATGCATCTTTCTATGCATAAAATTAAATTCAATGAAAACAACACTTTTATAATAAAAATTTTCATTATGCATCTTTCTATGCATAGAAATTAAATTCAATGAAAACAACACTTTTATAATAAAAATTTCCATTATGCATCTTTCTATGCATAGAAATTAATTTTAATAATTAATATCAGTGATATCCATGCATATTCATAGGTGAATATGTACATGGAGTAAATTATAATACTTCTTTTAGAATGCACAAGCGGTGGAAATTACTCTTTCGGAATCATATAAAAATGAACTTTCTTTTCTACAAAATTCTAAAAATTTTTGCCATAACCTCCTTTGTATGACTGACCATTTCTCATTTTTAACATTCTATTTTCTATTTAAATTAACCCCAATTCGATCGTCACCTCTATTCACATCACATCCATCCATCCATTCATTCACACCTATTTGATTCTCATCACATCTCATTACATCTATACATCTCATCACATCTCATTACATCTATACATCTCGTCACCTCTATTCACATCACATCCATCCATTCATTCACACCTATCTGATTCTCATCACCCATCCATCCATTCATCCATTCATACATCTATACATCTCATCACCTCTATTCACACCCATCCATCCATTCATTCACACCTATTTGATTCTCATCACATCTCATTACATCTATTCATAGAATTTAAACTTAGAATTTAAGAGAATTCTAATTTTGATATAAAGATCCTTTCATGCATCTATTTATGCATAAAAATCAACTTCAGTGGGAATAACACTTTTATAAAAATCCTTTCATGCATCTATTTATGCATAAATATCAATTTTAATGAGAATAACACTTTTGAGGTAAAAATAAATCCTTTATGCATCTTTCTATGCATAAAATCAATTTTAATGAGAATAACACTTTTACGATAAAAATAAATCCTTTATGCATCTTTTTATGCATAAAATTAATTTTAATGAGAATAACACTTTTGAGATAAAAATAAATCTTTAATGCATCTTTCTATGCATAAAATCAATTTTAATGAGAATAACACTTTTGAGATAAAAATAAATCCTTAATGCATCTTTCTATGCATCAAATCAATTTTAATGAGAATAACACTTTTGAGATAAAAATAAATCCTTAATGCATCTTTCTATGCATAAAATCAATTTTAATGAGAATAACACTTTTGAGATAAAAATAAATCCTTTATGCATCTTTCTATGCATATAATCAATTTTAATGAGAATAACACTTTGAAAATAAAAATAAATCCTTTATGCATCTTTCTATGCATAAAATTAAATTCAATGAAAATAACACTTTTATAATAAAAATTTCCATTATGCATCTTTCTATGCATAGAAATTAAATTCAATAAAAACAACACTTTTATAATAAAAATTTTAATTATGCATCTTTCTATGCATAGAAATTAATTTTAATAATTAATATCAGTGATATCCATGCATATTCATAGGTGAATATGTACATGGAGTAAATTAGAATATTTCTTTTATAATGCACAAACGGTGGGAATTACTCTTTTGGAATCATATAAAAATGAACTTTCTTTTCCACAAAATTCTAGAAAATTTTGCCATAACCTTCTTTGTATGGTTGACCATTTCTCATTTTTAATATTCTATTTTCTATTTAAATTAACCCCAATTATATATAAAGGACTCTAATCTACATAATTTTTAATTTCCAAGAGAGTAAATAATAAGAAAAGTTTAATTAAACTTTTTGTTAAACATTCTAGGATAAAGAAGGGCTGAATTGTATAACGAAGAGAAGGGGATGGCCTTTTCATCAAGGCATAGCATCAGAATTTACTTTAATCAACTAAAACAAACAAGAAAATCAAGAAAACCATAGAAAAAGTAAGAAGAATTTAGCTTACATAAAGTTGTAAGCTTTCCTTTGGCTTGAGGGATTGAGGGTTCTACTCTTGTTTGAAGCAAGAGTGGCCACCAAGAGTAACAGTGCATAAACACTATTAACCTTTTACAAAAGAGGAGGCTTCTATTTATAGGAAAAAGTGAGCCTCTAACCAAGCAAAGTGATTCTAGAATTTTTCAAATCAGTTTAGTCAATTTTTGACAATTTTTAGGTGAGTTTAGCTTACTTTTTGGATCTAGTTGAAACAGGAGAGAGGAGAAATAAAAATATCTCATTATTTTTTAGTTTAAAACTCCTCCACACATGTGAAATAGGTGCCTCCTTTATTAGGGGAGATCCCCACACTGAGGAGATCCCCATACTGAGGAGTCAAAAATGTATCATTTCCTCTAAATATCTCTTCTGAGTCAACTTTTCATCTTATGTGAGCATTTACTCATTTTTAGGGAATTTTCTTTTATTCCTCAATTTATCTAATCCCTACATTTGGATTAATCTTATTGGTCCATAGGAACCTTAATTGGACCATAATCCAAACCAGAAATACCTTAGCTTACAAAAGTTGGGCCCCGAACGAAATAAGGCTTTGGTGGAAGCTGAGCACGCGAAGATGATGGCTAAAACAAAAAGAGAGGATGAGGATAGAGCTGCTTTCAATGCCAAACCATTTCAAGACTACACAATTGATGAACGAAGTCCAAAAGGGTTAAGGAAGATGGTTTATCTACATCATACGATGGCCCAGCTGAGGTCAAGGAAATTGATATTGCAGAGCTAGGGGAGGAAACCAAACATGTTTATATCGCTAAGGACTTGAATCCAGCTCTGAAGAAAAGGAGCTTGTTGCTCTCCTTAAGGAGTTTAAGGATTTTTTTGCCTAGAACTACAAAGAGATAAAGGGTGTACCACCTAAAGTGGTACAACACATGATCCCAATCATGGATGGATCAAGACCAACCAGGTAAAAATTGTGCCAGATGCATCCTAAATATGCAGCAATTGTAAAGGAGAAAATCGATAAACTCATTCCTGTGGAGTTCATCTAACGAGATAGAACATACCGATTGGTTATCACCAATCGAGATAGTGCCAAAGAAGAATGGGAAACTTAGGGTCTCTGTAGATCTCAAAAAGATCAATGTAGCTACTAGGAAGAACCATTACCCACCACTGCCTTATACTACGAAACACGTTTTGGAGAGAGTAGCTGGTGAAGAAGCTTATAGCTTCTTAGATGGATTTTGAGGTTAGAATATCAGGTGTCTATAGCACCCGAAGACTAGCATAAAACGGCCTTGAATACACTGTGGGAGTCGTTTGCTTACAAAGTTATGCCTTTTGGTCTCACCAATGCCCCAGCAACGTTCCAACAAATTAATGTGCACAGCCTTCAAAGACTACTTTGCAAAAGTGGTTAGAGGTATTCATTGATGATTTATGTGCACACTCCCGATGGTCAGACCATTTGGCTTGCTTGAGAAAGGTTTTTGAGCGATGTCAACTGTATCGTATATCCTTAAACCCTTTAAAATGCCAATTTTGGGTCAAACACGGTGTGATCTTGGAACACATTGTCTCTAAGAATGGTATCTCCACTGACAAAGGCAAAGTCAAATTGATCTTGGAACTACCCCCACCCACTAATTACAAAGGTCACGATGGTAAGAAAGGAAATTTAACTTCACGGCGGTCACGGTAAGAAAGGGAACGCAGCATGTGTTGGCCGATCATATGTTGAGAATTCCAAATGGAAAACCGGTAACTAGTGTTGATGATGACCTCCCAGATGCTTGTTTATTCAAACTAGACATGGTGTCTGAATAGAGCAAAGAAATATTAGATTATCTAGCTTATAGTTTTTCACAAGAGAACGAACATTGAACAAGGATAAAATGTGTTGGCTTATTAAGCTGGCTGCACCTTATCAATTGATTGCTGGTGAATTATACAAGCTAGGTAAGGATAATGTTTTAAGAAGATGTGTGCAGGAAGACAAATTTGTCACAGTATTAGATAAAGCACACTCAGGAATAGCTGGAGGACACTTTGCTGAGCTGTAAGGATAATGTCTTAAGAAGATGTGTGCAGGAAGACAAATTTGTCACAGTATTAGATAAAGCACACTCAGGAATAGCTGGAGGACACTTTGCTGAGCTGTAAGGTGCTTCAAGCGGGACTATGGTGGCCGACATTATTTGGAGACGCCATGGAGTTTGTAAAAAGATGCGAAGAGTGTCAACGATTTGCTATTCCGCACAACAAAGAGACGGGATGCCACTTACCCCTATTATTGTTGTGAGCCAACCTTTTGAGAAATGGGGAATTGATTTTATTGGACCTATTAGCCTAGTTGCGCATCCACAATTATGTGATCGTGGCCACATACTATTTCACAAAATGGGCAGAGGCCAGAGCCTCTAAGCAAGCTAATGCATGAGTAACAACTAAGTTCTTATTTGAACAAATCATTTTGAGACTCGGCTTCCCATTAGAATTAGTCGCGATTCACACTTCATGAATGCGGTGATTGATCACTTACTTGTTGGATTCCTTGTAGTCACCAGAAGTCATCCCCTTATTATCCATAGGTAAATGGTCAAGCAAAGAGTACAAATAAGATTTTGTGTACTATCTTGATAAAAATATTAGAAGCAAGTCGCACGGATTGGGAACATAAGCTAACTGCAGCTCTATGGGCATATCGAACATCATATAAGGTAGCGAGATGAGATATGGTGGTAATGCCTATGGAGTACTTCATTTCAAGCTTGGGAATTGTGGTGCAAGAAAGATTAACTGCTGAGAATGCATTAGCCGAAAAGTTGGTTGACTTATAGAAACTTGATGAAACCCGACTAAGTACATCACATGGTCTTATGGTCGAAAAATTACAAAGGAAGCGTTGGTTTGACAATAACCTGAAACAAAAAGATCTGAAAATAGGGACCTTGTCCTCATGTATGGTGTCGGAAGCACCATAAAAAAGAAACTCAAGTACAAAGGATGAGGACCTTTTCAAGTGTCCAAAATCACACCTCAAGGGTCAATCAGAATTGAAACAATTGAGGGCGTACAAATGGAGGGTTACATCAATGGAAGTAAGCTTAGAAATTATTACGGACCACTAACCCAAGAGATGCTCGTGCAAGAGCATCTATTAAAACAACAGGAAGAGCTAGCCAAGGAAAAAATTAAGCAAGCTCAAGAAGAAGCTAAGGCAAGAGAGGCCAAGGCCAAACAGATACTCTAGAAGAGAGTATTGCATGTGAACATGGCTTCACTAACCCTCCTTGATGAGGATGACCTAGACATTAAGCTAGCACGGCTTAGGGTGAAAGTCTCTATGACTAAAAAAATATCCAAAATCACTAGTAATTCAGCAATGGGTACCTAAGAATCAACTCCAAGCCTAGATATATTGTCATGCAAAAGAAGTAATTGAGGAATCAGGGCAAAAAGTTTGAGCTACAGAAAAGGGACATAGATGGCCTTCAAATGTTAGCCAACAGTATTCCAAATGAAGCCACCATCCACAAGGCACTCAAAAGCAATGGATTCGAAGGGATTTGCTAGCTACACAAGCTATTACCAGGGTAATACAACAATATGGGTGCCAAAATCCCACCCAAAGTTCATTATTGCAAATACCTTCAGAAACACAGGAAGGAACAGTAAGAACAACCAAAACCAATTCCCAGCTAAAACAAATGCTAGGAAAGCACAAAATTTGGTTTGGAGAAAGAAGCCGATTCAACACGGTGAACTGAAGATAGCACTCCTGCTAACTACACCCACCAAAATAAAAGAGCTAGACAAAGTTAATGAGAAGAAAAGAGAAAAAGTGCAACCAATTGAGAGACAGAGACAAATCCAAATCAACAAGATTTAATAGAGGCACTCTTCAGTTGGATGGAGGGAAAGATCAAGCACTCTCACACGAAATTAAAATGATTGCAACAACAAATACCCAGAACTGCCAAAGTACCACCTTGGTTTCCATGGCAATAAACAAAAAAGAAAGTACAAAGGTTTCCATTGCTCAAAAATGGATACAAGGTAAAAATGTTTAATATTCATGCCATGAGCCGTTATCATTTGCTTCATTCAACCAACTTTTGACTGCATGATTGAGTGTTTGAGCATGAAAGGCACATAGGATATCAACCTTGCATGCAGTCAACATAAAACAGTCCAAAACGGTTCATGTTGTGAACTGGTTCACGTCGTGAACAGTTTTTATGCATTGCTATGTACTATCTCAAGTGGCTTGCTAATCATGTTGCCTTCTCTAGGAAACTGCAACCTCGCATGCTTTCCAAACTGACAGGCTTCACAAATATGCATATTCCCATCATACTTGAATCTAGGCAGCCCACTAACAATGCCTCTTGTTTGCATGTTCTTTAACCTTTGTATATTCACATGTCCAATCCTCTTATGCCACATGTCAATGTCCTGTACCACATTTCGACTTTTAGAGAACATTGCTGATTTCAACTCAGGAATCCCAGCATCCAGCTTAAATAACGTGCCTTCTTTCTTTCCTTTGGCAATGACTCTACATCCATTTTTGAAATCCTCAATGAAGCAACCATGCTCGTTGAAATGAACCCTCTATCAAAATTATAGGTTCCAGAAAGTGCATCAGAGAGTCCCACAATTCAGGCTTGAGGTAAAGGGGCTCGTTATAGCATAAACGTAGATAAGCACAAATTTAAATTTATTCGATTCTAAGTGAAAAACCACCAAATTTTAGTGAAAAAGCACCCATCTATTCAGAGGATCAACTTCATGGTGCTTAACAAGAGACATTCATGATATACATATTCCTATTGAAGTCCCCTCCCCCCTCCCTCTAGGGAGATGATTAGAGCTAAACCATGAATGCTTCTTGGAGATCAGCTTTAGATTTTTAGCTAGAGCTTGATCTAAGGCTTTAACTTCCTGTAGACATATGAAGTCAGGATGGATGTTCGATTGAAACATCAATTCTTTTATAGTTCTAGACCGATTATAATTAGTTAGACCTTTAGTGTTGTAAGAAATGATTTTAATGTCTTTTTTGGGAGGAGAGGTTAGCTGAATATTGAGTACTCTATTCTGTGGGAAGAGGGGAGATCATGCCCCCTACTTGGGATTGTCTCCTCTTAAAGAAGGCAAGAGTTCCAACTCTTGTTTGCCTGCATTTCTCATGTTCTTTTGATGTTCTGTTTGACAGAGAAGGTGATTTTCTCCCCCCTCCTGGCAATGATTCTTCCTCTGTTTATGTTGGACTAGCACCCAAGTTCACCAATGAGGCATCTTGCAAGTCCATATCCTCTATCTCTTTCTCCAGGTCATTTGCTTTGTGTACTTGGTACCTCTTTGAAATTGTGTACTTGGTACCTCTTCACCATCCTCCTCCTCACTTGAGGAGTCTTTAATTTTCTGTGTAGGATCAAAAATGTCAACCAAGAGTTGGGAGAACCTGTTGTAATTACTCCTTCTTGGTTGGTTTCTATAGCCTTGTGGGTGCCCTTAATCTCTTCGTCTCCTCACAACATATTAGAATCCCTAGATGTTTGGTGGCTGAGGAGAGAGGTGAAAGGACATAGGGGAGGAGAGAGCTTGAGCTCTTGCAAGCACACACACACTCACACAAACCCTAGAAGAGAACACATAAGGTGAGAGACTAAAAATTCTTCTTCTTCTTCACACAACAAAAGAGGTCTACAAAGAAGATAAAGTGACTAACACACATAATAGAGTATATACAGTCCATAATGTGAACATGCTAAGAGGAGAGGGTAGATGTGGACTAGTCGGTGTAATCCAGCTGTAGAATCTCTAGCGAAGATATGTTGGTGGTGCCAGCTATACTGAACCCACCAATGATGTAAATGTCGAACAGTCATGTAGGTGCCTCGTGAGTGTCAGCTCATGTTGAGCTTGACATCTCAACACTCCCCCTCAAGCTCAACTCCAGCTCATGAACTTGCATATCTCGAAACCTGTGGAGCTTCTCAGCTCCCAAGGCCTTCGTGAAGATGTTAGCGGACCTAGTCCTGTGTGCTGACATAGGCTAAGTCGATGTCACCTGCCAAGATTCTCTCCCTGCTGCTAATGAAGTGTTAATGTACCTCAATGTGTTTTGTCCGCGCATGAAAAATTGGATTCCTGGCCAACTATATACTGCTAAGATTGTCATAATATATGACAACCTTTCTCTCCACATGCAACCCCAAATCAACAAGTAGCTTGCGTAACCAAGCTACCTTACATGCTGCCATCGCAACTCCTTTGTACTCTGCCTCTGTACTTGACAAGGCAACTATGGGCTGCTTCTTGTTGCTCCATGTCACAACAACACTCCCCAATGAAAACATAAATCCAATGGTAGATTTCCTATTTGAGATGCTACCTGCCCAATCTACAACTGTGTACCCATATAGCTCCAATGGTACACCTTCTACATAAAACAATGCATAATCAACAGTGGCCCTCAAATACCGAAGCGTGCGTCGCACACTGTCAAGATGTGGTTTGCGCAGAACCTGCATAAACCAGCTCTCTAAGCCAACAGTGTAACTCAAATCTGGCCTGCTGACCGTGACATAGATCAAACTCCCCACAATCTTCCTGTGTACATAGTGGGATCCTCCAACACATAACCTGTATCCACACTAAGCTTGCCATTTTGACCTAATGGCACCGAGATTGGCTTACAATCAGCCATCCCATACTTTGACAACATCAAAACCTTCATCTCAAACTTTCTTTTGAGAATACTTTTCATATGCTCAATCTCATCCAAGTTGTCACCCCCAACAATAAGATCATCTACATAAATAGCGATGATCACAATACCCTTATCACTCTTGCGCACATACAAAGAGTGATCTGCATCTGCCATATGAAAACCAATAGTGACAAGATACTCAGCAATCTTGTCATGCCATGCTCGTGGAGCTTGCTTCAGACCATACAAGGCCTTACGAAGCTTACATACATACTCTGGGTAACCTATATCTTCAAAACCTGGTGGGGTTGATCCATATACACCTCTTCTCCAACACACATTTCCAATAGCCTCATTAAAACATGTGGGTTCTACAACCTGCACAACTTTTGCCATATAAGCATAGTGATGTGCCACATAACCATCATAAGTCAACTTCTGCACAGGGTTTTTGACACTTCCAGATCTTCGTAACTTTGCATTCGTGGCTTCCATAGCCTTCTTCACACCAGGTGTCCTCATTGTTGGAATCCCAAGCTCCTCAAGGCTCATCTCCAAGCCACTATAATCTCCATCAACAAGAGAATGCCCTGCAAAAATATCAGGCATACCAAGTGGCTTAACCACTTTCTCTTTCCCTTTATGTGATGTACCAACTACATTTTCAAGACTGGTATTATGATGTAGCCTACCACTCCATGGTCTATCAATAGAACCACTAGATGAGGACACTCAATGACTGTGATTATTGTTGACTTGCATTCTGTGCAACCACATTTCCACTTACATTAGCCCTAACAACATCTTTTTCATCAGTAGCATACTAGCTACTCATCTCATCAAATACAACATCCCTGCTTACCCTGAATTCATGTGTAGCAGGATTATAACGTCCATATCCCTTTTGCTTAAGGGAATACCCAATAAACACACATTTTTTTGCTTTTGGATCCAACTTAGTACACAACTCATCTGGCACATGCACATATGCAATACATCCAAAAACTTTCAAGTGAGCCAAATAAGGTTTCTTGCCAGTAAACTTTTCTAGTGTTACATCATGTATGGCTACACTAGAAGTCTTGTTCATGATATAAACTAATGTAGACACAGCCTTAGCCCAATAGCTATGTGGCATATTATTCTCTGCCCCATCAATGCTCGTGCTATCTTTGCAATGTGCATATTTTCACTCAACAACTCCATTTTGCTGCGGAATGTATCTACTTGTAAATTGTCTCTGAATGCCATTCTTTCGCAAGAATTTAGAGAACTTATTGGAGAAGTATTCTCCCCCTCCATCTGACCTTAGGCACTTCACATGCTTTCCTGTCTGTTTTTCAGCCATAACTTTGAAATTCTGAAATGAGTGAACACTTACTTCACTCTTCTCCTTCATGAAATACACCCACACTTTTCTCGTGTGGTCACATCAAAGAATGTTACGTAGTACCTACAGCCACCCATAGACATAGTCTTCGCAGGACCCCATACATATGAATGCACAACATCTAGTACATTCCTGCTCTCATTTTCTGTCATGTGGAAATACATGTTTTGTTTGCTTTCCAAATTGACATGCTTCATAAACTTTATGCATACCTTCAACTTTAAATTTAGGCAACCTTGTCATAATTTCTTTAGTCTACATAGACTTCATTCTTTGCACATTTACATGCCCAATTCTCTTATGCCAAATGTTTGTATCTGCAACAACTTCTGAACCATTTGCAAACATTACAACACTTACTTCAGGCATATTTACATTCAATGTAAATATTCTGCCCACTCTGTTGCCTTTTGCAACCAACCTGCACTTATCTTTAAAGTCTTCTACATAACAGCCATCATGATTAAATTGGACCTACAAACCCTACTCAATCATATAGCCAACTGAAACCATATTCTTTGTAATGTTCGGAACATGAAGTACATCTGCAAGGTACTTCACCTTACTATCCTGCATAAACAATGGCACATCTCTAACATGGGCAATTGGATGAGCAGTGCCATCCCCTATTTCAACAAAACCTGGTCTTTCATGACTCTTCATTTCCTTGAACCACTCACCATGACTTGTCATGTGGTTCGAAGCACCTCAATCAACATACCATACATCATCCTTACGTATTGCTACATCATTTCCAGACACAGCATTAACCACATGTTGCATAACAAACAAACTCTCATTATCCTCATTATTTCTGCTAGAGGATACATAGTTGTTTTGTTGCACTTTTCCATTTTGCATGTCACTCTGCTTCTTATATTAATCTACCTGCACATGTCCAGGCTTACCACAGTAAAAATACCCTCGTGTATCATTATGCTATCTTTGCCAATTACCATGACCTCTTTGACTCCCCCTGCCTCTAAACCGGCCTCTTCCACCTATGTGTTGTTGTTGTGAATCCTGGGATTGTTGCTGATGCTGACTATAATTTCTATTACCTGTTCGGCAACTACCTTGGCCATGTCCACGACCTCTACCTCATCCTCTACCTGCACTTGTGTAGAAAGCCTGCTGCCTTGAACTATTTTTGTTTTGTGAAGACTGTTGATCTTCACCCAAGTTCTTATCTTCAATGATCAACATTGACATCGAATCGGTGAATTTGGGAATGTTCTCCCGAGTTTTAATAGACGTCTTGAATGCTTTGTATTGTGGCCCAAGACCACGTAGACACACTTCTATTACCTGTTCGGCAACTACCTTGGCCATGTCCACCCACGACCTCTACCTCATCCTCTACCTGCACTTGTGTAGAAGGCCTGCTACCTTGAACTATTTTTGTTTTGTGAAGACTGTTGATCTTCACCCAAGTTCTTCTCTTCAATGATCAACATTGACATCGAATCTGTGAATTTGGGAATGTTCTCCCGAGTTTTAATAGACATCTTGAATGCCTTGTATTGTGGCCCGAGACCACGTAGACACACTTCCACCTTATCATCATCATCAACAGAAACACCAATTGATGCAAGGGATTCCACGATGCCCTTGATCTTTAAGGCATAATCATTCACTCACACACATATTCTTCTTCTCCACAGTATGAAGCTCATTCTTTAACTGAATCTTTCGTGCCTTGGTGTTAGTTTCATACAGCTTCACCAAGGTGTCCCATGCCTCCTTAGGTGACTTGGCATCTTGTATATGCCCAATCATGGTGTCTTGTATACTAGTAGAAAGCCAATACATGACTTTCCTTGCTCCTTAATTCCAATCCTTAAACTCTTTTACATTTGCAGCAGTTGGATTAATCTCTGGTATCTTCGGTGCTTCCTCATGTTCACCTTCAATGTAGTCCCAAGTAACTTTTTCCCATCAGGAAATTTATCAATCTAAATCTCCAAGCATGGAAATTTTGTCAAGCTTCTCTACAACAATCTAGTTTATTCTATTATTTGTCTACAACACAGATTTACCAAAAATAGCACTCTTGTTTGACTTACACAAACTGTTATATTCTCTGACGGCACTATACTGTGCCACAACCAGTGACCTTACTTTGCATACATACACCCAATGGCAACTTTGAGACCTCTTTGCAGCACACACAGTGTCTACACAACCAATCGCCCTTCCTGCAGTTTCAAAAACAGGGTTTTGCAGAGAATTGAAACTTAGTACCCACAATGCTCGTGAACGCATGTGAATTGAAACTTAGTACCCACAGTGCTCGTGAACGCATGTGAATTGAAAAATGGAGGTCTAGACGCACCTGAAATGCATTTTCGACCTGGAAAATTGACGTCCAATGGATAATATAGTTGCCCTGTAGCTCTCCTCCCGCGAAGAAAGCTCCTTAATCAGAGTTTGTTTGCCGGTGCCTCCCGAAGAGCTCCCGACAAGGGTGTAGTAGCCAACACAAAGGGGAAAGAGTAGATAAAGCTCTTACCCTCATTCAGCTTCCTGTGCTTCTCTTGCTTGTCAGCCCTGAGCATGAACCAAGCTCTGATACCATGAAAAGATGTAGGGGAGGAGAGAGTTTGAGCTCTTGCAAGCGCACACACACACTCACACAAACCTTAGAAGAGAACACATAAGGTGAGAGGCTGAAAATTCTTCTTCTTCTTCACACAACAAAAGAGGTCTACAAAGAAGATAAAGTGACTAACACACTATACAAGCCGTCCATAATGTGAACACGCTAAGAGGAGTGGGTAGATGTGGACTAGTCGGTGTAGTCCAGCTGTAGAATCTCTAACGACCGAAGATATGTCGGTGCCAACTACCAAACCCGACAGTGATGTAAATGTCGAATGGTCATGCAAACGCCTCGTGAGTGTCATGTTGAGCTTGACATCTCAACAAAGGGGAGGGGATTTAATGGGATATCTTTTGCACCACAGTGGAAACAGGTATTCAAGATGTTTTTGAAGACTAATGGTTGGCCTAAGATGAAGCCCATTCTTGCATTAATAGATAAGAAACTGGGAGATTCCTTACTTATATCTATTTCTACTAGGGCTTGAGGGTGCCAGCGTGGGCTTAGGTTAACATTTAATCTCACTCCCAATAGTCTTCCAACTGGTTTAAGCACAAGCTTGATTAATGGGTGTAAATGCAGAGGTAGGCTGGGGCATAGAAGGTAGGTTTGGGACTAAAAGGAGAGAAGTCGGGGGTCCAAGCCAACCCTCTGCCATGTTTGGGTAGAACTATTGTCATGCACCTAGAGCATTGAGAGCCATACCTTCTTCTTTAAATAGGAAACAAAACTAATTATTGGGAAGGTACTAGGTATGTTTTAGTATGAGTCCCTTTGCTCTCATCCAAGCTTTGAGAAGCTCTGCTGGAGGTCTTGGCCCATAGCAAAGACTAATCAGGGCCATGTTCTGGTAGATATGTGCCATTTCCAAATTAAATCCATAGGATAAATCTTACCACTTCTGCCTGGCTGATCTTTTCTTCCAGTAGCTCCATCGCTTTCATCTGGGTAATGTTGGTGTCCAGCTCCACCCGGGCCCCTCCTGGTTTCTTCTACTAGGTGCCCTTCAGCTAGGACAATTCCATTTCGCTGAGGTAGTAAAGCTTGGTCTTTGAGAGTCCCCTGGTCTTCATCTTTTTCATATGGTTGCAGTTGTGGGATGGGCTAGTTGGGCTCTCCATAGCCAGTTTGCAAAGGGGTTCTAAAGGAGACTTGGTTTGGGCGAAGTGTCGAGTATGACAAGTGAGAAAATAGAATGTTGTCATGTAGAGAGGTAGGTGCCACGTGCGTGGATCGATAGGGCAAGCTGGTGAGCAAAGAGCCAGTTTGAATTATGGCTGCATGGCTCACATGTGGGAAGAGGAATCATGCCACATGGCCTTGCTTCCGCTCCTCCGCCGCCTGGCATTTCTCCTTTCTTGCAGAAGCCAAGTGGCCTTTGTCATCATCTCGTGTTGGTCAACTATTTTCTATAAAGTGTGGAAAGGATGCCCACTCGTTATCACTATCTTTGTTTTATACATATACGATATAATGAAATTTTGGTTCTAAGAAAGTTTTAAAAGCCAGTTTTGCTGGAGTTCCGAGCATTCATCGCCACCTATCACCTCCTTCCCAGGTTTGCACGAACTCACTCTTTGATCGTATACCCTACTACTTGGATTAGCATTGCAAATTAATCGAATGTAATAACTATTTTATAACTGCGATCGTGATTTACACGCTAAATCAAAGACCTGCGGCTGCGCTAATCAGAAACCCTAATTTTCCTTCTCTGTGACCTAGTTCTAGGTTGCCTCGCAAAGGCATCGATTTGATTGATCTGTGTATTATCATCAAAGTGAAAAGAAGAACGTGTCAAGAAAATCACTATTTCAACAATCTTTGATATGAAAAATACCACTTTTCCTAGGGCGTGAGATGAGAGGGGAACTTTGGAGGGCTATTGGCTGCAAGCATGCCTTTATTCAACGCTGCGTATGAGTTAATCATGAAGAAAAGATTGTGCACATAAACCATCCTTTGGCCTGATGCTGTGCCATCATGCCCCCAAGCAACCAGGCTTGAATATTGCACAGCATGGGTAGCAGTTCAAAGCCGGAGGCTTTTACGGATAATGGAAGCATGAAACTGGGCACTTCTTCTCAAGCACTAGGATTCCTGGCTGGGACGCTGCTGGTGACCATGAAGGATCCACATCTAGCACTAGACTCTCTTCAGAGAAGCTATTCTGGAGTAAAGGTGCGATTTTTTAAGAGTGTGATTTTTATGGTGGAAGAATCTTTTGGGGACATTTTGTTGTAGAATCAAATCCAACTATGTTTCAGTCAAAGAACTAACATGGCAGCACAGATCAGACCCCTATGAAGGGGTGACCTCACATGGTCACAAGTCCATGCAATGGTGGAGAGACTAGAGTCCATTGACATGCTCTCAGTAGCAGTGCCACCTCAAACATCTTTCATGCATTGTCCCTATAATCCTAGATGATGCAACAGCTAATGATGTGAAGTCAACAATAACAGTATTCCGTATTCATTGTATATGCACCCTTTGGTCCTTGGAGAAATATCCGGTCAAAGAATGTTACTGACCAACAAGCAAAGTGCTGTCGAACATAAGTTTTGGGCCGAGGAGTTGGGCATGAAGAAGTAAGTCGGTGCTGATAACTTACTGAACTAGATACGGCTGTCTGAAGGTTGACCAAGACAAGAAAGAACAACTCTCGGAAGAAATCGCGTGCGGAGAAGATGATCAAGCCTGAGAAATAGCCAACTTGGTTTTGATCAAAAGAGTGGCGAGCGCCACCAGGGTTGATTGGATGTACTTGGGAATGTTTTCTCTAGTAAGTCTAGTTGCTTGTTTGGATTAACAAATTTGAATCATATTTCAAGGTGGTCATGATGAAAGAATAGACTAAGTTGCCGCAGGCTCTCATTTACCTCATGGGGGAAGCTGGCTTTTGTCAGCAAAGTGCAACAAAAAGGTGGAAACTATTGGGGTTTGACCTAATGACACTTTACAAAGAAATTTTCTTGGTGTAGACTTTGAACACATAACAAATAGGAAATGACCAACAGGAAGGGCAAGGAGGAGAAGCCCAAGAAGAAGAAGACATGGTATTGTGTGTCTAGAGGAGAATGAGAGCAAATGTTTTAGTTGCCATGAGGTGGGGCATTCTAACCCAAGCTCAAAACCTCCTCTCAAGCATAGACTTAGTCAGCAGATATAGAGGGCAGCACTATTGCCGATCTTTCACTGTGGGATGGAAACTGAGAACGAGGGACTCCTCTGACAAATGGGTGAATCCCAATGGGAGGAGCAATAGGAGGAGCAAATGCGCACTTAATGGCCTGAGAAAGACCAGTAGAAAGTCTGCCCAATTCAGTCCCAATCTCAGCTGGGCAAGCAAGACAGTTTAAACAGGCTGGCTCTTAGGATAGGGAGGAGAAGGCTATCTTCAAAATTAGCCCTTGTACATGCACATGTTTACAATGATTTTATTATTGTTTGCTTTTTTAATCTCTCTCTCTCTCTCTCTCTCTCTCTCTCTTAGCTGCTTCCCATAGCCTACCATGTTTCCAGTTCCACATTTTTATCAGATATGCCTTTTTCTGGCAGTTGTATCAGGCCACTAGTTCCTCTTGGCCACATGTTATAGCTAGTTGTTTTTCAATTTATGCTTTTCATTTTCTACTCGGGACATTTAGTTTCCTTGAGTTTTGGATGTATTGGTACTTTTGTCTCATAAAGGCCACTTTGGCCTCTTGTAGACGTTAATATATCTTTCTTTCTTCTCTCTCTCTCTCTCTCTCTCACACACACACACACACACACACACACATGCTTGCGCGTGCACACCACGTACACAATGTGAAGTCGTGTGGACATAGATGTCATGTAAGGAGAGAGTGCTTCATCGCGTGCTGCCGGTTGAGCCAAATCAAAGGCGGCTGTTTATGCTACTGCAGGCTGCGCATGAACAACTACATCTTGACATAGAAAAGATACAAAGAACTTTGACACACATAGGCAAACACACATTTATGCTTTGTAGCAGCACATTTATAATCTCCACCCCTTGATGTGAGGACTTCTTAGCCTATTAGTAAGTTATAAAATATGATTAAAGATGTGACACTAAAAGTAAAGATGCTTAGACTGGAAAGGTGTATTGTGTTGCATTGAGACACAAGGCCTTGTTAAATAGGGCCTGAAAAGGTACAAATGAAGAGGCACATCCCTACGAAAGGGTGTGACTCTTGAATGAATAGTTATGTCCTTTGGATGTAGAGATGTCTCTTTGAATAGACGTGTCCTTTGGTGATGACCCATGTGATAGTGTTGTATGCACGGAAGCCTTGTTGTAGTGATCTAAAGCCCTAAGCTTGATTAAGAACATGATGCTAATTTAAACATGATTAAGATAGAGCAGAGAGAAGAAGAGAGAGATTGGTGTTGGTACATAAAGATGGCTTAAATGCGTGTACATGGTTGAGTCCTAGGTCAATCCCAAAGGAGTGACCCTTGGCCTTTACATGACTTTTACTGACTACTATGATGGAATGACTGAACTGCTGAATGACTTGATGAATGATTGAATTTGATGACTTGTACTATATATTATGCTAGGAAGTTGGTTGGCCAGTATCAAGGATAGGTGGCTTGCTTTGTGGACAAAGCTTCATGATAAATGTCTTACTTGGTCTGCTTTGCCTTCAATGCTGCCCACACCTTCTGCCAAGCCTCTAGCACTTGGCCGCCTATTGCTTGGGCACCCCTGCTGGCTGCTGACAGGGTGCCAAGCACTCCCATGTTGATGAAGATGCTGATGGTGGATTATATTATGCTGCTGCTGCTAGAGATAATGATGATGATGATGATGTTGATGATGTGTTGATGATGATGCTATGGCTGATGCTGATGATGACACTTGTATGCTGTCCTAATTATTGGATTAAGACTATTCATGCAAAGGATTGAGCCATGGCATGGGCGTACACGTGACTGATCCAGAGTCCTAAGCCTGATTAAGAACATTGATCCTGAATAAACATGATTAAGATAGAGGAGAGAGAAGAAGAGAGAGATTGGTGTTAGGAAAAAGGACTTGTACCGATTGCTGTATGATGAGAATTGTTGTAAGCACATTCCATCAATGGTAGATAATCTTGTTAGAAGTCATCTCCTGTCTAGTTTTATACACCAGGGCCTTTGTTGTGGGTGTGCCCGCCCTTATGAGGTGTTTTATCATTTTTCCCCACTCTCCGCATTTTTCCCCTATTTTTCCCATTTTTTCTGTGGCTTGGGAGGCAGCCCTGAGTTGGCAGGAGGATCCATTTGCTGGCCGACTACATCAGGATGTTTGGACAGGTGCTGGCCGACTGTACTTGACCAGTCGTGGACCCTCAATGCTGGCCGACTGGATGCATGCTGCTGGCCGACTGATGCTGCAGTTGTGGAGCCTTTTTCAGCAGGCCGATTGCTCATCTGGGTGCATATAAATAGGTCCCCAGCCCCCTTGCCACTTGTGTATCATACCCGGGATTTTCTTGTGTATATAGAGCAGAGTTACACGCCTACATCTCTCTCTCTTGTGTTGTATTTTTTCTGCATGCGTTTTGCTCTAGTGTTCCCAGATCTGGTCATCATCTCCGCTGCGTATTCTGACATGGTATCAGAGCCTAGGCTCTAGATAGGTCTTGGGATTTGTGTGAGCAAGAGGGGGACTGTTGTGTTGCTGATTGGTGGACTGTTTGGGACTGTTCGGGAAGAGGAGAAGCAAGAGGATGGCGGGCTGATTTGCTGGACAGCCACTTGCAGGTATTAGTTCTTCTTTGTTCCCACCCACCCACCCTTTTCAGAGGACATCCCCGCAATGGCAGATCTGTTTGAGATGGCCGAGAGACATGTGAAGATCCCGACACTCCCCACGTTCCCGGTGGACCGTCAGTTGGACGGGAGCAACTATGGCATATGGAAGGTTATGATGGAATCTGTTCTGGAGTCTTATGACCTCGCAGATTTCGTCGTTGTTGGGGTTCCACGGCCGGAAGTAGAGGAAGGGGAGTTACCGTCGATCCGAAAGGATCGGGAGGCTCAGACACAGATGTGGGATCGTGTCAACGCCAGGGTTCGTTCGTTTATCTTTCTCAACTGCACACCACAAGTAATCAATCATGTAAAGCAGGTATATGGCAGCATTTGGCTTCTCTTTACAACAGGGTATCGCCCATGAAGAGGATTTCCTTGGAAGTACAGATGCGGGTTATGAGCCCTGCAAAGTCGTCGACGATGCGGGAGCATATTAACAAGCTGCAGGCTCTTCAGCAGGAAGTTCTTCAGGCTGGGAAGGAGATATCGTCAGAGGACATGGCCATAACGTTGCTGTCACACTTGCCCTCTTCGTACTCAGCATTTTACTTGTCTTTGATTACCAGTGGCAGGCTCAGCACCATCACGTGGGAGAGCTTGTGCCCATGGTCCTGGACCAGGAGGAACGATTCACGAACCCTCCTCAGGGTGGAGGTTCGGAGGCCTTAACTGGCCAACGGTCGAAAGGCCGTAACTCGGGCAAAGGGAAGGTTTCATCGGAGAAGTCTTCTGAGAAGAAGTCCGACGCTGACCGCGAGAAACTGAAGGCAGAGAGGACCTGTAATGATTGTGGCGAGAAAGGCCACTATTGGAGGTAGTGTCCCAAGCAGAAGACCGAGAAGGGTGAAGACTCCTCGGGAGCAATCATGAAGACTCCGGCTTTTGTGCACCTGGAGGTGGTGGACACTGATGTTTCATTTTCTTCAGGCAGGGAGGAGATTGGAGGACTCTTCGCAACGGATACTCGGGAGTGGATTCTCAATAGTGGTGCTTCCAGGCACATGACTCCTTCCCGTTCCGGTTTACAGGATCTCTGCAGGCTTTCTGGTCATATTCTTACTAGGGATACGTCCACTATCCCAGTTCACAGTGAGGGCAAGATGGAGTGTGCGAGACTGGCGTACGGGTGGAGTTTGATGAGCATTTTGTTGCTCTCCGGGACAAAGCAACAGGCCAAGTGGTTTGGGAAGGCGGAGTGGAGAATGGAGTTTACAAGCTTTCAGCACTCTCTCTCCCAGGTCCTCAAGTTTGTGATGAGTGGTAGTCTGGTAATGGCCACTTAAGTGTGGATATGCTGCAGGTACAGGCTTTCCGGGACTAGATGATGGATAGCTTACTAGTAGATGGCAGCAGTTGGCAGGAACTTTGCAGTACTGATGTTGGTGGTTCTTGTGTTCGTCAGTCAGAGGAAACTGAACAGGTTACTTATGCTCTGATGTCTCGTCGTGTTGGGGACAAAGAATGTTGGGTTTTATGCTGTGTATGCACCCAGAGGAGTGCTAGTGATCATTAGTAGATTACTGGGGCACTTTTTACTTCAGTAAGTGGAGGTTTTTTTTCCCCAGTTTAGCTTAGTTTCACTTATAACAGTTTATAAGTGTTTTGGTCCACCCGGCACACTTTATGGCCGGACATGTGAACACATCTTTTAGGTCACTTCATTATGTGGCTATTGTACTTCACATTATCAAAACTGAATACACAAAGAGTCGTGTTCTCTCTCTCTCTCTCTCTCTCTCTCTCTGCTCTCTACGTTTCTGTTTGCAATACCTCCAAACCCTAACCCTAACTGCTGAAAGCCTTCATTTGGTATCAGAGCCATCCGTACAGGCCGTCGCCACTAGCTGCCCTCGCCGTCAACTGTCCGTACACATCTGCGCAGCCAGACAAGTGCTTCCGTACAGTCAGCGCCGCCTTCAGTCGTACATTGAGTACGGAACCTGTCTTCTATCCGTACTCTGCTTTGTACCGTACTGTACCTGCATACAGTCGACTGAACTTGTACCTGCTCGCTCTGCTCCGTACAGCACCACGATTGTACTGCAGTACCTGCTTCCGTACCTACTTCCGTACAGTACCACGACTGTACTGCAGTACCTGCTTCCGTACAGTACCACGACTGCAGTTGCTGTGTACTTGCACAGTACAGTCGATTGTACTTGTTCCTTACAAGACACTAGAACCTGCTCCGTACACTTGTGGTAAGCTTTACAAGTTTTGAAATTTGGGCATTTTTCTCTGTGAAAATTTTCTGGCAGATACAGGCAACAGGTTTTTTGCAAGGTTCTGGGTCATCTTGTGAGGCAGAGTACAGAGTAGCCTACACTACTAGTGTTGAGTGTGTTTGGCTACGTCGTCTCATGACTGATATGGATATTTCAGTGGAGGAGCCTACACCTATCTATACTGATAGTCAGAGTGCCATTGCTGTGGCCAGGAATCCTGTGTTTCATGCTCGCACGAAACACATTGAGATTCACTGTCATTTTGTTCGGGAGAGACTCTAGGCAGGTGATATCAGTCTGATCTACTGTCCTACAGATCAGAATGTGGCAGACATCTTCACCAAGGCATTACCACGTCCGAAATTCGAAGCATTCCGCACTGCTTTGAATTTGTTTCCTTTTGGTGGATGATGTACAGTGATCACATATCACTCCAAGGGGGTTTGTTGGGTTTTATGCTGTGTATGCACCCAGAGGAGTGCTAGTGATCATCAGTAGATTATTGGGGCACTTTTTACTTCAGTTAGTGGAGGTTTTTTCCCCTAGTTTAGCTTAGTTTCACTTATAACAGTTTATAAGTGTTTTGGTCCACCTGGCACACTTTATGGCTGGACATGTGAACACATCTTTTAGGTCACTTCATTATGTGGCTATTGTACTTCACATTATCAAAACTGAATACACAAAGAGTCGTGTTCTCTCTCTTTGCTCTCTACGTTTCTGTTTGCAGTACCTCCAAATCCTAACCCTAACTGCTGAAAGCCTTCAAAGAACCTCCAGTAGATGAGGATGTTCTTTCCACGGGGACCTTTCGGAAAGCCAGGCAAGTGGTAGTTGATTACTTGTAGAAGGAGGTTCATACTCCAGGCTTTGTGGTTCCGGATTCAGAGGGGGTGGTTGACAGGTTTCAGAAGGCCTTGCGTGGTCTTCAGGAGGTTTCCAGGACTTGTTTTTGCACCGTAACAGGTGTTGATCCTAGTGAGCAGTGTGATGCCTCTTTGACTCAGAAGCAGTATGGTTCATTGCTTTGGTTGATGGACACCAGATTGGACGAGAGCTTCCTGATGAGGCAATTGAGCTCATGGTTGCAGATGACTCTTTGGGAGGCATGATTGCGTTTCCTGTGGTTTCTGCGGCATGCGAAGGATCATGGACTCTTGTACACAGGAGGGGGATTGTTGGATGGAGTCCGACTCCACGGTTGGAGTGACTTAGTTTGGGGTGGAGATCCGGACATGAGGAGTTCTACTTCAGGCCCAGGAGCAGTTTTATGGAGCAGTAAGAAGCAGTCATCTTTTGCCTTGTCGAGCACAGAGGCAGAGTGCCGGGCTGTTTGTGATGCTGCTTGTGAGATGGTGAGGATGCAGAGGTTGCATTGCAGGTTTGGGCTTCCACTGGAGGAACCCATGGTCATCCAGAGGCACTTTGTTCGTGAACAGATCGTTGCTGATGACATCCTGCTAGAGTTCTGTTCGACGGAGGACAGTACGGTGGACCTCTTCACGAAGTCGCTCTCTCAGGATTTGCTCAGGCGGCACCCCAGCTCCCAGTGGTTGGTTTCACAGCCAGGAGCTGAGAGGGGGTGTTAGAAGTCATCTCCTGTCGAGTTTTATACACCAGGGCCTTTGTTGTGGGTGTGCCCGCCCTTATGAGATGTTTTATCATTTTTTCCCACTCTCCGCATTTTTCCCATTTTTTCTGTGGCTTGGGAGGCAGCCCTGAGTTGGCAGGAGGATCCATTTGCTGGCCGACTACATCAGGATGTGTGTACAGGTGCTGGCCGACTGTACTTGACCAGTCGTGGACCCTCAGTGCTGGCCGACTGGATGCATGCTGCTGGCCGACTGATGCTGTAGTCGTGGAGCCTTTTTCAGCAGGCCGACTGCTCATCTGGGGGCAGCCCCCTTGCCACTTGTGTATCGTACCCGGGATTTTCTTGTGTATATAGAGCAAAGTTACACGCCTACATCTCTCTCTCTCTTGTGCTGTATTTTTTCTGCATGCGTTTTGCTCTAGTGTTCCCGGATCTGGTCATCATCTCCGCTGCGTATTCTGACAAATCTCTCCAAGATACTAAGTGAGATTGAATATAATGTCTCAGCATCTCTTCAAGAATTTGATTAACCCTTTCAATTTGTCCATCCATCTGGGGATGATATGCTGCAAATTTGTGCCAAGTGACTTGAAAAGTGAAGTCCAGAAATGTCATGAAAACTTAGGATCTTGATCTGAAATAATGGACTTTGGTAATCCATGTATCTCGAAAAAATACTGAAGAAATAATGAAGCAATATTTGGGGCTTGAGCTGTCTTCTTGCATGGTATAAAATGTGTCATTTTGGAAAATATGTCGACCACCACCATTATCTGCGTATTACCTTTCGAAGAACAAGGTAAAGATGTAATGAAATCCATTCTGATACTTTCCCAACGTTCATTCGGTACGGGAAGTGGTTGAAGAAGACCAGTTGGAACTGCCTTTCATTTGTTGACAAGAGAAACTTTAGAAGATCTTGCTTCATTTGAGGCCAATAATAGGAAACTGTCTGCAATCGATAAGTCTTGTTGATACTAGGATGAGTTGCGTAAGGAACCTCATGATGTTCCTTTACCAATAGTTTACGCAGACTTGTGTTGTTGGTCTCACCGTTGGGGATACTCGGGAGTGGATTTTGGACAGTGGTGCTTTCAGGCACGACTCCTTCCCAAGAGTTGTTACAGGACCTTCGGAGGCAAACAGGTCACATCTTTATTGGTGAGAAGTCCACTATTCTGTTTCATAGTGACGGCAAGTTGGAGATTGTTCCCGATGGCAGAGGGGGGAGCATTCCTTGTGGGTTCTTTATGTCCCATCTCTTGGCGTTCATCTTCTGTTAGAGCATGAGGTTTGCCGAACTGGCATGCGGGTGGCGTTTGATGAGCATTCAGTTGCTATCCGGGACAAAGCAATAGGCCAGGTTGTTTGGGAAGGCGGAGTGGGGACAACGCAATAGGCCAGGTTGTTCGGGAAGGCGGAATGGAGAATGGGATTTACAAACTCTTAGCACTCTCTTCTCTTACTTGTACTCAGCTCGGTGATTTGTGGCATTTTCATTTTGGCCACTTGAATGTGGACGCGTTGCGGCGGGCTTTTCGGGACTAGATGGGGGATGGCTTGCCAGATGTTGGTAGAGCAGGCAGGGACATTGCGGTTCCTGCATTTGTGGGAAGCAGCATAGGGAGTTTTTTCTGGAGCAAGCTACTAGGCGGGCTTTGAAACCACTGGAGTTGGTTCACATTGACTTGTGTGGGCCTATGCAGACCCCATCTTTGGGAGGAGCCTTGTATTTCATGCTGATTGTGGATGATTGTGGATGATTGTAGCATGTTCAGATGGGTGTACTTTCTGACACGTAAGGACCAAGCCTTTGCTTGGTTCAAGGACTGGTATGCTTTGGTGGAAAAGGAGTCCGGATTGTAGGTGAAGATTGTTCGGGTTGACAAAGGAGGGGAGTTCTCTTCCAATGCTTTTGTGCGGAGAATGGCATCAAGCGGGAGCTGGCCAATACTGGGTCTCCTTCAGAGAATGGAGTGGTTGAGCAAAAGAACTGGAGTGTGGTGGAGATGGCGAGGACGATGTTGGAGCATTGTGACCTTGCTCGTCCACTTTGGGGAGAGGCTGTGGCTATGGCTGTCCATATCCTCAACTGATCTTCGATGACTGCAGTGCCGAAGGTGACTCCATTTGAGGCTTATTTTGGCAAGAAACCAGATGTCCCATTTCCGTGTTTTTGGGAGTGATGTCTATGTTCACATTCCGAAGAAGTAGAGGGGGAAGCTTGACTCCAAGTCCCAGAAGCTTGTTTTTGTGGGATATAACTCTCTTTCCAAAGGCTATAGGTTATATGACCCAGAGCGGAATGAGGTTGTCATCAGAAGAGATGTTCTCTTTGATGAGCATGTTCTAGTTTCCACTCTTGAGGAGCCACTGCTTCTTGGAGAGCCAGATGAGTATGAGGATGAGTCTTGTTCTAGCTTCCACTCTTGAGGAGCCACTGCTTCTTGGAGAGCCAGATGAGTATGAGGATGAGTCTCAGGCTGTTGTTCCAGCTAGCCAGCCTCAGTCAATAGGAGAGGTTGATCCCAACCCAAGTTTGGTTATCAATTCCGCTGCATATTTTGACATGGTATCAGAGCCCTAGGCTCGTGATAGATCTTGGGAGTTTTCTGAGCAAGAGGGGGATAGTTAGGCTGCTGTTTGGTGGACTGTTTTGGGCTGTTCTAGCTTCCACTCTTGAGGAGCCACTGCTTCTTGGAGAGCCAGATGAGTATGAGGATGAGTCTCAGGCTGTTGTTCCAGCTAGCCAGCCTCAGTCAATAGGAGAGGTTGATCCCAACCCAAGTTTGGTTATCAATTCCGCTGCATATTTTGACATGGTATCAGAGCCCTAGGCTCGTGATAGATCTTGGGAGTTTTCTGAGCAAGAGGGGGATAGTTAGGCTGCTGTTTGGTGGACTGTTTTGGGCTGTTTGGGAAGAGAAGGTGCAAGAGGAAGGCGGGCTAAGGTGCTGGACAGCCACTTGCAGGTTTTAGAGATTTTTTTTTTCCCACCCACCCACCCTTTCAGTTTAATCCCCGCGATGACAGATTTACTAGAGATGGTTGAGAAGCACGTGAAGATCCCGACTCTCCCCACGTTCCCAGTGGACCGTCAATTGGTCGGGTCCAATTACGGCATCTGGAAGGTTATGATGGAGTCTGTGCTGGAGTCATATGACCTTGCTGATTTCATCATCATCGGAGTTCCACGGCCGGAAGCAGAGGAAGGGGAGTTACTGTCGATGAGGAAGGACCAAGAGGCACAGGCACACATGTGGGATCGTGTCAACGCCAGGGTCCGGTCATTTATTTTCCTCAACTGCACACCACAAGTGATCAATCATGTAAAGCACATGACGCTGGCGAGAGGCATATGGGAGCACTTGTCTTCTCTTTATAACAGGATATCACCCATGAAACGGATCTCCTTGGAAGTGCAGATGAGGGTTATGAACCCTGCAAAGTCCTCGACGATGCGGGAACACATTAACAAGTTGTAGGCCCTTCAGCAGGAAGTCCTACAAGCTGGGAAGGAGATATCATCTGAAGACATGGCCATCACTTTGTTGTCCCACTTGCCTGCTCAGTATTCTGCTTTCTACTCCTTGTTGATTACGAGTGGCAGGCTTAGCACCATTACCTGGGAGGAGCTTGTGCCAATGGTCTTGGACTAGGAGGAATGTTTTACGAACCCTCCTCACAGCGGCGGTTCGGAAGCCTTAACTGGCCAACGGTCGAAAGGCCGGAACAACAACAAGGGCAAAGGGAAGGCTTCACCGGAGAAGTCTTCTGAGAAGAAGCTTGACTCAGAACAACGAGAGAAGCTGAAGGCCGAAAGATTTTGCAATGATTGTGGCGAGAAAGCCCACTATTGGAGGAAGTGTCCTAAGCGGACAGGGAAGAGTGCTGATTCCTCAGCCTTAGCTGCAAAGACTCCGGCATTTGTGCACTTAGAGATGATGGACTCCGACGCTGCATCATCTTCGAGCGAGGAGGCAGTTGGCTTCACTGCGAAGGATACCTGGGAATGGATTCTTGACAGTGGTGCTTCCAGGCACATGACTCCATCCCGTGACTTCTTTCTGGATCTGAAACGGCAGTCAGGTCGCATCTTTATTAGCGACAACTCCACTATTCCGATACATATTCCGATACATAGTGAGGGCCGGATGGAGATTATTCCCGATGGCAAGGGGGGCAAGCATGCTTCCCGTGTTCTTTATGTCTCTGCTTTGGGTTTTCATCTTCTGTCAGTGCATGAAGTATGCAAGACTGGCTTTCGGGTGGAATTTGAGGAGCATTCAGTTGCTCTACGGGACCGTGAGACTGGTCAAGTTGTTTGGGAAGGCGGTGTGGAGAATGGTATCTTCAAGCTCTCTGCACTCTCCTCGTTGACAGGTTCTCAGGTCGGAGATTTGTGGCACTTTTGTTTTGGCCACTTAAATGTGGATGCATTGAGGCGAGCTTTCCGAGACATTGAGGCGAGCTTTCCGAGACCAAATGGTGGTTGGCTTGCCAGATGTTGGTAGTAGGCAAGGGCGTTGAATTTCTTGCATACGTGGTAAGCACAGGGAATCCTTTCCGAAGCAGGCTTCTAGGCGGGCTTCGAAACCATTGGAGTTGATTCACACTGACTTGTGTGGACCTCAGCAGACACCATCTTTGGGAGGATCTCTCTACTTTATGCTGCTTGTTGATGATTTTACCAGATTCACGTGGGTCTACTTTCTTTCCCAGAAGGACCAAGCTTAGCACGGTTCAAGGATTGGCACGTGATGGTGGAGAGAGAGTCTGGATTTCAGGTCAAGACTCTCAGGGCTGATAAAGGAGGTGAATTCTCCTCGACTGTATTTCTCAGATTTTGTGCAGATCATGGCATCAAAAGGGAACTGGCCAATACAGGATCGCCTTCGGAGAATGGAGTTGTCGAACGCAAGAACATGACTGTGGTGGAGATGGCGAGGACCATGCTGGAGCATCGTGATCTTCCTCGTCCACTATGGGGAGAGGCTGTGGCAACGGCTGTCCATACCCTCAACCGATCTCCGACGACTTCAGTACCCCATAGAGCCACTAGCGCTGGCTGACTGCATGCATGGGGCATATAAATAGGCCCCATGCCCCCCACCACTTATTCATTCAGTTATTTGCGGGATCTTGTGTATAGAGAAGAGTTTACACACCTATTTCTCTGTGTTTCTTGTGCTATCTATTTTCTGCATTGTACTTGCTCTTGTCAACCCAAGTTTGGTTATCATTTCCGCTGCATATTTTGAGAACCCCCCCCCCCCCCCCCCCCCCTGCCTGCAGCACTGCCCCACAGAACAGTTGATATGATGATGAGTGTCATGAGACATGGGCACAGCTACAGCGTGAGATTGCCATTGGGACTCACACACATAGACATGATAGGATGATCTTTTGGCGCCTTGTGTGGAGGAATAAACGAGCGTACCTGGCTAAGTTAGAGGAGGAGATCTACCAACTCTTCTTGGGGAAGGACAACAAGAGGGCATGGAAGATGTTTCGGGAGAGACAGCCTGGTACTCTGATCACTGCACTTGAGGCATGGCATGCTTATGCTAGAGAGCTATATGATGCGCCAGGACATGCCCCCTCCTTTGGGAGCTAGACTTGCTAGCAGCACCTTTTTTACTATGCGGATGGTGCTAGATGCGATAGACAGGTTATAGAATGGAAAGGCACAGGATCATGATGGGCTAGTTGGAGAGCACTTCTCATATGCATGCGATACTTTACATGTGTTTAATCGTGCCATTTGTGAGGGTTTCTCGGCAAGTTGGACAGAGCATATCATTATACCACTCTTTAAGAGTGGGGATCCCATGGTACCAGGCAACTATCATGATTGGTCATTACTTGACCAAACTATATGGCTCTATATTGGAGTCGGAGACTCGGAGCTGAGCTGCTGGGCAGAGAGGCATGGTCATTGAGCACAGGGACATGCCGGCTTGAGAAGAGGCTTGATACTTTGGGCACTTATTGAAGAGGGCATGGCACAGAAGAGAAGGATATATTGCAGCAGCTTTGTGGACTTCCGCAAAGCCTTCGATACCGTACCGCGTGCCAGGCTTATGCACAGATTGCATGACATTGAGGTACCTGAGGATATGCAGTGGGGGATATATGCTTTGTATGAGTCTATGATAGGCAAGGTTGCATTTAAAACCCGTTTTTTACTATTTAGTACTTCTTAGACTTTCGAACGTTTCCAAACGTTTCAAACTTAAAAAACGTTTGTGTTTTGGTTTCTGCGATCGCTTTGTATAGCCCGTTTGCGCTCATGACATCAGACAGATGTGACATTGTCATTTGATTTTGATTTATCATTTGTTTCTACTATCTACTTGAATTGTCAAATTCCAATCATGGTGTATTTGGGTATGTCTAGACATTGTTTATGTTGTGAGTGCTAATTTTGAAATTCTTAGATAGGTTGAAATGCTAGAATGTGACATGTGTTGACACATCACTCCTTGTCTATCAAAGGATATTAGATATAGACTTCGAGCTTTCTTGACCAATCGCTCACACACAGACACACACATATACATGATTTTAACATTGTAAAGTACGTAACGTTTTTGACGTACTTTATTGGTTGGCAACGTTCTATACCACATATTAAACTCGTGCCGTTTCCTACGTTTCGTTCGTTTGAAACTACCTTGGTGAGAGGCAGAGTCCGAGCTCTAGGCAGACTATCCGATATGGTGACCAGCCGATAGGGGTGAAGCACGGATGCCTGCTATTACCCACCATCTTTGGACTGTACATTGATGTGGTCTCCGATTATGTAGACAGATGGGGAGGCCCAGGGGCATGCCTGGCAGGGGTGCTGATACCCATTTTGTTATATACTGATGATATTGTTCTAATCTCAGACTCTCCAGAGGGATTACAGAGACATGTGGATGCATTACAGGCATTCTGTGTGGATAGAGATCTGACAGTGAACCTTGGGAAAACCAAGGTTATGGTGTTCAACACCACACAGGCATGGGTGATGAGATCAGAGCCTTTGTTCACTTTCCGAGGGGAGCCGGTTGAGTACGTCAGGTCATATGTCTATTTGGGAGTTACTTTCATAGGACCGCGTTTCTCCTTGAAGGAGGCACCAGCAGCTAGATTAGCTCGAGGGCATGTAGCCTTGGGGGCACTTGAGAGGCAGTGTGCACACATACAGTTTTAGGAGCTGCGCACCAAATTGTGGCTAGTTGATACACTTGTCACACCGACCCTCCTGTATGGAGCTCCAATTTGGGGGCCCAGCATACATCACAGATCTTAGAGAGGGATGGATGAGGAATGGAGGCATATGGAGAGACCACTGACTATGATGATTGCCCGCAGGATGCGGAGAAAATCATCGATACCACATGAGATTGTTCGTTCTGAGCTGGGTACCGCACCAGTAGTGACTGAGGCCCTATTCCAAGTGGTTACCTTTTTATAGCGGCTATGGGAGCTCCCTCTGCAGAGGTACTCCCAATTGGCATTGACCTCATCCATATAGTTGGCAGAGGATGTAGATACTCATTGCCGGTATGCTCAGATGAGATCATGGTTTGCGGATAGGGGCACTCCCACCCTTTCAGTACAGCTTGGATTGTCCATTGTTGGATCTCACCCGCTCAGAGTAGAACCGCGTGATTAGGATGGATATCGTTAGAGTGGACACAGAGAGGACATGGACTAGTCCCCTTGAGTCCTTAGGCACGAAAATGGCTCATTACAAGAGCCATTTTGTGCACCTCTCACCAGATGATTTTATCACCCGCCCGGCGTACATGGATGTACACCTATCACATGGGATATGTTGTGCCATTGGACAGATCCGGAACTCATCACACTAGCTGCGGATTGAGACAGGGCGATATGTGCATTAGATCTGGGATGACCGCATTTGTCAGCTATGCTACAAGGAGGCAGAGACAGAGGAGCACTACATTTGTCGATGTACAATCTATTATGAGATCCGAGGGAGATATCACTGCCTCTTCCGAGAGGGTTTTGGGCCGTTACGAAGGGTCATGGAGTTTGAGGATCAGAGATGCTTGGGATTGTTCCTACTTGAGCTCAGGAGACACAGAGAGACCCTCTTGGTAGACAGGAGACCGAGCCATGATGTACCTAGACAGAGGATCCTGACAGATTTCTTCAGCACCAACACCAGCAGCCCAGCCCACACACCTCCTGATACCTCCTCCATCGGGCCATCAAGGCACCAGCAACGCTCCCAGGGAGTCACCACTGAATGGCATCCTCGCCATCGCCAAATCAGAGCCATTATTGCTCGGCATCGGAGGCGCCTACCTCGCTTCTACGACCTCTCCATTCTAGATAGCCCCATGGCGGAGATACTTGATCTGAGGAGAGGGCAACACTTCAACTGATTAGCATACATGGATCTACTGGATATACATTTTCTAGTATTTTCTACTCAGTATCACCTAGGAGTCTTACTTATAGTTCTTATAACTGTAAGATAGTCAGCTTATTGTACTTTTCAGTTTCATTTGGTGGTTCTCTTTGATGAGACACTAACTTCGATGTACTCTCAGTTTTGGTCTCATAGGCCATTTTGGCCTCTTAGAGACATTAATATATCATTTCATTTCTATGTTGTGCGTTATCTTCGTCACGAATGACTGCTGAATTCTGAGCATTGAAGTTACTGATTCTTCCACATGTTACATTGGCATTAGAGCCTTCTTCAAGTGTGAAGATTCACGCAGAAAACCAGAATAAAAAGATTTTTTTTTTCACACGCGTGGTTGGTTTCTAGGCTCCCATGGACCACCTCTTTCGGTGTGACTCCTGTCCCTAAAAAGACGGTTGTTTTTAGCTTCCGGAAAGTCTCCCACACACAGTGGATGGTCAGATTGCGTTTCGAAAAGGAAGTGCATTTTCCCGTTGTGGTGAACTTCAACGAAGAGAGAGAATGACGAACTTCGGAACAAAGAGCACGAGGCAGTCCTTCGAGGGCGGTAGACATGAGTGTGCATGATATGTTCCAGACGATGATGCGAGCACTCGCGGACCAGAGCACCAAATTGGAAGAGCAAAAGGCGCAGACATTGGCCATGGAAGAGCCCACCCGTTTTGCAGCCCCTTTTTCTCCGTCTCCTCCTCCCTCTCCTTTTGTTTCCTAGATCCCGATAGCAGATCAACCCACCCGTTTTGCAGTCCCTTTTTCTTCGCCGCCTCCTCCCTCTCCTTCTGTTTCCCAGATCCCAATAGCAGATCCTCTATTGCATAACTCTTTTGAAGAGTTACAACCGCAGTCGAGTTTGACCCTCCAATTGCAGATGCGAGCAATGGAGATTCGATTGATATAAGACCGTGCGTCAACATCCCGTGTGTGGAGCACGAAAGATTTCTTGTAGCGTTAGATGCAAGAGGGACACCAACAACTTCCTTGAGTCATCCTCCCGAGAGGATGAACTTCAGTAAACTTGACCCCACAACTTTTTATTCTTGGCTGCATCAATTTGAAGCTTATTTTGCTACAGTCAGAAAGAATGATACTGACAGAGTGATCTTGGCTAGTTGGTATTTGGAAGGTGAGACCATTCCTTAGTGGATCCAGTGGGCTCATGCCCACACCAGATTATGTATGGCAGCTTATGTCTGGGACGACTTTGTCCTCGATCTTAAGCAGCGGTTTTTACCGCCCCATTACCTTGAGTGACTCGTAGATAAGTTTAGGGGGGTGTGTCAAAATGCGCAACTAGTCCTACAGTTTGCCAATAAGATTTCGAACTTATGTTTGCAATTGGGCATATTTGACAAGGGCAAGAAAGGGTAGTTTATTTATGGCCTTGACACGCAAATCTAGTGGGAGGTGCGTAAGTTTAGGCCAGCCACCTTCGAGGATGCACTCTCGCTTGCGTAGAGTGCTGAAATGAAGTACAATGGCGGAAAGCCCCCGACTTCTCAATCTTCCACTCCCAAGGCACCCGCCTTGGGGGGAAAAGGCCAGAACTAGATAGGGTCTTCCGTAGGACAGAGCATAGGAGCTTGTGGCTCCAAGAAGTCGACCAACGCGCCCAAGCTTACTTCAGACCAAAAAGCTAAGGCAGGCAAGACCGGTGGGAAACCAAGTGCTGAGGAGACAGCTCAATACAAGGAGGAGGGTCGGTGTTTCTTTGTCACACAAAAGGACACACTTCTAAGAATTGTCCATAGAAGACGACCACTCCACAAACACTCTAGCCTCCACGGCTTCCGTCTTGATCAATTTGTTGCGCTCATACCCCTAGTCTTGGGCGCGCTCGTCATGTGCATGAAAGATGCCATGGACATTCTCAGGTGCTGGTCCAGAAGAGGCAGCCAGATAAAGAGTATGAACCAGATAGAGCCAGGACTTGGAGCACAAGGTGCAGTGTTGGACTAGAGAATGGACTTGGATCCCTGTCGGTTGTACCAGAAATAGAACAAGAGCTGTCGGCTGAGACCAGAAGGGCTGTCGGCTGAATCAGAAACCAGGCGGCTACAGGCGCATCATTTTGATGATTTTATGTCCAGTCAGCTGGCCGACAGCATTTGGCCAGCTCTCCATGAAGTTCAAGAGACTATAAATAGCAAGAGTTGCTCCTCATTCTTTTCATTCAACTCATTTAGGAGTTGGGTCCTTATGGGTCCTAGTTAGGGACAGATTTTGGTGATGTTCACCTTTTCCAAGAAGGCAGCCAAGGACTGTAGGTTAGGAGTACCTTTTTGTACCATATTAATATACTGAATTTCTAGCATATCTCTCTCTCTCTACTCTCTTCATGTCTGCGTTTTGCATCAGCATGTTTCCAGTAGTATTTAGGGCTGAAAGAAGACCCCTAGAGCTTCCACGTGTTACATTGGTATCAGAGCATCAGGCTCAGCAAAGCTAAACACTGATTCAATCCCATATGATGGTGTACAGGTCCAAGGTATAGGAAAGTACACGGATACAAAGCCTAGGGCAAGGAACACAGAATTGGAAAGAGCTCCCAGGAGGTTTGTTGGTGGTGTTCCACAAAGCCAGAGGGGATGGCAGTCCTGTGAGCCAGATAGGTTCTCGGGCAACGGTCCCAAGGGAGGATTAGCCTGCAAGGGGTGATGTGAGTGCCAGACTCATTTCTCAAGAATGAAGACCAAGGCAGTGTTCAGAGTTAGGGCAAGAATGGATTGTGGACTAGATGAAACAGATGCATAGATCTTATTCTGAGACATACTGGTTTTGGAGACCGGGCCGGGCTATCAGAGAAAAGGGTTGCCATGGATGGATGGATGACAGAGGGACTTTGGGAAAAGATTGGGATGATGACAGTCATCCAAGAACAGGTTGGGATCCCGTCATCAAGTTTAGCAGAGGGGGATGTCATGTGCATGAAAGATGCCATGGACATTCTCAAGTGCTAGTCCAGAAGAGGCAGCCAGATAAAGAGTATGAACGAGATAGAGCTAGGACTTGGAGCACAAGGTGTAGTGTTGGAGTGGAGAATGGACTTGGATCCTTGTCGGCTGTACCAAAAACAGAACAGGAGTTGTCGGCTGAGACCAGAAGGGCTGTTGGCTGAATCACAAACTAGGCAGCTACAGGCGCATCATTTTGATGATTTTATGTCCAGTCAGCTGGCCAACGGTAGTCGGCCAGCTCTCCATGAAGTTCAAGAGACTATAAATAGCAAGAGTTGCTTCTCATTTTTTTCATTCAACTCATTTAGGAGTTGGGTCCTTAGGGGTCCCAGTTAGGGACAGATTTTGGTGATGTTCACCTTTTCCAAGAAGGCAGCCAAGGGCTGTAGATTAGGAGTACCTTTTTGTACCATATTAATATATTGAATTTCTAGCATATCTCTCTCTCTCTCTACTCTCTCTTCGTGTGTGCGTTTTGCATCAGCATGTTTCCAGTAGTGTTTAGGGTTGAAAGAAGACCCCCATAGCTTCCGCGTGTTACATTGGTATCAGAGCATCAGGCTTAGCAAAGCTAAACACTGATTCAGTCCCATATGATGGTGTACAGGTCCAAGGTAGAGGAAAGTACACGGATACGAAGCCTAAGGCAAGGAACACAGAATTGGAAAGAGCTCCCAGGAGGTTTGTTGGTGGTGTTCCACAAAGCCGGAGGGGATGGCAGTCCTGTGAGCCAGATAGGTTCTCGAGCAACGGTCCCAAGGGAGGATTATCCTCCAAGGGGTGATGTGAGAGTGCTAGACTCATTTCTCAGGAATGAAGACCAAGACAGTGTTCAGAGTCAGGGTAGGAATGGATTGTGGACTAGATGGAACAGATGCATAGATCTTATTCTGAGAGAGTGGTTTTGGAGACCAGGCTGGGCTTTCAGAGAAAAGGGTTGCCAGGGATGGATGGATGATAGAGGGACTTCGGGAAAAGATTGGGATGATGACAGTCATCCAAGAACAGGTTGGAATCCCGTCATCAAGTTTAGCAGAGGGGGATGTCATGTGCATGAAAGATGCCATGGACATTCTCAGGTGCTGGTCCAGAAGAGGCAGCCAGATAAAGAGTATGAACCAAATAGAGCTAGGACTTGGAGCACAAGGTGGAGTGTTGGATTGGAGAATGGACTTGGATCCTTGTCGGCTGTACCAGAAACAAAACAGGAGTTGTCGGCTGAGACCAGAAGGGCTGTCGGCTGAATTAGAAACCAGGCGCCTACAAGCACATTATTTTGATGATTTCAGCTGTTGCCCAGCTCTCCATGAAGTTCAAGAGACTATAAATAGCAAGAGTTGCTCCTCATTCTTTTCATTCAACTCATTTAGGAGTTGGGTCCTTAGGGGTCCCAGTTAGGGACAGATTTTGGTGTTGTTCACCTTTTCCAAGAAGGCAGCCAAGGGCTGTAGATTAGGAGTACCTTTTTGTACCATATTAATATACTGAATTTCTAGCATCTCTCTCTCTCTCTACTCTCTCTTCATGTCTGTGTTTTGCATTAGCATGTTTCTAGGAGTGTTTAGGGCTGAAAGAAGACCCCAGAGCCTCCGCGTGTTACATTGGTATCAGAGCATCAGGCTCAGCAAAGCTAAACACTGATTTAGTCCCATATGATGGTGTACAAGTCCAAGGTACAGGAAAGTACACGGATACAAAGCCTAAGGCAAGGAACACAGAATTGGAAAGAGCTCCAAGGAGGTTTGTTGGTGGTGTTCCACAAAGCCAGAGGGGATGGCAGTCCTGTGAGCGAGATAGGTTCTCGGGCAATGGGTTCAAGGGAGGATTATCCTCCAAGGGGTGATGTGAGAGTGCTAGACTCATTTCTCAGGAATGAAGACCAAGACAGTGTTCAGAGTTAGGGCAAGAATGGATTGTGGACTAGATGGAACAGATGCATAGATCTTATTTTGAGACAGTGGTTTTGGAGACCGGGCCGGGCTTTCAGAGAAAAAGGTTGCTAGGGATGGGTGGATGACAGAGGGACTTCGGGAAAAGATTGGGATGATGACAATCATCCAAGAACAGGTTGGAATCCCGTCATCAAGTTTAGCAGAGGGGGATGTCATGTGCATGAAAGATGCCATGGACATTCTCAGGTGCTGGTCCAGAAGAGACAGCCATATAAAGAGTATGAACCAGATAGAGCTAGGACTTGGAGCACAAGGTGCAGTGTTGGACTAGAGAATGGACTTGGATCCTTGTCGGCTGTACCAGAAACAGAACAGGAGTTGTCGGCTGAGACTAGAAGGGCTGTCGGCTGAATTAGAAACCACGCGGCTATAGGCATCATTTTGATGATTTTATGTCCAGTCAGCTGGCCGACAGTAGTCGGCCAGCTCTCCATGAAGTTCAAGAGACTATAAATAGCAAGTGTTGCTCCTCATTCTTTCATTCAACTCATTTAGGAGTTGGGTCCTTAGGGGTCCCGGTTAGGGACAGATTTTGGTGTTGTTCACCTTTCCCAAGAAGGTAGCATGGGGCTGTAGGTTAGGAGTACCTTTTTGTACCATATTAATATACTGAATTTCCAGCATCTCTCTCTCTCTCTCTCTCTCTCTCTCTACTCTCTCTTCATGTGTGCGTTTTGCATCAGCATGTTTCCAGTAGTGTTTAGGGCTGAAAGAAGACCCCCAGAGCTTCCGCGTGTTACATTGGTGTTAGAGCATTAGGCTCAGCAAAGCTAAACACTGATTTAGTCCCATATGATGGTGTACAGGTCCAAGGTATAGGAAAGTACACGGATACGAAGCCTAAGGCAAGGAACACAGAATTGGAAAGAGCTCCCAGGAGGTTTGTTGGTGGTGTTCCACAAAGCCAGAGGGGATGGCAGTCCTGTGAGCCAGATAGGTTCTCGGGCAACGGTCCCAAGGGAGGATTATCCTCCAAGGGGTGATGTGAGAGTGCCATACTCATTTCTCAGGAATGAAGACCAAGACAATGTTCAGAGTCAGGGCAGGAATGGATTGTGGACTAGATGGAACAGATGCATAGATCTTATTTTGAGACAGAGTGGTTTTGGAGTCCGGGCCGGGCTTTCAGAGAGAAGGGTTGCTAGGGATGGATGGATGACAGAGGGACTTCGGGAAAAGATTGGGATGATGACAGTCATCCAAGAATAGGTTGGAATCCCGTCATCAAGTTTAGCAAAGGGGGATTTCATGTGCATGAAAGATGCCATGGACATTCTCAGGTGTTGGTCCAGAAGAGGCAGCCAAATAAAGAGTATGAACCAGATAGAGCTAGGACTTGGAGCACAAGGTGCAGTGTTGGACTGGAGAATGGACTTGGATCCTTGTCGGTTGTACCAGAAACAGAACAGGAGTTGTCGGCTGAGACCAGAAGGGCTGTCGGCTGAATCAAAAACCAGGCGGCTACAAGCACATCATTTTGATGATTTTATGTCCAGTCAGCTGGTCGACAGCAATTGGCCAGCTCTCCATGAAGTTCAAGAGACTATAAATAGCAAGAGTTGCTCCTCATTCTTTTCATTCAACTCATTTAGGAGTTGGGTCCTTAGGGGTCCCAGTTAGGGACAGATTTTGGTGATGTTCACCTTTCCAAGAAGGCAGCCAAGGGCTGTAGATTAGGAGTACCTTTTTGTACCATATTAACATACTGAATTTCTAGCATATCTCTCTCTCTCTCTCTACTCTCTCTTCATGTGTGCGTTTTGCATCAGCATGTTTCCAGTAGTCTTTAGGGATGAAAGAAGACCCCCAGAGCTTTCGTGTGTTACATCTGCTTATCTTCGAGCTTCCGGCTAACAATTGCACCAACCGAAGAACTAGGGACGGCCGCTGGGGTCTGTGTGGAAGTTGGGCTACATAGGTGGCCAGAGAGTTGTTGTCTTGTTTGACAGCGGCATCACGGAGAATGTGGTCACGGAACAAGCTCCTCAATGAGCCCGTTTTGTCTTGACTTCAGTAGACAAGAAGGTTGAGGGATTTAGCACAGGAATGATGACAAGCATCGAGTGTGAAGCTCAAGGTGCTAAATTAGTGATTCAGGACATTATTGAGTTTGTGTGAGATTTCATGGTTGATTAAAACATGTTTTATATCAATTTTATTACTAGAAAGAGCCTTTCCATGGTTTTCTTCATCGACAAGGCTGTATGAGTTGTGGAGATTACTCATGGGATGAGCGAGTGATACTTGGACTTGGACTTGATCATTGGATTGGAACTAGAACTTGGACTTGATCAATGGATTGGAACTAGAACTTGGACTTGATCAATGGATTGGAACTAGAGCTTGGACTTGATCATTGGATTGGACTAGAACTTGGATTGGAATTAGAACTTGCATTGGAACTAGAGCTTGGACTTGGACTTGGATTTGGATTCATTGGATTTGGATTTGGATATTTGATCTGGTACTAGCCTAGTGAGAGATACTTGTGGGTCATCCTCGTGGTGTGCTCGGCATTAGAGATCTCGTGCCTAGACATAGACATCGACATAGCCTTGGATATCCTACATTGGAATATCTGTTTGTTTTGTATTCATTGATTGTATTGATCCTGGCCTGCGTGCCCGTGGATTGTTCTTGAATAAATTCCTGAAAGGGGGCGGGGCCTGTTTCCCGCTCAGTGTGGTGTATTGTGCAAGATCCCTATTTTCTTCTCTCTCCTCTCTCTCTCTATATCTTTATCTCTTGGACACGTGGTTGAGTCTCTCATTGCACGCTCCGTTGGGCTTACACCCCAACCTCCAATCCTACCATGTTTTACAACATGAAGTATAGCATGGGTTACAACATGCCAGCTGTCTAAGAGATCTGAGAGACATGGGGTGCCCCACCACGGGTGATGTAGAGGGCTTGTATGCGGTTGTAGATGCAGAGGATACTCATTGATCTACCTTTTGGCTGGACGCTTTTCCTACCATTTGTTCGAGCTACTAAGTGGATACCCTCGTTGCGCTCATACTTTTGGTCTTGGGCGCCCTTCTACTTATCTTCAAGCTCCCAACTAACAATGGTGCCAACCTTGAAATTGGGAGTTGAAGAACTAGGGCTATCTTGGGGGATTTGTGTGGGAGCCTAGCTCATCATGGAAGGTGTATGGTCTAGGCAAGGGGTTTCTTTCCATTGGAGCAATCGAGTTGGCCCAATAGTTTATTGAGCAGCTTTTTAGGTTGTATTGCC
This sequence comes from Cibotium barometz, assembly GCF_041138505.1. Taxonomy (NCBI): domain Eukaryota; kingdom Viridiplantae; phylum Streptophyta; class Polypodiopsida; order Cyatheales; family Cibotiaceae; genus Cibotium; species Cibotium barometz. The sequence goes on from NC_141081.1 coordinate 15,120,070, forward strand.
TTGTGAGTGACAAGGATTTGAAGTTGTCTGGACACTTATGTGAGTGACAAGGATTTGAAGTTTTCAGGACACTTATGGCAGTTAATTTTCCAGAAATTGGAGACTACGCTGAGTATGCGTTCCTCTTGATCATCCTCAGTCCGATGAGTGCTAAGCATTCGGCTGCTGGTTACAGTCTGTTTATGTTGATGTATGGTTACTAACCTGCATCTTTGGTAACTATATCAGGATGCAAGGGTATTAAGATTGATGTGGCGAGAGATTGCTTAGCGGATATGCAAGAGATGCTAGTCAGTGCATGGGAATCTATCTGAAGTGCTTAGGATAGATTGATGCATCATGCGGCTAGAGATTGCTTAGTGGATATGCAAGAGATGCTAGTCAGTGCATGGGAATCTATCTGAAGTGCTTAGGATAGAGCAGGGTTTTATGCTGATACGAACTGTTCGCCAACGGAGTTGTCTGAGGGAATGCTAGTAACCAAGAGTTTTGAGACATTGCTAACGGGGAACTTGTCCCCTAGGTATTGTGGACCTTATCAAATCCTGAAAAGGGTTAGTGAGGTGGCCTATAAGTTAGAATTGCCGCCTAATGTAAAAGTTCATCCTATTTTTCATGTGAGTAGACTCAAGGAGAAACTGGGAGGTAAAGATAATGTTGTTACACCTCAGGAGCTGGTAGAGGTTGAGGACTTATTCTTTGTTCCACATGAGCTTTATAGAGCTTATATTGGATTTCAAGGAAAGGATTCTTATGTGTAAGTTGATCCTTGAGTATAAGATTAAGTGGAAAGACAGGGCGGTGGAGGACTCGACTTGGGTGATAGTTGCTAGTTTAGCATGGAGGTTCCCTGACTTTATTTCCTAGAGAGGAAAGGTCTTAGGAGGGGAAGTATGTTATGTACCCAATATGGGATTATCTGGAATAATTTTTTCTCTCAAATTTTTTCTTCTCCCAACTACCATCTATTTTTAATCTTGTTGGAGGCCCTCAACTAAAATCTTGGATGCCATGCGTAGAAAATTCTTATTGTTTGGTGATCCCTCAATCAAAAAGCTTCCCAAAGTTGAATGGGGTATATGCTTCACCAAAGAATTGAGGTGGCAAATCACTGAGCTCATTGACAAAATGGCAACCAAGTGGCTGTTGAGAGTGTTCTCCAACCCCAATGAAGACTGGAGCATTCTTTTAATTAGAATAATCAAAGCCTTTAGGGCTGACTATTAACCTGCTTGGAAAAGTCTTCCCTTGTCCTTCGTAATGTTTTATCCTATTTCCCTTATTCTAGTTGGAAGTCCCTCAAAGCCTTGCAACTATACATACAGGTATGTCCATGTGGCATCCAAGTGCGGGATGCATGTGACAAAAAAGCAAGAAATCCTCTCCCTAGAGGCAGTCCGAACACCAACAATCGACACAGTTAGTCCAGAACTTTATTGCAGTTGGCAGAGGACGAAAGAAGGTTTCCTTTGTAGAGTGGAAAGTTTTAATGGCTGATTGGGCAGAGTGTTTCTTTTGACTAATTAGAGTGAAAGAAAAGAAGATGTGGATATGTGTATGTTTCTTTCTCTCTCCCTTCTCTCCAAGTGTAGTTTGTCATGCTGTTCAAACGACCTGGATATCTGTTATTTGATTTTGTGCTTATTCTGTGGATTAATCAAAAGAAGTTTCTGATTGTGCCGGGCTGGCTGGAGAAGCTCCACCACAGGTCACCCCTAGAAACCCGTGGAAGATTGTCAGACTTTAGGAGTCCAATAGAGGAGACTACACCTTGCTAGACATGAATAGTATAGCTAGCCAAGGCAGATGCCAATTGGGAATATGCTCATTGGATACATGGATGTTAACCATCTAAAACGTCAAAAGATGGGTTTTTGTGAACCCATGGCACAAATAGAGTGAGCTTGCAGCCGGGATCAACTCAGCCGCCGCCTCTTTGCGGTCTGTGATCCTTCTCTTCTGTTGGTTTTGTGAATTTTATGAAGTTTGTAATTTCCTACATGTTTCGTGTTCTTGCTCAATTATTGTTTATTGCAATTGAGCAGGGATTCCCCTGGCCATGGCGACACAGACAGGGATTGCAAGCACCAAAGTTATTGTTCTGGTTCTTGGAGCTGGTAAGTTCTTTTCTCTTAGTAATTTAATATTAAAAGATAACATTAGCGTCATATGTTTTTGGAAGCTCTACCATTTGACATACCCTTGAAGTCTACTCCACTAGCTTTGTTAATGTGTTCTCTTTCCTCTAACTAATGATATAATCTATGGCGTTTTTTGTTTTCAAAGTTGGAGACACTTGGGCTGGATTTTCTACAGAGATGGGTTATGCATCAAATGACAATAGGGTTTCTTGCAGTCCTACTGGATTTTTGTATTGGGATTTCTAAGTTCACGTAACAATAGCTAGCTGAACAAGTCCACAGTTTTATCAAGAATGAAATGGTCCATTCCTTCTGTATTCATTTGTGTAGCAAGCCTCTTATGAAGTGTATCTCTAATTTCTGAGACAATGACTGCCTCAATGGAGTTAAACCTGAAAGGCTCTAGTTAATGATCAATGAACTGCTTGCTCACAATGCCTTTACCATTGCTGGAAGGAATTTTCAAAGGTTTGAGGAAGACGGGATGTGGCTTCCATTGAGGCAGGATAATTTATATTGTAATGGTTCACTAGGTTAGGAGAGAGAATATGAAAGAAACACCTCTCTTGATCTTAAATAAGCCTATTTATATGAGATCATTAGGGCTAGGTCACTTAGGATTACAAGTAGACCAAGGGTTAGAATAAGGGTCAAGTCTAGGGTTAGGGTATTATTAACCTGTAGGCATGGTTTCTTCACTGTTTCTTGTGCTAGAATTGAGTGCCATTCTGTACAAGGTTATCAAACCTTTCTTTTCTAACAAAGCAAGTGCATTTATCTATGACAAGGGTGTCCAGGTAATTGCCTTGGACACTTCTGAGAAAATTATTTACTTGCTCTCAGCATTCTTGGTTCACACGAATGGGGAGATTTTTAGTTTTTTAATCAGGGCACTTAAAAGATCATCTCTATTAAAAGATACGGAGGAGGGGAGGTGCCAGACATACTTGAGGTTTGCATGATAGGAAAGCAAGTTATTCACACTTTGTTTGGTTTTCCGCTTCTCTTATATTGTCCATTCAGATCTCTATGTAAAGATGACAGCCCAACTTTTGATGGCGCATACTACTTCCTAACTTTGATCAATGCTTTAGCAAGAAGTTTCACGTGCACCCCACACTTGGATGCCTTGCGTGGACATGACTGTACAGGATAAGTGCAAGCCCTATGGTTGGACACCTGGTCCCTTGTGAGCCCTTGTCCGCAGGACATGTCAGCGAGTGCCACCACAGGAACATCAGGGTCATGTGTGCACATCCCGCACACTGATGTAACCCAATACAAGCTGTGACGGGCACCCTTGTGGTGTCTGGAACCAGGACTTCGGACTTTGTCTGCGTGGAAACACACCCCATGGGCCCTTGTGGACATGACCCTGTGGGTCATTGCATAGAAGCTTTGGGAATGACGATTATCCAATACAAGCTGTGACGGGCACCCTGTGGTGTCCAGAACGAGGACTTCGGGGACTTTGTCTGCGTGGAAACACACCCCATGGGCCCTTGTGGACATTCAGGGTATTGAGCACGTGAACAAGGTTTATGGACATGTGTATTTGTTGGGCATTCACACTTTTATAATGTGGGTGGTCAATTTATAAAAGAGGTTGGACATTTTATTTTATTTTATTTTTTATTTTGAAAAACGATCCTTCTATTAGTTAATGAGAAAACGCCATAAGGCTACAAAGCTCACCTCACAAGGAGGGATAAAAAACACAGTGAACACCTGAGCTCCACCCCCGTGGCTGGCCGCTCTCTGGGGGGGGCTACCTAGTAGTACATGCGGGAGGTGAGAAGAGCCAAACTGGAGGCCTGTAGTGCCAAGTGACATCCTCGCCCCTCGCGATGAGGAAAGGGCCAGGCTGCCAAGTGCGGAGGAAAGCCTTGCGGCGACCTCTCATGCGATCCGAGTCGCCCTGAAGTTTCCCCCAGTGTCCTCTCAAGGTGTGAATGATGTCCACCCGGAGGGCCTGTATGACCTCCGCCGGTGGAGTCGCCTGGCGGTCAATGGCCTCCCTGCATCGGGCTCTCCATATGTGCCAAGCCGTCATGTTGCTGATCATCTCCCATCTGTGCCCGTCCCCCTCCTGGGAGACTGCCGAAGAGAAGTCTGGCGTCGGAACCACCGCCATCGCCCTGTCAGAGACCTGGATGGTCACACTGCTAGGGACGTCCTCGTATCCAAGGGCCGGGCCGCAGTCCGTGGCCCAAGCCACCGCACCCCACGTCACCATCATCTCACCTGGCGAGCCTGCAAAAACCATCCTGAGAGCGCGCTGCCAGACCTGCTGTGCCTGTGGGCAATCCCATAAGCAGTGCCGCTGCGACTCCTGTGCATGGCCGCACCGAGGGCAGGACGCTGGGTGTCTGCCAAAAGCTAGCCAAGCCCCCACAGCCAGTCCTCTATGCGCTGTAAGCTAGAGAAAAAGCGTCACCTTCCGGGGCCGGAAGCAGGCCCAAAGGCGCTGCCAGATGTCCCTAAGGAAGGCAGGGGAGAGCCCCTGTCGCCGCCAATGCTCGGCCGCCGCCGGGGTGCCCGCTATCCTGTGCCTCTGGATCCACCGCCCCAGCCTCGCTGTGTACTGAAAAAGGGGGATGCCTGGGCTGGTAGGGGCCGAGTAGGGATCTCGCCAAAGCCACTCACCTGGATCCCACTGAAGGCGAATAAGAGGCCTGCTGTCCCAAGCCCATAATCTCCAAGAAAAGTCCTCCCCTATCGAGGCCGGTGAGGGGTCTACATGCCACTGTCTCTGATGAAAGCCGACCACCCGCACCCTCTGAAAAATACAACCCTGGAGCTCATCCAAATCTAGTCGGGTCCTCTGAAGCTGGCCACCCTCTCCCACCTCGAAAGTGAGTGGGGCGGCTCTCTCTGCTGAGCCGCAGACCGCTAGAAGGATCTCATGCCGAGTAAAGACGCCGATCCACTGTGGAGGTGGAGGGTCCTGTACTGGGGTCCGCCACTCCCGGGGGATGGCCGCCTCAATGTCCTGCCTCATCAACTCTCTGCCCCTCATCCCGCTGAGTCTCCTCTCCTGAGCCTCTAGAGGCAGCTGCTGAAAACATATCCAGTCGTCTAGGGACTGGGCTGGGCCGGAGCTCAACGGGCCCCACGACACGTGAGATCGCGATCCAACCATATGACCACTGGCAAGTCGGATCAAGGGGTTCCAAATCAATGGCTGCCTCAGGCGCTCCTCATCGGTGCCCGGGGGAGTCTGGAAGAGTGACGGCCTCAGATGCTCCCAGGCCCTCAGAAGGCTAGCTGCAAAATGCTCCTCGAAGCCAAGGCCCACTCCTCTGGATCGCTGCTGTGTAAAGATCCACCTGATGCTGGGGGTCCAGGGGCCGCTAAGAGGAGGAGTGCGGTTGAGAATCCTGGACACAAGAAACTCCTTCCACGGCTCAGCGCCTGGTAGGAGGCCACGAACCACCCAACTTGCCAAGCAAAGCTCGGCCTTAGCAAATAGGATCAACAATGCCCAGGCCGCCTCTCTCCCTTGGCTGAGTGATCACAGCCCATGCCACCTTGGCCTTGGCGGGCCGCCCGTCGCCACCGGACCAAAGAAAGTTCCTGATGAGCCTCTGCACCAGGCCAATGCACGCCCGAGAGAAGGCCCAGCAAGAAGTGATGTACCACATGGTAGCAAGCAGAACCTGGTTGGCCACAACCACTCGGCCAGCCAGAAATAAACGAGCGGTACTCCAATACAAAAGCTTCTTCCGAATGCTCAGAAGAAGGGGGGCTATCTGCTGCTCCGGAGATATGTCAATGCCCACATAGCATCCCAAATAGCGCACTGTAGTGCTGGGGGGCAGCCATTGAAAACCATCAACTGGCCTCCAAGTCGGGGGGGGCACAGAACTGACCCACAACCCACACGACTTGTGCCAGTTGATCAAAGCGCCCGAAGCTCTGCAAAACCTGTCCATGGCTGAGGCGAAGCGGCGGAGGTTCTCCTCCCCTCCCTGGAGATAGACAGCAGTGTCATCCGCAAACTCCGAGTCTAGGAGCTCCTCCGAGGTGCGGATGGGGAGCTGGAGGCCCCGCAAACCTGTATCCTGTGCCGTCAAAAAAGTGCTCATGGCCTCTGCCACAAAAAGAAAAAGAAAGGGCGCCAAGGGGCACCCCTGCCGCACCTGGAACCTTTCTCCGCGCACGCCCTGTATCAGCACCTGGCTATGAGCCGATGTGTAGAGTGCAGAGACCCCACGGATCCACTGAGGGGGGAAGCCCATCCTCTCCATAGTGCCTTCCAAGAAGGCCCAGTCCACCCGATCATATGCCTTCTCGAAGTCGAGAAGGAGCACTGCCAGATCCTCCTGCCGAAATCTAGCCAAAGCCGTAGCCTCCCAGAAAGAGAAGATGTTATCCAGGATGCTCCTATCCTGGATGAAGCCTGTCTGCGTGGAGTGGATGATGTCTGGAAGGTGAGGCTGAAGCCGCCTGCTGATCGCCTTAGCTAGGACCTTGTAGGCCGTGCCTAGCAAGGTGATCGGTCTCCACTGTCTAATCTCCAGTCTGTCTCCTCCCTCTTTGGGGATCAAGTGAATCAACCCCTTACCCATGCTGTCCGGCATGTCTCCCAACTCCATAATCTCCTGGAATGCCAATCTGAAACCCCTATGCAAGAGACCCCAGTACCTCTGGAAGAAAGCCACTGAGAGACCGTCCTCTCCTGGGCATTTGCCCCGAGGAAGTGCCTGAAGGGCCTCCTCCAGTTCCGTATCCGAGAAGGGGGAGAGAAGGGAGTGCTGCAAATGGGCCGCGGCACAACCGGTCTCGTGAAGCTCCAGACTGCCTCCCGAGCCTCTCTCACCCTGTCATGTGCCGGCTCAGCAGAGAGCAGATCCCTGTAAAAATCTGTGGCTATCGCCCGAACCCTGGTGGGGGGATCCACCACTACCTGACCATCAGCCTGCCGAAGACGCCTGAGACCCTCTCGTCTGAAGCGAGGCCCTGTCGCCTCAAAGAAATCTCGAGTCACTCTGTCTCCAGCCTGTGTCCAAAAAGAAGCCCGAGCATGGAATCGGAACTCCACCCTCCTCTCCTCGATGGATCTGATCTCTGTGCGAGCTGACTCCATCTGCTCTGAAATCCAAGGGCTCGTAGGATCCCTCTCGTGGAGTCTCTGAAGGGAAGCTAGACTCCTCCGCAGGCTCCTCTCCTGCTCTCTGAAAGCCTCCAGACGGTCCAGGGCAGCCTGTCTGAGCATCCTACTGATCTCCTGCAAACCCCTGGCAAGATCGCCGGCTGCCGATCCTCTCCTGACCTGCTCAACTCTTGCTAGACCTGCTCAACTCTGGTCGCAATCTCGGGCTCCTCTATGAGACAACCTGGAATCCGGACGCTCTGGCCTCGCTCTCCTCTCGTAGGGTCCTCGATTTGGAGAAGCACTGGAAAGTGGTCTGAAAACGAGGAGCCTGCAAGTATGCCCACAGTGCCACCTCTATCACAAGCCCACTCATCAATGTAAAACCTGTCGATGCGGGAAAGGTTAACTCCTGTGGCCCGTCTATCCGAGCGTGAGAAAGATAAACTCCCCTGCAACCTGCCAAACTCCGAGAGAGTCCACGGATCCTGGCCTCTCACCTGCAGCACTAGTTCCTCCCAGGCAGCGAGCTCCGGCCCATGAATGGTCTCCTGGCTGCCCCCCATCCTGTCCTCTGCATCCTCCAGCATGTTGCAATCCCCCCCTAGGCACCAATGGTCTGCCATGGGGAGGGACTGCCTAATGGTGCTCCAAAACTCGGCTCTCCCGGTCGCCCCATTAGGGGCGTAGAAGTTGAGGAAGCCAATGCGGTCTTCCCCAACCCGAAGAATGATCCACTGCGCTCGACCCTGGACCAGAGTGCCAGAATCCACAACCTCGGATAGAAGCTGCTCGCTGACTGAGATGCATACTCCACCCTGGTTCCCCTGGGAGCCATATGCCGGTGACCAAAAAGTGTGACTCCTGCCTGGCAAGATCTTCCCGCAGGTGCGGGTATGCCCGGCAGAAAGGTGGTGTTCCTGGATGAAAATGATATCTATGGGTCCTCCAACGAGAGCCCTCTGGATCTCCTGGCGAAGTCTGCCCTGACCAATGTAGCAGCAATGTCTACCAAGACCCTGGATGTTCCGTGAGAGGATCCTCATGGATGAGCTATGGCAAGTGAAGCAGCGGCCACTGGCTCACCCCTCTCAGCCGGCCCGGATGATCTGCCCTCCACTCTGTGAGTCTTGGGCGCCGGCTTGGAGGGAGAATAGTCACTGTCTGTCCGGGTGCGGAGTCTCTCCAAAAAGAGGGTGACCTGTCTTTGTGTCCAGCCCCACTCCGCCTTCGCCCTGTCCAGGGCATAGGCGTGAGACCAATCCTCTGCATATATGTATCTAAAGGTAGGCTGCACCCTCGGGGCGGCATGGAGGAGAATCAGTAGCACCGCCTCAACTGAGGTGTGGACCGGATCCGCCCGCCAATCTCCTATACCAAACAAGCTCATGCGGGCTGAGTGTAATCGGGTCTGCAATAGGTCCGTGAGCCCCAAGTCACTGAAGTTGATCACGCAAAACTTCCTCTACAGAGTTGCAATCCCATGCTGTGTCTGGGGCAACAGTGAGAGGAAAGGAGAAGGCCACCATGCTGCACACCACTGAAGGAGAACGAGAGGGATGGCACACCACGCAAACTCGCAAGGGCGCGACCAGTGTCTCGAACGGGCCAGCATCCAGCTGGAGACACCTGAAAAAACCGTAATCCACTGGGAGCCCCATCACTCGCGGGGGCCCCCCAGGGGAGGCTGGAGAGAACTCTGTGGCGGGCGAAGCTAGGATCGCCATCTCCACCGGCCCGGAGTGGCGGTGGAACAGCCGCTGGACTGAACTCTGGCCTACCCAGCTGCGCTGCCCCGGGGCAGTGGGTGGTCTGGCGGAGTATCTTGGAGAGGCCAAGGGAGGGATGGTGGCTCGCGGAGAGGAGGGGGGAGAGCGAGGAGAGGATGGAGAGGTATCTGCCAGAGGATAGGTGTCAGGGGGGGCCGCCGGGGGAGGCGGGAGGGGGGGGGCTGGGGGGGGGGGGAGAGGGGGGGGTGGAAGGAGTGCTCTCCGAGTGAGGGGAAGAGGAGCCGGGGGTCGCAGAGTGCGGCCCGGGATCCTCAGGAATCTGCTCCATGGAGGGGGCAGCCCCCCCCGCGGGGGGAGGCGGGAGCGGGGTCTCCACGTGGGGAGCTCCACCGGCGGCCTCAACGGGCACTGAGTCTGAATCCTCGTCCATCGGGGTGGGACCTGCTGGCCGCCTATCCCTGACTGGAGCATAAGTGCGGGTAGGTGCCCGGACGCCAGCCGGAGTCGCCTGTCCGCCAGCCTGTGCTGCCTGCTCTGGCGTCTGCGACGGTCCCTGCGGGCCGGGCGTTTCCGCCGGCGAACCTCCTGCCATCCGCCAGCCTCCTGGGTCTGCGCGGCATCCTCCGCCGGGGCCTGCTCGTCAGATCATGGCGCCTGCTGAGACGAGCCAGGGATGTCCGGTCTCTGAGGTGGATGGCCACCCCTCGGGTCTCCTGAAGGGGGTCCAGAGGCGGTAGAGCGTGAAGGATGAACCCCTTGCGGGGACAGGCGCGTGCGAGGTGGCCCATCTCCCGACAGATGTAGCACTGGCCGGGGAGGCCTGAATACTCCACGCGCTGAAGAGACAAGGGAGGAGGATCGTCTTCGGGAGGGACTCCGGTGACGGAACCACAACACGAATGGCCGGGAGTCCTGCTGCCCGAGCTATCACTGAAGCCGCTGTCTGAGGCGTCTCCACCACCTGTCCGAACGCCTTGCCAATGGATGACAAGAGGGGCAAGTACTCCCTGCGGAGTCCAGGAAAGCAGATAGTGGTGGGGAAACCTGTCGCGCCTGCTAGCGGGTCAGAAGCGGGGTCGAAACCGTGGGTGCATCGCGCCAGGAACGCCCGGGATGAGCGGAGGGCAATGGGGCTCCGAGCCAGCACCATCTGAGCTGCCTGGGGGGGACTAGAAATCCACCTGGTAGTAGCCACGTCCCAAAAAATCGACGCTGACGATCTTGGCAAGCACGCCAACGAGGCTGCCTTGCAGAAGGTCGCGAAGCTCTCTCCGCATCGGACGGCTACCCACTATCTTGCAGACCAAGGAGGAGGCCTCAAGAGCGGATACTGTGGAAACAAACAACTGATGATCTGCAGCTGTGAACTCCAGACGGAGACCGGAATCGGCAGGGGTAGTTGGAGCGGCTTCCATGGAGTCCTCCAGAGGGAAAAGGCCAAAAACCGGGGTCACCAACGGGAGGGACACAGCCCTACGAGGAAACGGAGAGGCGGAAGGTTAGAGGATAGCGGGGGCGGAGCGGGGGGGGGGGGGGGGGGGGGGGGGGGGGGAGGGGGGAGCTGAGGCGGGGGAGCTAGCGGTGGAGGGAGGGGCGAGACGGAAGGGGAGGTGAGGGAGAAGGCGGGGGGGGGGTAGGGATGGCGGGGGAGAGAAGCGAGGCGGAGGAGAAGGCGGGGGGGTAGAGATGGCGGGGGAAGGAAGCGAGGAAGGAGGCGGGGGGGGGGGGGGGGAGATGGCGGGGGAGGAAACGAGGAAGGAGGCGGAGGAGGAGAAGGCGGGGGGGGGGAGATGGCGGGGGAGGATGCGAGGAAGGAGGCGGGGGAGGATGCGGGGAAGAAGGCGGGGGGAGATGGCGGGGGAGGATGCGAGGAAGAAGGCGGGGGAGAGATGGCGAGGAAGGATGCGAGGAAGGAGGCGCGGGAGAGGGCGGAGGAGAAGGCGGGGGACAGGCGGGGGGGAGAGGGGGGGGGCGCGACGGTGAGAAGCAGCGGGAGGGGGGAGGAGGCGGAGCTCGCAGAAGCAGATCAGCTCTGAGTTAGTAGTGGTTGGGTGTTAGGTTGGACATTTTATTATCTGACACCTCGCATTTTAAAGATGTTCACATTCATTTAGTGGACGGGACAATTTATAAAGTGGGCACTCCGTGAGTAAAGCATATCACACATATTGGGGTGGGTTTTAAAAAAATAGGTGCCCAGGACATGTTTATTGGCAAGAAAAGGTTGTGGGATTTTAGAAGACATTTTGGGCATTTTTAAATAGATTTGATGACCATGTGTGGGTGGGCTTCCTTCTCAGGCTCCACGTGTTCATCTATGTGGTGGTTTCTTTTTCCGACTAGCCTTTGGCCCACGATCCTCCCGTAGTTACTATTTTTCACTGCCCTTAGGCGCTCTTTATTGTCAGGTCGTATTTCAAAGGAACATCTTTTCAGCGTGCGCACCTCTCTATACACAGCCTACTGCTATGTACTCTGTCCGTACCATTTCGTACTGTCCTATAGCGCATATTGCACCTATGTACCAACCTTACAGCCCTCAGTCCTGCATCTGCTGCTCCATACTGTTCTACTGCAGCACCTCTATCCGGTCGATATGCCAATTGGAACTGTAGTTTGACGCCTAAGAGTGGCAACAATGTTAGGATTCGGGGCTCATTGTGTGTGAACACCCTCTTAAGGTGTGAACACCCTCTTATGAGAGGATAGGATAAGTGTACTATGTGTCATTGGTATAGTGTTTGTGTGATTTCTATGAACACCCTCTTATGACAGGATAGGATAAGTGTGCCATGTATCATTAGTATAGTGTGTCTGAGATTTCTATGGGTCAAAAGATAAGGCTACCAGCCTACAAAAGCATGTTCTTGTGAAGGGTTTCATCATCAATCAATAAACCCTCATTGAGTCGTGCAATACTTTCTCTCTCTTGAGTCTTGTCATATCTTCTTTCTCTGCAGTCTCTCTCTCTCTCTCTCTCTCTCAGGTATTTGCCTCTCTTCTGTAGAGCTCATCACCATGTTAAGTGTGGCTCCGACCTGCAGCTATGAGTGCGCGTCATTGCGCTGTCTCTGGCTCTGGGCCGGCTGTCGTCGTCTGCCCCACTTGCTCCGCCCAGCTTGATGGTTCTAGTGCACAGCTAACCACCTCTGCCTGCTCCGCATTTGCTTTGATGCTTTTCACACTCAAACTATGAGGACCAACGCGGATTGAAGTATAATTTACGAGAAGAAGAAAAGTCTGATTGCTTTTGAGCTGATTACAGATGATGGTGCTGTCTTGTGGGGATTCGGAGTCTCGTGTGTGAACCCCTGTTTGTGTGTGCGAGCTTCTAATTGGAAGCCTAAGCTCTTATATGTATTATGTAGGAGAACATGGTGTGCTTTGATGCAATTCACACTCATACTATGAGGATCAAATGCGGAGCAAAGTATCATGTGTGTGTGTCCCCTTGTGTGTGAACCTGTGTTTATGTGCGTGAACAGCCCCTAAAAGGGTTATTGTGCTAGTAGTGTGTGAACACTCTCTTATGAGTGGATAATTAAGTGTGCCATGTGGCATACAAAAGCATGCAAGCCTACAAAAGCATTGTATTTGGTGAGTGAACATAACTTCAATCACATCAATCAATTTATCATTGAGTCGTGCAATACTCTCTCTTGAGTTTTGTCACATTCTCTCTCTCAACATACCTACCTGCTGCTACTTGCCTCCCCACTTGCAGCTGGCCATCTATGGGGGCCACCAGCTGAGGAGCAAATTCAGTACTAGAAGGGGGACCCCTTCAGTCCAACATGGACAGCTCGCCGGCAACAAGGACCAGAGGTGAGAAGGAGAGGAAATACAGCTCTATTTGGGCGAGCTCACAGAAGATCGGCGACCCCCATATCAAAACATGCCTGACCACCATGAGAGAAGTATGCAAAATGCAGGATACTGACATTGAGCACCTACAAAAGAAGCTCGGGGAGAACAAGGATAGTGATGGCCTTGGGCATGAGTTGCGTGCCTCCATGCAAGAGGAGATGGATAGGTGGAAGGCAGACATGCAGGCATACATGGCAACTCAGCTAGCAAGATGCAAGAGGAAATGGTCCAAATGTTGGACGCAAAAACCAGCCACCACACCTCACTAATCACAGAGCTGGAGGCCCAAGTCGCCACCCTTAGAGTGGAAAACGAGACCTTGAGGGCACGTACTCAATTCGAAGAAGGAGAGATTCAACTATCCCTCAATGATGAGCTGAACACACTTAGAGTGCAATTGAAGACCCTCCAAGAACAAGAGGAGAAGAAGGCAAACGAGGCAACCACATGGGCCGAGGTGATTAAGAAGACACAAAAACAAGTGGAAGAAGCAGGCAGCTGGATTGAGGTTGCCAAGAAGCAACGGAACACCATCATCCCCAAACATCATCAATGACACACTTGAAGAGGAGAAAAGAAGGAAGATTAGGGCATTGAATGTGAGAGTGGTGGGATGGAAGGAAGGAGCCTCACCGAAAGAGGACGCCATAACACTATGCAGAAAGCTGGAAATCGTTGATACCCCCTTCGTCGAGGCATGGAGGGTGGGCAAAGACACCACCAAGGAACGCGCACTCATCCTCAAGTTTGCGGGGTTAGAGGCGAGGCAAGCATTCCTTACCAAAAGGCAGGCACCAAAAGGAGAAAAGACTTACCTCGAAGACGATCTCACACTAGCACAGGTGGCACATAGGAGGGAATGCATGCCACACATCTTGGATGCACGGAAGGCAGGGAAATGGGTAGTGTGCAGAGATGGGAGGGTGATCATCACCGAGCGACGTGCCCAATGACGGTGCGAGACCTATGAGACCAAGCTAGAGATTGCGGTTTGGATCTGCAATGGTGCCTTGAGGACAGATGCAGGTTTGTTCGAGGAGACATTCAGAGGGAGAGACTTTGTAACGCGCGGAAGCTCTGGGTAGTCTTCTTCCAGCCCTAAACACTCTTGAAGACCTCCTGATGCAAAAACGCACCATGATGCAAAAACGCAGGTAGAGAGAGAGTAGAGAGAGAGAGTGAGAAGTGCTGGAATTTCAGTATATACTATGTACAAAAAAGGTACAATTCTGTACAGCACTTGGCTGCCCTCTTAAAAAGGTAATAAACCCTAATTCTGGCCCCCTACGGGACCTCTAAGTGACCCACACCCCTAGTGGGTGGAATGAATCCAACATTGAGCAAAGGTGCCTTTATATAGGCCTTGGAGCTTGTGGAAGACTGGCCGACTGCTGGTCGGCCAGCTCTTGACTCATAAAATCATTAAAATGCATTAAATGCTCTATTAAATTCAGCCGACTGGTCCTTCTTGATGCGCTTGCTGCCTACACCTTGCTGACGTCAGCCAACAGCTACTCTGGCAACCTGCATCCTCCTTCTTGCAGCCGACAGTCCCTTTGATCCATGCTTGGCTCCAAGTTCTGCTCCAAATCTTGCTCCATGTCCAACTTCTACTGGTTCCTAGTCTTTATCTGCTTGCCTCTTCTGGATCTAGCCCTAGAAATGTCCATGGCATCTGTGATGCACATGACATCCCCCTCTGCTAAACTTGATGACGGAATCCAACCTGCTCTTGGATGACTGTCATCATCCCAATCCTGTTCCGAAGTCCCTCTGTCATCATCCATCCCTGGCAAACCTTTTTCTCTGAAACTCCGTTCTGTTCTCCAAACCACTCTGTCTCTGATGAAGATCTATGCATCTGGTCTTCCTCTAGTCCACAATCCATTCCTGCCCTGACTCTGAACACCGTCTTGGTCTTCGTTCCTGGAACTGAGTCTGGCACTCTCACATCACCCTTGGAGGATCAACCTCCCTTGGGACCGTTCCCTTAGAACCCATCTGGCTCACGGAACTGCCATCCCCATCTGGCACTGTGGAACACCACCAACAAACCTCCTGGGAGTTCTTCCCGATCTGTGTTCCCGCCTTGGGCTTCGAATCCGTGTACTTTCCTGTACCTTGGACCTGTACACCATCATATGGGACTGAATCAGTGATTAGCTTGGCTGAGCCTGATGCTCTGATACCAATGTAACGCGCGGAAGCTCTGGGTAGTCTTCTTCCAGCCCTAAACACTCTTGAAGACCTCCTGATGCAAAAACGCACCATGATGCAAAAACGCAGGTAGAGAGAGAGTAGAGAGAGAGAGTGAGAAGTGCTGGAATTTCAGTATATACTATGTACAAAAAAGGTACAATTCTGTACAGCACTTGGCTGCCCTCTTAAAAAGGTAATAAACCCTAATTCTGGCCCCCTACGGGACCTCTAAGTGACCCACACCCCTAGTGGGTGGAATGAATCCAACATTGAGCAAAGGTGCCTTTATATAGGCCTTGGAGCTTGTGGAAGACTGGCCGACTGCTGGTCGGCCAGCTCTTGACTCATAAAATCATTAAAATGCATTAAATGCTCTATTAAATTCAGCCGACTGGTCCTTCTTGATGCGCTTGCTGCCTACACCTTGCTGACGTCAGCCAACAGCTACTCTGGCAACCTGCATCCTCCTTCTTGCAGCCGACAGTCCCTTTGATCCATGCTTGGCTCCAAGTTCTGCTCCAAATCTTGCTCCATGTCCAACTTCTACTGGTTCCTAGTCTTTATCTGCTTGCCTCTTCTGGATCTAGCCCTAGAAATGTCCATGGCATCTGTGATGCACATGACAGACTTGGTCTTATACACAGAGACTCATCAGTGCAAGGGGAGTCGGCTTCCAAAGGTGAGAGGATACAGATGGGAGCCTGTTCACCGCCCAAACCCACGCACAGTAGGGGGTACCTGGGGGTCAGGAGGGGTGGCTTTATTATACAGGGAGGAGCTTCAACATGTGATACAGGTGGTCAGATGGGATGAGGCCGCACGGTTTTTGTGGGTGAGGGTCCAGAGAGAGAGGGCCCGAGACATCTACCTTGCATGTGTTACTTTGCACCCTCCAATTCTAAATATGCCACCCATGGAGAGTCCCCGTACCTGCCCCTTTGTGGTAACATTATGAAGTTTTCCAATCTAGGGGACATCCTCCTGGCTGGAGACTTCAGTGCCCGCACCGCAGGTGCAAGGTACCCTTCTTTGAGACAGATGATCCCATGTACCAGGAGATTGACACGATGGGTACAGATCTAGAGCGGACATCACAGGATACAGCAGCCCGCACACACTATGGAGAGTATCTCTTAGCCCTCGGCGGGGCTCATAGGCTAGCCATTTATAATGGCCTGGCTAGATGGCCTGGATCCAACTCCTTCACCTCCTACCCCTTCGGACATGGAGCTAGTCCACTGTAATCGGGAAAAAGATGATGGTAGCATAAAGCTGCCATTACAAAACCTGCAAGTACTGCAGTTGTAACTAAATCTTGTCAGAAAAATGGCGGAAATGAAAGAGGGGAAATGGCTCAAATGCCCAGAACCTGCTGTTTGGAAATGGGAAACAGATGAAAGGCATTTCAAGTCTGGCGCCCATGAAATGGATGTTTTGGCCTGAAGACCTTGCGTTTTGGCCACTCCCTGTAACTGTCTCCATCTGCAGTTTACAATTTTGTTGTTTGTTGCTAAGAATGCTCTTTAAGTCAGTCTTTCATGTTAAGAGTAACACAATCCTTAATGCTTTTTTGTTCAGGTTTGACTGGACATGTAGTCTTGGGAAAGGCCAGCTTGTCAGATGTCATTGCAAATATACAGGTATTATGTCCCCCATTTTATAGTATACTTTTGGTTATTTCTAGAACTGTTTTGATTCAGGGGCAGCATGCATATTTATTAGAGCTCAACCAGCAGATTGTTTATATTTAGACCTTTCGGGCTTCTCGATACGTTTCCTATATTTTGCAGGTAAAAGAAACACTGTTAGGTGAATCAAAATCTGCATTCATCTTAGGTTCTTTTAATGACTTAGTTTGCCTTTCTTTCATATTTTGTTATATTGTTCAAAGTTGATAGGATAGCCAATTGCCAATTTACCGAATAATGTATCTTGTTTTGACGTGTTCAATCACGGTCTTTATGGGGTACATCAATAGGAAGTCTAGAGGGCTAGGCTAGCCGCTAGTGGATGAGATGGCAGATTCAACGAGAAATGCCTAGGGACCTTCACCTTTAATTGCATAAAACAATGCCAAGAGCCTCCCTCTTGGGCATTTCTCATTGAATTGGCCACCTCATCCACTGGCCCAGCCCTCTAGATTCCCTATTTATGCACCTTTCCTGAGGGAGATCCCGTAAATATAGGTGATACACATGACTATATTTAGCTCAACTCTTCTTGGTAGATAAATTGTGTTTTGCTGGGATGGGGCTTAGTGAATATCAAGCACATGTTTTGGTACAGGGGTCAACCAGTTTCCATCGATGTTTGTCTTTTTAGGCTCTTTGTGACTTTTTCAAGACTCTGCGTATTCTTAAAGATTAAGCATGATTGGGCATTGGAATTACAGGAAGCTTTATTCAAAGGTGAAAAGGGTGACACTGCAGGTCAAACTGCTGATAATGCTGCTATACAAGCTCAGGTCTGATTGCTCAGATTTTTTTTCTTTGAGAGAGAACTATTTTTTTTTGCAAGAAAGAGACTTCTATTAAGTATGAATGCAACGATACAGAATCACGGTTAAAATGAAAAATAAATCCTTATCCCAGAGTGTATGGTGATCTCAACCAATCTGGGGCATTATGATGCCAAGAGGGTCTTGTGGGAGTCCAAGAGAAGAAAACACCATGATCCCACTCTCTCATAAACATAGCGTGCTTTGCCTGCACAGATCTAGATAGCCCCTATATACAAGTCCATGTGGCCATAAGAGTGAACAATATCACTCCATATAGTGTTGATGCACTGAGCATCGTATATCTGAATACCGTGTAGATGCATGTGGCTCTCCAAATTTGCCAGGCTGTAATACTGGCAATTATTTTAGTATATTAACGTGCCAAAGTTTGAACCCTGTACCTGTGCATCGGCAGGTAAGGGCTCAGATTTATAACACCATGTTATGAAACTTTGTGGTCAATCTTTAGGACAAAAAGTGCTTTTCTTGAGTTTTCTTCTCAATTTTAAGCTGTAGCAGATGTTTTCTGCTGTTACTGCGCCTGAGGCTGCTTTAGTAAATCTTCAGCTTTCTTTGCTGGCTTGGAAACAAAGTAGACACGTTTTAATATTTATGGAGGCGTTTGGTCTCAGTTTTTCAGGGTATGTTGTGATTCCTCATCTTCCTTGTGCTGCTGTGTTTCCTTAAGAACTGTTTCTGCTCTCTCGAGTGAATATATGTTGGGTTAGCTACTATGGTATGGGCTGCAGTAACGATCCATGAAATGCTAGTGGAGTAGAGTGCCTTTGGAGGCTTACATGCTGCATAATCTCAGGAGGGTGTGCTGTCCCTGAGTCATCTTGCACTCATTAATAGGAGCAGAGTTAGAAACCTGAGAGCTTGAGAGTTCGCGCTCATTAATAGGAGTGGAGTTAGAAACCTGAGAACTTGAGAGTTTGTGGATTATTCCTTTACAACCCTAGCTAGGAGGTGAACTTGTGATGAGTCTTGGACTTGGAGCTGAGATTGCGTGTCATATCTCAGTTTCTTTTCTAATGTAAAAGGCTGTTATTCATGACTATTGTCAGATCCTATGGGATAATTGCACACCACACATGTGGGTGTAGTTATAGTAATAGGAAACAATTGTTTCCCACTAAACAAGATATTGATTTCTATTTAAGGGGCCCTGCCTCTTTGCTGGCTAGAAAGAAGAAAGAAAGAGCATGGAGAGAGAAAGAAAGGAAGATTGTATTAAATGTCTAGGAAAGACCCAAAGGATCTATGAGACTAAGAATGAGTACATAGGATCCATGAGTAACCAGATGTCAAACAAAAGAAGAAAGAAAGAAAGTTATATTAAATGTCTTCGAAAGACCCAAAGGGTCTATGAGACCCAACAAATGTTTTTATGGTACTATGAAGTAACATGATCATGAAACACAAAAAAACATAGACAACTATCCACATGCACAATGATGATGATAGCAATATCTCTAGATGCATGGGAAAAGTACATCGCCATACCACTACAATGCATAGTATAGCCATCCTCATCCATCCGACTGTCCAGCATATAGGGGAGTCGATGACTGACAAGAGACTTGCCATGTGTACTGCTAGTGGGAAAGTGTCTCTGTGACGTTGAAGGATCTCCCTGATCTGGAGCTACTGTGTAGAGCGCAGTCGTGGACTGGGAGCCCATGGATGCCAAGTGCATTTAAGCTGATGAGTGCCTCCAAAGGGTCGAGGTGCTCCAGAAAGTGGCATAGTGTGGTGTGAAACTAAAGTTATATTTCAAAAGACCCAATGGATCTATGAGACCAAAAGCAGTACAAGAGTTCCATGTGATACTGAGCCATGTAAAAGACTAACAAAAACTAAAAAAACTCGTACAAAAGTATGCATGACTATTGCATCATCATCATCATCATAGTGAGCATGTGGATACATGTGAAAACACATGTCTGTATTAATACAAAGGAGAGCTATATGGGTGTGTTATCATCCTCATCATCCATCCAGATAGGAGAGTCTGATTGTCGAGAGGCTTTCCACGTCCCACCACAAGTAAGGGAGTACCTCTATGTTGCTAGTGAATCCCCCCATCTGTAGCTACCGTGGAGGGACTGTGGACATCGAGTGCGATGTAGCTGGCCAAATGTGGTCCAAGGTGATTCCAGGTGGTCAAGGTGGGCCATGGATCAGTGCGGTGTGATGGCAACTAGTTCTCATGGATGGGTTTGCGGGCTTGGGTACATCTCTAGGTTATTGACTAGTGCTGCCATCCTATACCTGGAAAAAGCTAGTAATGGTCAGCTGAGAGGTGTCCTGGGGCTAGGCTCAGTTCTCTCTGAGGAGCAAGTCTCTGTGCTTGCTGAGTTCCATCAGGTAAAGTTCGAAGCTACTTAATTTTATTTTTTGCAAATTTTAACTAGTTTTCTGAATCGATCCATTATCGAAAGTTACAAACTATCTCTTATACTTTTCTTTTAGAAAGGAAATGGAAGCACCATTTCTCTAGAGTTGTATCTTTTGTTTCCGTTTCTCCCGCTCTCTAGTTTCCCCTAGATTTCCTCACCATGTCCTTCAAATTATAATCTACCCTTGTTTCTCCTATTTTTCAAATTGATTTTTCATATTTTCATATATACTATATAGTGCTAAAGACTTGGTGTTGAATAGTTTCAAGCCATTTGTGTTGTGCAGACAATCATCCGTTTCCATTCCATGTAACTACACGTGTAGTAGTAGTAGTTATAGCTAGATGAAGCCAGTTGTGCTTGGAGCTGCAAAACTGTGATCAAGCCAACATCCAATCCACAATCCAGGATAACGGGGACAGACTAGAGTCCAATAATGGACGAGGAGGCATATAGAACATTCAATAAAGAAAAGAATGCCCACTCAGATTTTGCAACTGCTTGAGTCGAGAATCACTTGAATATATGTTTACCTACCATGTCAAGAGAAAGGATGCATTGTTGGGATACCAAGCGTCGGCCGGTGGATTATATAATTACGCCAGGGAGATAGCTTTCATGAATGTATATCTCCAAGTTTCACAAGCGTAAAACCAGGAGTCATGCTTTTTGGATGTATGATGACCCTGGCCAAACAAAATGCTAAGTATATCTACGTTCAATAATGTACGTACTTAGAATTGTCAATGAATAACTGGTTTTCTACTTAGAATCGTTAATGAATAAGTGGTTTTTCAATGAAAACCCGCTTGTGATGGCTTGAGACAGATTAAAGCTTTTACGAAGAAGGCAACCAGAGACTGACATCGTTTTTGGCCAATTGAGCTCTTGAAAGTTTTGGAAATTCTAATTCTTGTATGTTGAGATAAAACATTCATGGTAGAGAGTATGGATTCGTCGAGATTGCTATTTTGGGAAAAAAATAGGAATTGTTTGGACTTATTCCATATGTTCCTTTATATGTTGGAAATTGAAGTGCTTATATGAATATCCTTGATGACTGAAATATGGATTGATATATAAAGATAACACACACCTTTTTTTTTTCCTTTTTAGGTGAAACTACACTTTCTATTACTTTACTGTAGAAAGATAAGAGCCCCCAAGATAAGGGCACTTCTCACACAATATGTACAACTAAAAGCAGTGGAAAAACAAGTCCAGATGCAATTGGTCTAGGTGCTGTAGTTGAAAACAGTCATATAAAGATTGACACAATGATTGATGAAAGTAGTAGTACTTGTCAATTTGAGGCGACTGGAAAACCAGCCGATTGCGACCAATCCAGATTGTCCAAAGTGCCTGAAATTTTGTCCATGCAAAGAAAGGAGCTGCCTGTCAATTTCCTTGCCAATCTGTCAAATATCCAGAAGTTTCTAGAAAAACATATGCTCGGAAATCTGACAGTTAAACACACTGATAAGCGATGTAAGAACTCCTTGGTGTCAGTGCAATTCCACAACAAGTGTGGAATAGTCTCATTCAAGCACAAGCACCTTATGCATTTAGCAGTAGCAATATTTCTTGTTGCCAAATATGTGCCAACAAGGAGTACTCCTACAATACATCTCCATAGGAATAGTCTCTGTTTGAGGGGGAGTTGAAACTTTACCATTCCATATTGCTTGCAAATTTTACTTCCACCATTTTTCTGTTTTGTTCAATTGCCATATCCCATTTGCATGGTCTGAAAACAATGGCCGAGGGATAATAAATTTGTAAATCTTTGGTGCTGTAATTTGAGCAAAACGAATTGTAGTAGAAGCATGAAGCCCTTCTCTAATCTTGCAATCTTTTCTCTTGAGGGTCATGCAATGGGTTGCGTTGATTGTTTATTTGTTGCCATATAGTCCTATAATGCATACCCAATACCCATCTTATTTGTGCCTGTGGAAATTGCAAGACCCTTCCATCACAAGATATCACATCTTGCACAGTGTTTATACCTTTAGTAGATAGAAATAAGCTCTTCTAGGAGTTGTAATTGCCAATGGACTCATGGAGCAGCAAAGACTTTACTCCAATGTATATTTTCTTGCCTTAGAGAATTTCCTATTTGTGGAGGTCTCCCAGACCAATGTGAGTATTGCAACACTTCTTTCCAATCAGCAATCAATTTGCTTGTGTATGGGCGACTTGGAATCTTGCCTTGCACATGCCCACAGACTGTCTTAGTATTGTAGTCGTCGTTTACCAAAGAAAGATGTTTTAAATTTTTAACACATTTCCGCTACCATGCGCATCCAAGGTTGTTCCTGAGGCAGGAAAGTATGTAACATTGTTGCTCTTCCTGCCAACATATGATAATGAATATTTAGGACATTCAGTCCACCATGCATTTTAGGTGAGCAAACCTTCTGATACCTGAGTAGCCTTGGTGCTTTTTTGATCACATTAATACTTCCATTGCTTGTGACATGAAAGAAGAAATTTGTTTTTTTGACCATATTAAAAGTGGCAAGGAAAACTGGATGTATGCCATGATAATAGATTGCACAATGCGAAGCCTGACATGAAGCGGCCATGTAGGGAATTTCCAATATCTAGCTTCATTTGATTTTTTTGCATTACCCATTTAGTAGTGTCCCGGTGAGAGACATTCCAACCCAATGGATATCCCAAATGTCTAACAATTTTAGTGGATGGGAGAATTCGCCTAGGCCATAAAATACTTTGCCAGTCTTCTTCCTTTGAAGGCAACAATTTTGATTTCTTGAAGTTTATAAACAGCCCTCTAGCCTCACCAAATATCTTCAGAGCCTGCATAAGTATACATAGATCATTTTGTTTGTTTTTTGGGAAAAAGGAGTCATGGGCATAAGCGTGAGCAACCAAAACTTGGTCATGTGGCAATTGCAATCCAAGTAGATGTCTGTTCCCCGCTCAGTGTGGTGTACTGTGCAAAGTTTCCTAATCCCTAATCTCTCTCCCCCTCTCTCTATATCTTTATCTCTTGGATACGTAGTTGAGTTTGTCACGGCACACCTTGCTGGGCTTACAGTGGTATCAGAGCAGGATTTTTCTTGAAGAAACTTTCTTGGGGTGACAGAGCCACGTCGAGAGCAGAGGGAGACCAAGGGTCTAACGAAGGGAAAAACTATGAGGCCAATACATGATTTCAAGATGGGAACCAAGGCCTTCAATCTATTTCTCATGAAACCGTGGCCATGACATCAAAAGAGTACCATGACTTTCAGCAGTTTAGATGACTTCTTAGAGACGAAGGATTTCTTGCTTGGAGAACCAAGAGGGAATAGGACCAAAGAAGGGCTCAAATGTTTAAAGATTTCATCAATGATCGAGCCACTGAAGATGAAGAAGATGAAGCTGACAAAGCCTATATTCGGGCCAAAGGAGTCACCATTGCAGAAGGATCTAGAGCCACGAGGTTTGCTTCCCGTGGAGGAAACAAGGAGGCCATTCCTAGGCCTGCTATCTCAGATGTAGCCTCTTTAGGTCAAGCAAGAAGACAAAGAGATCGGAAGATCATCAGATTGATATCATGCCACGAAGTTCATCAAGTGGTTTGGAGTGGATACTAGACCATTGCAAGTTTTGACAAAGAAAGCTGAGGGATCTTTGTGGACCAAAGTTGAATCAGAATCCTTTGAAGCATTGAAACTCTATGTTGGCAAAGGACTAGTGTTGGATATTCTAGACCTTTTTGTGGTTGAACTTGATGAGATTGCATTGGAGCAGTCTTGAATTAAGAAGGCCATGTTGTGGTCTATGAACGTCAAAGACAACACAGTAGCAAATGCATGATCTAGGAGTCTCCTAAGTCATGCGGTTTCTATGGGTTACCATATGGATTTCACTTTGATGTAGGATCCTTGTGCTACCAAAGAGGATTTCAAAGATGTTTAAAACAGATTGCAGAATGAAGATTTGGTGACTGTTTATGTCATCATAAAGTGTTTTCTTATGATGCGAACTCGTTTATGTGAGACAGGATTTTGAGGCCGAAATTGACTACAACTTAAGTTTGGGAGAAGCTACTTCTATTGGCCTAGCAAAAAGGACATTAAGCTATATGTTCTAGAATGTTTGGTTTGTCAACGATGCTTGGGACGACAACAATGCCGGAACGAGATTTGTATATTTGAGGCAACATGATCCATTGGATGGTAACAATGCCAGATATCTTGGACTTCACAGTTGGGTGGTCATTGCAACCAGATGGCCGAGATGATTGTATTGGATCTCGCAGTCGGGCGGTCATTGCGACGAGATGGCCGAGATGATTGTATTGGATTTCATAGTCGGGCGAGCAATGTGACGAGATCGCCCGGATGACTATTGATGAATTCTCGGGCGGTCCTAGTGACCAGTGGCTTGGGGATAGTATATCTCCTGGCCAGAGTATACTATGCCAATCCACTTGTTTTAGTGGTAGCAACTTTGACTTTCTAAAGTTGATTTTCAGTTCCGCTGCTGTCCCAAACATAATCACTGTCAAATCCCTTGGCTTATCTATCGGGAAGAAAAAAGAGTCATCAGCATGGGAGAGGATGAGTGGCAATTGCATACAACAATCACGCTTAGTGGGCAGCCTTGCCTAATTGATCTTCCCAAAGTCTCTAGGGTGATGATAATCCTTTCCCAATGATACATCTAGTTGTGCTACTTGCATACAGCCAGTAGATGACTTCTGTCATTTTTGGACCAAACCCCAGATCTTTCATGGTGGTTGCAATAGAGTCTGAATGCACTATATCAAATGCTTTGGCAATGTCTACTTGTAGTAGCAACACCTCCTGATGACTAGTATATTTGGCATACTCCATTCCCACATAAGCATTACATATGTTGTCCGTTATTTGTCGTCTAGGAATAAACCCATATTGGGCATGATGCAACCCTTTGTTAAGCACATTGGCTATTCTATTGGAGATCATCTTTGTCACCAATTTCTATAGCACTGGCATTAAAGTGATAGGTCTTCAATCAGCCAAATTCAAGCATACATCCTTTTTCGAAGCCAATGTCACAAGGTCCTCTTGGCAAGAAGCAGGCAAAGCACGTGATATTTATGCGGGAGTGGGACCATGGCATCTTCTTTTCCTCTAGTACCACAAGTCTTTCATGGCATCATGATGCTCCTCAGTGGTTGAAATCACCTTACATATTGGGGTGATTCTATTCTTTTCCAGCTCATAGCTGTGATTGTTGTATGCCTTTTTCATACTTAATAGAAGTCTCTTTCTGAAAAAAAAGAAAAAAGAAGAATCAGGCATCACTTTTTGTAACCATGCAACATTTATCATTGCCAATAGAATGTCTTCCAATCCCTCTCGAAAATGTTGAAAGAATTGCACAACCAATCCATCCCATCCTGGTGGCTTTCATTTACCCAGTCTAGCAAGAGCACTTTGCAATTCCATGTTCGTGAAATGGGATTACATCTGTTTAGCTTCTTGTTGATTAAGAATTGGTGTCACGTTTATATGCGTCCTGGCTTTTACTTTCAACTCTTCCCGTGGCGAGAAGTGCCTTGGTGTAGCAAAGACTAATTGGAAATGTGCCACACATTCCCGTTGGCAAGAAGTGCCCTGGTGTAGCAAAGACTAATTGGAAATGTGCCACACATTCCCTTTCGAGTTCATTTACATCATTGGTCCACTGACCATTAGGCCACATGATGTATACTTTGCTTTTGTCTCTTAGCATGCAAGCTTTAAAATTGATTTGACGAGCAGCCTTTATCTAGTAAAGGCTTTTGCCTTGCTCGTATTTGCCATTTTTTCAATTTCCTCTGATTATTGCAATCTATCATATATCGTGCATTTAACAACTTTTCTTCTTGCTCTTGATTTAATTGCCTTGATTGTGCAACCTCATGTAATGCCTGCACATCCACTTTGTATCGGTTTATTTGCTCTCTTTGCTGCCCCATATACCATCTACCATATTCTATAATGATTGATTCCATCCTTGCTGCAAAGTTTCTCCATGCTAAGTCCAGGTCATAGCAGGCATCTTCACTAAGTAATGCAAGGATTTTGTACACCTTTTCTCGATACGCATCATGTGATAGGTAGGAGCTATTGACTATGCTTGGTCGTTTACATGGCAGCCTTGCATCATCCATAGCTATTTCAAAATGCATTCCCACCCATGATGGATAATGATCCGATAATTGTGATGCATAATCCACCCATACCTTCGCAAGGCTTGGATCCCCATTGTGCACATTTAACATATAGCATCTATCAGGCCTTGCTTGATACTTTGATCTAGCATTATGCTGAAATGTGAATCCTCTTTTATTCAGACAATTCACATTCCACATATCCATTGCTACAATGTCTCTAATAAATGTCTGCTTGGCCACTTTTTTTTGCTGCAACCATGTGTGAATCCCGAGATGTGTTATCTTCCGTTGATGGAGAGTTATCAAAGTCCCCTAACACAAATGCATTTGTCAACCATGGATAGACAGACAATCTTCTCCAACCATCAACATTTTTTCTTTGGTTGATTTGTTTATTTTTCTCATTGCTTTTATTTTGTGCTTGCTGCACGGCTTTCCCTTTATTTTGCGCCATCCTTTGTTTTGCATTTGCGTTACCATTGCTATTTGTTCTGGTAGTTTTGGTTGTTCCTACACCAGTGGGGGAGGAATTTAGTGCTCAGTCGGGCACCGTGATGCAAAATGCCCAAACTTGTGACATTTTAAAACACAACCCAACAACAGGAGACCAGTTTAATTCATATGGCTTTTCTCCCATGGGAACATCAGCAATCTCGACTTCAATGCTTTCGGGTGTTGGCGCAGTGCACAAAATTTGTGTCTCGCCTTCAATGCTTCCATATCCCACAACGTTCAAAATTTGTTTCTATTGCCCATGATTCTAGGTGCACATGCTACTCTTTCCAAATGTTTGAGCTATCTTCCCTGTAGATCAGTGGGAAAATCCACCATCTCGACCCAACCGGGCTTTGATGTTTTAGCAGCCCTTGATAGTTAGTAGTAGGTACCATGGCACCAGATGCGCCATTTGCTTGGCGTTTGGGATCAAAGTGGTGTCTGGTATATACATTGTGAATCTGCTTAGAAGAACCCATCTCTGTAGAGTTGATCACACACTTTTTTTCAATGTGAACTTGATCTCTCTCACACACACACACACACGTGCACACGCGCGCGTGTGCAGAAGCCTTGAGATTGGGTAGAAGGAGAGGCAGCGGGATAAGAACAAGAACTGCTCGCCTTCAAGCAAGTGCGAAGCAACGAGGGTGGAGGAAGGGCGGCACTACTGCAAAGTTGAGACGCGGCCACCAAGGGGGGCGGTGGCGGCACGAGCAAAGGGCAAGTAGCGAATAGAGGCAATTGGCCGTAGCTACGGTGCTGTGTACACACACCTCAAAAGTAATAAAATGATAAACACATACGCTTTTTTTGTGAAACCACTCCTTCATTAAGGATTATATGGTGCATTCATAACTCTCCCAAGGTAGGACAACTACTGCTCAGATATCAAAAATAGTGGAAAAACACTTCTTGGTGTTGAGAGGAAAGTTCTCTGAGATCAAAAGATTCTCGAAATGAAAGGTAAAGAAACCTCTTGAAAAAAGGAAAGGACATGATCTCCTCATGATAGGAAATCAGCTGATTTCGTGCATGGCAGATCATCCACAAAGCCCAGTATTTGGTCCAAGAAAGGAAAAGCGTGTAATCTGGCAAGGGTGAAGAAAGGGGGCCAAACATCCAGAAGAATTTCCCGAAGTAGTTGTTGGGAAAATCGCAATCTCAAGTGCCCTGACAGTCTGTCCAAGAGAGCACGAGAAGAGGTAATCTCCATAACAAATGTATGACTATCTCTTGGTGATGAAAACACCTCTTGCAAGAGGGAGGTGTAATGTTTCTCTTAGCTAAGAAGGTGCCAACTGGGAATGCACCCACAATGCATCTCCACAAGAAAAGTGGTTGTTTGAGAGAGAATTTGCTCTTCAAGACTATAATCAGAGAGGTCTTCCACCAACTAAGAGGTTTGTTTACATGCCACAACTGATTTCCATGTGTTTGTATCCAAGGTGGAGGAAACAAAATTTTATAAGCTCTAGGTGCTATGAGGTGATGGAAAGAGAAAGGAGACTAACCTGGAAGTTGCCTGCCAAATTTCCAGTCTCTTAATCTTTCCTCATCTTCAAGTGGAGGCACCGGCTGGAAATCTTGCAATATAGAACTTAATTCATTCCGTACATGCTTGTGATGCATACCCAGATTACATCTTCGGACAGCCTGTGAAAAGGAGAATACATTGCCTTGATCATCAACAACTTCATCAACCAAGCGTACAATGCTTTTCTGTGTTGTAGTGGAGCCAATGAATGCTGAAAAACCCTGCTCCATTGAATACTTTCTTTTTGCAAGGATTTGCCTCTATCTGGGGTTTTCCCCGACCAAGAAAGATAACAAAGAAGCATTTGCCAGTCATGTATAAGCTTAGTGGAATAAGGGCAGCTCACAATCTGGTCTTCAAATCTTCCAAATATGACGTCGTAGTGAGAAACTATCCAATCCCCAAAAGCTTTTGTTTTCATTGTAGTAACGTTGCTTTTCTTGTAATGACATGGTAGCGATAATTGAGTATATTTAGGCCTCCATGCATTTTGGGAGTGCACACAAGTTCTTTTTTGAGCAATCTGACAGCCTTTCTATTTGCCATAAACATTCTGAAGCTTTGGACATGAAACTGTCAATATCCTTATTTGACGAAGGCGAAAGAGGCAAGTGGAACTGAACATGGGCCATGATGATGGATTGGACGATACGCAGCCGTACATGTAATGGCCATGTGGACAGTTCAATACTCAATCTTATGATTCAACTTATCTATATAACCCATTGCCTTTCTTGCTTGAGAGACACTTTCCAACCGATAGGATATCCAGAATGCCGTACAATCTGATCTGGAGGCAATATGAAACCTGGCCAAGGAATGGAATGCCAGCCACATTCTATAAGAGGCAACAGCTTGGGCTTAGTAAAATTAACCTTCAATCTAGTAGCTAATCCGTATAGGTTCAACACATCCATGATTGCATTGATATCATGTTGTGTGTTTTTGGAAAAAAAGAAGGAATCATCCACATATGCTTGACTAACAAATTGACTGGCTCCTGTAATGTCAATACCATGTAGCCTCCCTTCTACAGTCAAATTGTCCATGTACAAGAGCAATGGGTGAGTAGCTATCGCATAAAGCAAGGCACTCAGTGGACATCCTTGTCTCACGGATCATCCAAGCTTCCATGGAGCAGAGAGTTCATTTCCAATAATACATTGGGCTATCCCTTCCTCATACAACCAATATATGATATTCCTCATTTTAGGACCAAAACCCACTTTGTCCATCACTTGAGCTATGAATTGCCATTGAACAGTGTCAAAAGCCGTTTCAATATCTATTTGCATGATGATTACATCCTGATTCGTTATTTAGCATATTCAATGCATTTGCAATGTTATCCATGATTTGTTGCTTAGGCAAAAAACCATAGTGAGCAGGGTGCAATCCATCATGAAGGACATCTTCCAATTTGTTGACCAGCATTTTGGCAACTAGCTTGTAAATAACAGGCATAAGGGTGATAGGTCTCCAATATGTCAATTTATCACATAGTTGTTTTTTGGGGAGCAGATGCACGAGCCCTTGCTTCCAAGAAGCTCGCAGCACACCAGAGTGCCAACAAATATTAATCATATAAAGCACTTCATTTTTAGGTGAATCCTAGTACTCAAGAAAGTACTCTAGTGACAAGCCATCCTAGCCAGGAGATTTCCATTTCCCTAAACCACGCAAGGCATCATGCAACTCTTCCTCTGTAAAAGACACTTCCATTTCCAATGCTTTCTGAGGTGTAACAATTTGGTTAACTTACTGCAAAAGAACATGACGCGCATGCAGGATTTGCTACGATGGTTGTGTAGGGACAGCCAAAAGGGTAGTAAATTGGTTCAATACTTGTGCCTCTAGATCATGTTTATTTTGGGTCCATTGCCCATTGCCCATTGCCCTTTTTGAGTCTATGAATGGATTGACC
This sequence comes from Cibotium barometz, assembly GCF_041138505.1. Lineage (NCBI taxonomy): Eukaryota > Viridiplantae > Streptophyta > Polypodiopsida > Cyatheales > Cibotiaceae > Cibotium > Cibotium barometz. The sequence continues at coordinate 15,150,114 of NC_141081.1, forward strand.
CTGCCTGGAAGTATGCAGATTTTTAAAGAAGGCCTCTGAAGAGAAACCTTTATCTGTGAGTGATTTTTGTCTTGCCCTAATTTGCCATTTTTGAACCTTCTTGGCATCATTGCGTTTTAGGCAATTTTGGGTCTCTAGAAGGTCATCCTGCTCCTGAGCATCCAGTCTCCTATACTGAGTATCCTCCGTCAGTAAATGTATTGTTGATTTTGCAATCAATATCTTTTGCCTTTCCATGCCCATGTACCATTTGTCATATTTTTGAATGACATCCTGGAGTCTTATTACAAATCTGTACCACGTTAGATCTACATCTATCTGCATGTGAAGCTTTACAGGCTGAATTTCAGCCTCCACCCAAACTTTGAATTGTTGATGTGTCAGGTAGCTGTTATTAACTATAAGTAATTTCTTGTGAGGAGGCAAAGGTACATCATTTGTAGGCATGCCAAAATACAAAGTCATCCATAAAGGGAGATGATCCAAAGATTGCATTGAGAAGTCTATGGAATAGTGCAAGTAAAGGCATCAAATTGATTTGCATTTAGCATATACCATTGATCAAATCTGGCCCAGTAGTCATGGACTCCGTTGTGATAGAAGGTATATCCTTTTTGGGTAGGCATTAGATGCTGCCATATGTCACACGCTTTCATGCTTTGAAGTACATTTTGCCGTGTCCTTTTCTCAGAATCAATCATGTGTGATTTGTGAGAGCTATTTTTTTTTTCTGGGAAAAGATCCTTCTATTAGTTAACAAAAAAACCAGCCTCGGATGGCTTAATACAACCACGAAGGGCTAGATACAAACTCGCCTCCATGTACGGGGTAGGGATCAAAGAATCAAAAGGTGGAGAAAGATGCACTTGTCCTCCGGCTGGCCGTTCTATGAGGAGAAGCCTATCTCATACAGGGGGAGGGGAAGGGAATAACCACATAGGTGTTCTGTAATACCAAGTGGGATCACCACCTCTATCTGTGAGAAAAGGGCCAGGCCGCTAGAGCCTCAAGAAAGCTTCCCGCCAGTTCGCATGCGGTTAGAGCCACCTTGCAACTTCCCCCACTGATCGTGGAGGGTATGAATGATGTCAAGCCAAACGCTCTTGATGGACTCTGCAGGCGGAGTGTGGGTGCCGTCAATGGATTCGCTGCAGCAAGCTCCTAGGTTGCAATGCTCTACAACTCTCCTATCTCTGGCACGAGCCCGGAGTCCATGATCAGAGGATGGGGTTGGGACTGTTACTGCTTAAATGCGAAGGTGAGAAACCTAAAGGGCTAGTCTCTCACCTTCTTCCTCATAAGCCATGACAACCTCAGCCTCTGTGGCCCAAGTGACAGTGCCCCATGAAATGATACGGGTCGAGGTCCCGTCCATCGTGAAAATGCGGAGAATCCACTGCCAAACTTGCTGAGCCTTTGGGCAATCCCAAAGACAATGTCGCTGAGACTCCTGAGGGTACCTCGGACAAGCTATTGGTCGACTGCCAATGGCCAACCACTTGCCAACTGCCAAGCTCCTATGTGCCAGCAACCAAAGAAAGAGGGTGATCTTTCGAGGTCGAAAACTGTCCTAGAGCCTCTTCCAAAAATATGAGAGAAACCGCTGTGAGAGGCCTTCTGACTACCAGTGTACTGTTGCTGTCGGGGTGTCATCAATCTCGGGCATCTTAATCCTGCGGCTAGGCCGCACGATGTATGCGAAGAATGGGGTATCAAGAGTCTCCTTCTGGTCAGCAGAATCACGCCAAGTCCACTCTGCCCGGTCCCGTTGGAGGCATGTGAGGGCCGGCTCTCCCAAATCCATAACTACCAAAGTCTCTCCCTGGCCACCTTGGCGTCGGGGGGGGGGGGGGGGGGTGGTTTCAATGTGCGTGAAATCCGATCACCCTCACCCTCACCCTAACCCTCGGTAAGGTGCAGCCATTGAAATCATCGAGAGGGGGCTTTGATCTCTCTAATTTGCCATGGTAATAGAAAAAGTGAGCAAAGCATAGCTCTCATCTATGCCATGGACTGCCAAGAGAAATACCATGCCTAGTAAACATGCCTAGCCACTGTTTGGGGGTCGGGTCTGGGATAGGGGTCAACCACTCTTGGGGAATAGCAGAGTCTGTCTCTACCCCTGATCCCAGCCTGGCCGCTCTCCTGAGCCTTCGGGAGAAGCTGTTTGAATGCAAGCCAATCTACAAGGGACTTGTCAAGTCCTTTGCTCAATGCTCCCCAAGATACATGAGGCAGGGTCCCCAACATATGGCCATTGGGTAAACAGATCACGGGGTTCTAGATCAGGGGTTGCTGAAGACGCTCCTCCGAGGCTACTGGAGCTAACTGTTGAAGGGCCGGCTTGAGGTGATCCCAAGCTTGGAGTAGGCTGGCTGGAAATCTGTCCTCGAAGCTGGGCTAAAGCAGTTTGCTCATCCATATCCTTCCCAATGGTGCTCTCCACCAGGGCAAGGATTTAGACATCTTCCAAAGATGGTTCGCATGCTCATGAATCCAAGGGGGGGGGATGGAACTTGTATGCCCTAGAAACTGAGAGCTGATGAAAGGAAGAGGTGTATATCCAGGAAGCCGCCTGTCAAAAAGCTAGTCTGTAAGTCTGTCTTGTTCTTGAGGCGTAGGTGCGGCATCATTTCCATAATGACCCTCCAAATTGACCTATGATGCAATCCCAAGTGACAATGTCGGATTGCTCGAGGAAACTAAAAAACCATACCATGCTCATCAATAACATCCCGTATGTGGCGAACTCCAAGCATGGAAAGGTTATAGGCCTTCCTTGGTTGGGATAAGGCACGTCAAACACCCTACTCCAATGAATGTTCTCCATAGCTAAAGAATTTCCTTGGTTTGGGGGTGGCCCAACCAATGTAAGTGGTGCAACAAAGCTTTCTAGTCTTGAACATGCACAATAGCATAGGGAGAACCCATGATTTTGCCATTAAAATGTCAAAAAACTATATCATCATTACAGGTGACCCAGAGTCCATATGCTTCTGTATGCATGGAGACACACATACTGCCCAACATGCAAGCCCATGGCTTTGACTGTGCCACAAAATTAGGTAGACGCATCGCCTTTCTCGCAAGAACATGATAGTGGATATTGAGATGCATCTTGGGCGAGCAAACCAAATCTTTCTTCATTAGACAAACCGCTTTTATTTTCCACAAGCATTCCAAGGCTTTAGACATGAAAATGTCAATCTGTGTGCGAGACCAAGGCAACAAAGGGAGATAGAATTGCACATACGCCATGATTATAGACTGCACTATTCGTAGACGTACATGCAAAGGCCATGTAGACAGCTTCCAATAATCAATTTTGTGATGTAGTTTGTGCATCACCCATTAAGTCTCTTCTTTAAGGGAGATCCCCCATCCAATGGGGTATCCAAGATGCCTAACTATCTGATTAGGTGGCACAATTTGTCCTGGCCAGAGTACACACACACACCCTGTAAGCGCAACGGAGTGTGCAGTGATAGATGCAACCACGTGTACGAGAGATAGAGAGAGAGAAGGGGAGAGCAAGATGGGAATAGGGGATTTACACGGTACACCACACTGAGCAGGGAACAGGCCCCGCCCCCTCTTTAGGAATTTATTTCAGGAACAATCCAGGGGCTTTCCCAAGCCAGGACCAATTCAACAGATGAATACAATATCAAACATGACGAGGCACAAGATATCTGATGCCGAGCTCACCTCGAGGATGACCCACAAGAAACTTACACCGGGCTAGTACCAATATCCAAAGAATCCAATTGATGTTCTCAAGTATCCACAAAAAACTCTTTCTTCCCAATCCAATTCTTTCACTAATGGAGGTGGCAATTCTTCAAACGGAAGCTACCAACGGGCGACAAAAAGTCCAGCAAAAAGGTAGCAAAAACTTCGGTTTTGGAGCGGCGGCGATGGCGGCGGCGGCGCCGACGGCGGCTCTGGGTGGCGGCGGCGGCGGCGGCGGCTCTAGGCAGTGGCAGCGCCGGCAGTAGGCAGCGGCAAGCGGCTCTAGGTGGCGGCGCTTCTTCACATGGGATGGAGAGGTGGTGGTTGGTGCTGCAAAAGGCTGTAGAAGTAGCACACAAGAGGGTTAATGATGTTCTTGCTTTTCCCAAGGAGTTCTCTACGTGTTTCTTCTATGAGTCTCCAAGATTTCTTCAATGCTCTACCAAGAGGGTGCTTGGTTCTTTAAATACTTGAGGAGAGGCCTGCTTTTACCATGCTTTGCTTTTGTTTTTACCACTTGGCTTTTGCTTTTATTTTAATAATAATCAAAGTTCTTGATTCTAACTTCAGGGCCTTGCTTTTTGGCCCTGGAGTTGCTTTTTGAAAAAGCTGCTTATAGCTTTTTGACTCAGTTCAACGAGCTCTTTCCAATGGTGCCCTCAGCTTTTTGGTCAACAACGTTTGACTTTTGCTTTTTCTTGCTTTTTGACCTAGACGAGTGCTTTTTCCGATTCCAACTTTAGGAACCCTGTTTCCATGTGTCCATCATCCTGTCCATGTGTCCGGGCATGAGTTCTATCGTGTGTAAAGAGCATGGAGGACCAAATAGTTACATTCCCTCCCTCTTATATCAATGTTGTCCTCAACTGTGGCATAGATATGGTAGTAGCCCCATCTGGTGCTCTTGTGCATTTGGTCTTTCCTCATATATGTGGTGTCTTCTGCTCCTTTGGTAACATCTTTATGCCTTTCTTTGACCAATGTCCTTGTTCTTGATGGTACAAGATCTTCATAGCTTGAAGCAGAGGTTAGAAAATAAATGTATACTCACCTTCTCCAAAAACTAGACACAAGCTAGTCAACAAACAAGTATGCATCATTCGCGTCTACTGGGTATTCCAGGTATTGGCCAGGTAGTCTGGAGCCCAGTGTACTATCACATGCCATAAATCCAAGCACTGTCCACGCATCAAAAACATCACACAAAGTCAAAGAAATTCAGACATACATTAGTACGCAATGCACAAATATTGATCCTCCTGTTCATGGATTGTCGTGTCTGGTTTCATCGAAACCGTGTTGAGCCATCTGGTCGCTCAGACTTTTCCTCAAGGCCATCTGGTCAATGGGACACCCCGAGAGTTTATCAGTAGTCATCTGGGCCATCTGGTCGCATTGACCGCCCGACTATGAAATCCGATATAGTCATTTGGGCCATCTGGTTGCATTGACCGCCTGACTATGAAATCCAATACAGTCATCTGGGCCATCTGGTCGCAATGACTGCTCGACTGCGAAATCCAATACAGTCATCCGGGCCATCTAGTCGCGTAATGACCGCCCGACTGTGAAATCCAATATAGTCATATGTGCAATCTCGTCGCAATGACCGCCCGACTGCGAAGTCCAATATATCTGGCATCTGTGAAATCCAATATAGTCATGTGGGCCATCTCGTCGCAATGACCGCCCGACTGCGAAGTCCAATATATCTGGCATCGTTGCCTGTCCATATACAAATCTTGTTCCTTGGGCTTTCTGGCATCGTTGCCACCCAAACTAGAGCATGTCCAAATAACCATTATAAGCAAAATAATGATCAATTCCAGTTCTATATATACAATGAAGAGGGCTTAGAGATACAATCCGTCCCTCTTAAATCTTTTTTGATAACAAAAAGTCACAAAAATATGTTTCATTATAGTTCTAGAGATCCTCATCTAAAACTGTTATAATGTATTACATAGCCTTCATGATACAAAGCAGCTTCAAAAACTTCATGGCAGGATGTCAATGTGATGATCTTCTAGTCTCTTCAGCTTCTTGATTTGTGAGGTTGGGACAATTTGCAGCCAAGTGTCCCTTCTTTCCACATTGGAAACACTTCCCTTCTTTGGTATATTCTTCGAGTTGCTTGAGAGACAATTTTCTTCGAAAGGGTGGAGGTTTGTCCTCACTCCTATTGTTCTTTTCTTGTGACTCGGTTCTTGATGGGGATCGGTCTCTAAACTTCTTCCTTTGAGATGAGTTGGGACAATTTGCAGCTAAGTGTCCCTTCTTTCCACATTGGAAACACTTCCCTTCTTTGGTATATTCTTCGAGTTGCTTGAGAGACAATTTTCTTCGAAAGGGTGGAGGTTTGTCCTCACTCCTATTGTTCGTTTCTTGTGACTCGGTTCTTGATGGGGATCCGTCTCTAAACTTCTTTCTTTGAGATGAGTCTCGATTCGGATTCTTTGATTTATCCACCATCCAAGGCATATGTAGAGCTTCGGCTTGCAAAGTTCTGTCTTGGGCTTTTTCCAAGGTTTTAGGTCCGAACATATAGATTGCTTGGTAAAGCTTTAGTTGCAATCCATTGACAAACTTTCGCATTTCCATCAGTGGTGGGATAGGAGTATATGAGGTGAACTTCAATGAGACGTCTGAAAAGTTATTAAGATATGTTGCTACACTTTCTCGCGCTTTTTGCTTTACCTCGTCCCATTCCTTTTGGACATCTGCTTCAAAGGTAGCAGGAAGGAACTTCATGTTGAACATGGTTTTGAAATCAGCCCATGAGGTAGGCTCGGTCCCTTCTTGGACCACCTTTAGCCACCAATTCAAGGCGGCATCTTTCCAGTGCATATGAACCGTGCATAGTTTGGACTTTTCGGAGATGTCTTCTCCTCCAAAGGCGGCATCAAACTGTTTGATGAAGGATAGAGCTTTCTGAGTGTCCTGCTTTCCGTAAAAGGTATCAAACTTTACGCTTTTTTTCTTGGCTTGAAGTCTACTCTGCTGGTTGAAGGCTCCTTTGCCTTCTTCTCTTTTGCTTCATCTAAAGAAGCTATATCAAATAGAACGGGTCTGAGGGAAGCTTCTCTCTGTCCTCCATAAGTTATAGATCGGGTGCCTTTGGGTTCTTCTCTAAATGAAACCCTTTTACCTCGTAAGTATGCTTTAGCGGCTTCCACACCTTCGGCTTTGGTGGTCTGGTCTTTGATGAAATGTTCGAACATCTAGGCCCTTCAGTAGTTCTGTTCCTTCTTGGCTGTCCAAGCTAGGAACTCTTCATCTTGAAGATACCTTTTGAACTTTTGAAATTCTCGATATTCAGGTGATGTCATGACTGCGGTCTCATGAGAGAGAGACTCGCAGCCTTGGATCTCTTCTGGATGTCCTGGGTTGTCTTCAAAGTTATTCCCTTCTTGAGGCCCTTGGTCTCCCTCAACTCTCGACATGGTTGTGGGACCCCAGAAAAGACCTGCTCTGATACCGCTGTAAACCCAGCGGTGCGTGCCGTGACAGACTCAACCACGTGTCCAAGAGAAAAATATATAAAGATATAGAGAGAAAGGGGGGAGAGAGAATAGGGATTGGGGATCTTGCCAGTACACCACACTGAGCGGGGAATAGGCCCCGACCCTCTTCACGAATTATTTAGGAACAATCCAGGGGCTTTCCCAAGCCAGGACCAATTCAACAGATGAATACAATATCAAACAAAGGTGTCGATGACGAGGCACAAGAAATCTGATGCCGAGCTCACCTCGAGGATGACCCACAATAAACTTACTCCAGGCTAGTACCAATATCCAAAGAATCCAATTGATGTTCTCAAGTATCCACAAAAAGCTCTTTCTTCCCAATCCAATTCTTTCACTAATGGAAGTGGCAGTTCTTCAAACGGAAGCTACCAACGGGTGACAAAAAGGTCCAGCAAAAAGGCAGCAAAAACTTCGGTTTTGGAGCGGCGGAGATGCCGGCGACAGGCGGCTCTGGGTGGTGGCAACGGCTTTGGGCAGCGGCGGCGACAGGCGGGGGCAAGCAGCTCTGGGCGGTGGCGCTTCTTCACAGGGGGTGAAGAGGTGGTGGTTGGTGCTGCAAAAGGCTTTAGAAGTAGCACACAAGAGGGTTAATGATGTTCTTGCTTTTCCCAAGGAGTTCTCCACGTGTTTCTTCTATGAGTCTCCAAGATTTCTTCAATGCTCTACCAAGAGGGTGCTTGGTTCTTTAAATACTTGAGGGAAGGCCTGCTTTTACCATGCTTTGCTTTTGATTTTACCAGTTGGCTTTTGCTTTTATTTCAATAATAATCAAAGTTCTCGATTCTAACTTCAAGGCCTTGCTTTTTGGCCTTGGAGCTGCTTTTTGAAAAAGCGGCTTATAGCTTTTTGACTCAGTTCAACGAGCTCTTTCCAATGGTGCCCTCAGCTTTTTGGTCAACAAAGTTTGACTTTTGGTTTTTTTTGCTTTTTGACCCAGACGAGTGCTTTTTCCGATTCCAACTTTAGGAACCGTGTTTCCATGTGTCCATCATCCTGTGTGTGTGTGTAGGCATGAGTTCTATCATGTGTAAAGAGCATGGAGGATCAAATAGTTACATTCCCTCCCTCTTATATCAATGTTGTCCTCAACTGTGGCATAGATTATGGTACTAGTCCCATCTGGTGCTCTTGTGCATTTGGTCTTTCCTCTTATACGTGGTGTCTTCTGCTCCTTTGGTAACATCTTTATGCCTTTCTTTGACCGATGTCCTTGTTCTTGATGGTACATGATCTACATAGCGTGAAGCAGAGGTTAGAAAATAAATGTATACTTACCTTCTGCAAAAACTAGACACAAGCTAGTCAACAAACAACTATGCATCATTCGCGTCTACTGGGTATTCTAGTTACTGGCTAGGTAGTCTGGAGCCCAGTGGACTATCACATGCCATAAATCCAAGCATTGTCCATGCATCAAAAAGAGCACACAAAGTCAAAGAAATTCAGACATACATTAGTATGCAATGCACAAATATTGATCCTCCTGTTCATGGATTGTCATGTCTGGTTTCATCGAAACCATGGTGAGCCATCTGGTCACTAGAACCGCTCAGACTTTTCCTCAAGGCCATCTGGTCACTGGGACCGCCCGAGAGTTCATCAATAGTCAGCTGGGCCATCTGGTCGCATTGACCGTCCGACTATGAAATCCGATATAGTCATCTGGACCATCTGGTCGCAATGACCGCCCGACTGCGAAATCTAATACAGTTATCTGGGCTATCTGGTCGCGATGACCGCCCGACTGAGAAATCCAATACAGTCATCTGGGCCATCTGGTCGCAATGACCGCCCGACTGCGACGTCCAATATATCTGGCATCGTTGCCTGTCCATATACAAATCTTGTTCCTTGGGCTTTTTAGTATTGTTGCCACCCAAACTAGAGCATGTCCAAATAACCATTATAAGCAAAATAATGATCAATTCCAGTTCTATATATACAATGAAGAGGGCTTAGAGATACAATCGCTCCCTCTTAAATCTTTCTTGATAACACAAAGGCACAAAAATATGTTCCATTATAGTTCTAGAGATCCTTATCTAAAACTGTCATAATCTATTACATAGCCTTCATGATATAAAGCTGCTTCAAAAACTTCATGGCAGGATGTCAATGTGATGATCTTCTAGTCTCTTCAGCTTCTTGATTTGTGAGGTTGGGACAATTTGTAGCCAAGTGTCCCTTCTTTCCACATTGGAAACACTTCCCTTCTTTGGTATATTATTCGAGTTGCTTGAGAGACAATTTTCTTTGAAAGGGTGGAGGTTTGTCCTCATTCCTATTGTTCTTTTCTTGTGACTCGGTTCTTGATGGGGATCGGTCTCTAAACTTCTTCCTTCGGTTTTGGAGCGGCGGCGGAGGCGACGGCGGCTTTGGGCGATGGCGCCGGCGGCGGCTTTGGGCGATGGCGCCGGCGGCGGCTCTGGGTGGTGGTGGCGCCGACAGCGGCAAGCGGCTCTGAGCGGCGGTGCTTCTTCACATGGGGTGGAGAGGTGGTGGTTGGTGCTGCAAAAGGCTGTTGAAGTAGCACACAAGAGGGTTAATGATGTTCTTGCTTTTCCCAAGGAGTTCTCTACGTGTTTCTTCTATGAGTCTCCAAGATTTCTTCAATGCTCTACCAAGAGGGTGCTTGGTTCTTTAAATACTTGAGGGGAGGCCTGCTTTTACCATGCTTTGCTTTTGTTTTTACCACTTGGCTTTTGCTTTTATTTTAATAATAATCAAAGTTCTTGATTCTAACTTTAGGGCTTTGCTTTTTGGCCCTGGAGCTGCTTTTTGAAAAAGCAGCTTATAGCTTTTTGACTCAGTTCAACGAGCTCTTTCCAATGGTGCCCTCAGCTTTTTGGTCAACAAAGTTTGACTTTTGCTTTTTCCCCCTGTTTCCATGTGTAAATGATCGTGTCCATGTGTCCGGGCATGAGTTCTATCGTGTGTAAAGAGCATGGAGGACCAAATAGTTACCCACCCACACACATATAGGAGCATTATGTCTTTTGGATTGTCGGATTTTTTGTCAAAGGATCTTGGATATATTGGATATTATCGGATTTATACAGCATGGCTGCCCACAGAATTGTGTGGCCATGCACTTCAGCATTCACACTCATTACTGAGTTGAGGCGCCCAACTCATGGGGTGTCCTCCCACTTATTAATGAGGATGTGAACCTGCAAGTTATTTATTAGAGCATCAGGCAATTCATGCACACATGCCCATGTGGGTAGTTTGAGGTGTCCTTGGACCCAAGTGGGCTTTTCATAGGCAGTATTAACCAGGTAATGCACATACCATAAAACAATTTACACCTTCAAATCGTTTTCATGCATCGAATGCAATGCATATATTGTTTTGGACAAGCTCCCATCCTCAAAAGGTTGTACATGAAATATATGAGCTAAAATACACACGACACTGCTGCTGTGCCTACTATCCGCCTATCACTCAGTGTGCCCCAACTTGTGACTGGTCAAGGACTCCTCTGTGCGCCGTTGTCCAGTTCGCCACATTTTTTTTTTCATTTTTTAGCTGCCCGACAGCCTTTAATTAATGCTTTGTGTAAAGCCTTTACACAAGCCTTATAAGCCTTAGTAATAAGGCTTATTAATGCCTCAACGCCAAAGAGCAACATAACAGCCCGTGCCTGCCCACATCAACAACACACATCTCAAGAAAGGGGGAAGTTTGCTCCAACGATCTGCATCAAATCAACACAAAGAAGAAGCATCAAGTGCACATCAGGAAGTAAATTTGGGGTTTTTAATCACTTTCTGAAAATACGGCTTAATCAAAGCATTTATCTTAAATCTCCCATCATGTTTCAAAATTGAGGGCATATATTAAGCATTAGAGAGTTGTTACAGCCTCCTAAAGTATAAGCCCTAATTTTTGGGCAGCCCTAAGTCTTGGAAACCCTAATTTTCCTGGGGTTTGAGATGAAAAATCTGCTTTATGTAATGATTCAACCTCCAAGCCACTAAATGAGTAGGCCAAGTTGGTATTAAGGGGGGGTGATGATAAATGTGGTCCCATAGAGCACAAATGTGTGTTTCCTTGTGTGTGTCAAAATTTTGTGTTTTTTTGGTATGTGAAAGGGCTTTTTTAGTCCAAGATGTCTATTGTTTTATGTTGTTTGGTTGACCTAAAATCCTTACCCATGTGATTTCATAACTGGCTTGTGAAACTAGAGCCATGTGATTTATCCTTGACCAGAGAAACTGGCATGAGAAACCATGAGCCTAGATTTATCCTTGACACCGTATGAGGCAATCCCGCACGCACCCGCGCCCGCCGGGGGGGGGGGGGGTGGGATATCAAGGTCTTGCATATGTTTATGTGTAAGGCTATTAAGCCGGTGTTATGTGGTCTATGTGTGTAAGGCTATTAAGCTTGGTTCTATGTGTGAAAGGCTATTAAGCCTGAATGTGTGTGAACATCCTCTAGCAAAGGAGTAAACACCCACTTGTGTGTATGTGTGTATGTGAACCCACTTTTAGGAGGGGCCAGCATAAATATCAAGATATTATTTATGTTTGACAAAATCAGTGATGTCATTGGAGAACCTTTGTAACCTATAAAGGTACATGTACTTCATTGAAGGAATCAATCAACATGCCACATTATTGAGTCGTGTCTTTATCTCTCTACAAGTGTGCCATTGTCTCTCTCTCCCCTTCTCTCTCTGTCCAATGCCACAGCCATAACCATGTTTTTGTTTAAACCCCCATAGCTCCATTGTGCTAACCCTAATTTTACCAAGAATTCTTGGAGTGACAATTTGAAAATGACAAGTTTCTTTCTGCTGTAAGACATTCATTTATATACAGCATCACACCTCGCTATGGGATTAATAATTTGAGTAAGGATTTTATAGCACATAATTTGCATCATGGATTACAAGGTTGATGGTTTGAAGCCCTCCAACTGGACTGTTAAGAAGCTAAGCCTGAGTACCAATATATGATTTTTTTGTGTGTTTTGAATTATAGATCTTGCGCTTAGCTCAAGAAGTCAGACATTTGTATGGTGGAAGACAAATTACAGTTGTCAATGGCTCAGACCAGAACAGTATGGTTTTTCTTACCCTTATCTTATAGAACATGCTTATGATTCATTTCAGTGTTTTTCAGGTGCTACTTTAGCTTACAATTTGCTCTGATCTCTGGGCCATACCATTGATAGATGGAGAAATTGGAAGCTACATCATTTGAGTGCAGTGTGGAGAGCTGAGAGAGGAAGCCATTGTGTTGCATTAGATGTGTCTTATCACTCCTTTGATTCCTTGTTTGAACAAATGTGTGGGCACGTGCGACTGGGGGCACCTGCATGCAGGCATCCACACCAGTTCGCACAATGAATGCGTACACAGATACACATGTACATGTTCACATGCAGATATTCATGGGGGCACAGGCACACATGCAGGCTGGCAGTGAATGTGGACACTTGCATGCAGGCATCCCCACCTGCAAGCATGGATTGACCTGTGTGTGTGCATGCAAGAGTGTGCACACATGCAGGCTTGCATGTGCACATGCTCTAAAAGACTAATCCACACCCAATAAGAAACCTACCTTTATTCTAAGTTTTGATTACACTTTTTTTCCGGCAATTCATGGAAATGCTTACCAAAGTTGAGTTTGAAATGTTACAGACAGTCTGGCATCATATATTGTTCCATTAGCAGTTGTGGGTGCAGCTGGTTATTGCTACATGTGGTGGAAGGTAAGCACTAGGTAGTTATTTTGGACAATTTTGTGATTAAAAAAAAGACTTTTTCTTGCATGTGCATGTACTCGAAATTCAAATGTGTGTGATGTGGTGGAAATAAGACCAAGGGTTATGTGTATCCATGGCAGGGCTGGTCTCTGCCCGATATCATGTATGTAACCAAGCGCAACATGGCCAATGCGGTATCTAGTTTTACCAAACAGATGGAACAAGTCTCTACAGCACTAGCAGTAAGTTGTTGGAGTTTTACATACCTTAAGTTACTGCATGCTTATTCACACCAAATGCATGGGATACTATTGTGAAATGGCTGGCATTGTGCAGGCTGCAAAGAAACACCTGACTCAGCGCATGGAAAAATTGAATGGCAAAATGGATGAACAAAAAGAAGTAACCGGAGCTATTCGATTTGAGGTATGGTACCTAACATGCCTTCTTATCTTTGCAATTGTCATCACATCGTAACACAAAAAATCTACTCTTGGTCTGATATGGATTAGGTTGGTGAAGTTCGTGAAAACTTGGCTCAAATGGGGGTAGACATTGAGAGCGTACAACGTCTTGTCGAGGGTTTGGTTTGTGTTCTATTCTTTCAGTGTTTCTTTATTTTTGGGTACTAAATGTTTGGCTTCTGATTTCCCTTTCAGTACTTTCTCATTGAAATTTTGTAAATGTAATCCTTTTTTAAAAGAAGTTTGTCTTTAATTTATGTATGACTTTTTTTGACTGGCATGTACACAGGGAACAAAGATTGATAAAATTGAAGGAAAGCAGGTAAGCCTTTGCCTTATGGTGTTCAATCAAAGGAGAAAGGTTTTTTTAAGTGCATATATCTAATACTGAATCCATTAATTGCAGGACCTTACCAATGCTGGGGTTGTTTATTTGTGCCAATTTGTTCAAGGTCTGGCTGGAGCACAAAAACCCGAACTTCTACAGGTACTTTTGTTCGCTAATTCAGTCTTAGGGGGCAAGTGAAATTGGAAGGGATTTATTTAAACAGTGGAAATCGCAAGGGACAGTAATGCATATGGCAGTGACTTTTTGTTCAAACAGTGTGAAATAGTTTTACCGCTTGATAAATAATCATCACAAAGAACATATGAGCATATAGTAAATGTGCACGAGGAATAAGATTTCTATAGAATGAGTTGCAGTAGTCCACTAGAATGGGACAATATTTGTTAGGTTGGCTGTTTCAGCCTTTTGCTTTCTTTATTGAATATGGTGCAATGTTTGCGATAGTATGTTAAGTGCTTTTTTTTTTGGGTGCATGTATGTGTGTGTGTGTGGATGCGTGATAGAGAGAAAGGAAGGAAGAAATAAAGAAAGTTATATTAATGTCTATGGAAGACCCCCAGGGTTTATGAGACCGTAAGTAATATAATGGTACCACGGATATATGGAGCCATGGAAGAACTGAAAAGGAAATGAAAAACACCAATGTATGTATACATCCAGATAGCGGATGATTATCCTATGATCCCCCCTCAGCCAGCACCAATCTCAGGGAAGGAGGGTTAGACCTCTGTGTATGGGAGCATGTCATGTTATGGATCTGTGTAAACCGGCCTCAGATAAACCAAAGGGCGGTGGAACAAACATTTGCACATAAAACACTTCAACACCATTGAGGACCTAGAAAAGGAAAACAAACAGGGGGAGCTAGAGTGCTCCTGCAAATAGTACACAGACACCGATTGGCCCCAAATCGCAGTGGCGCCCCTTGCGGTATTTCTTTAATTGATTATAAGAGCTTTGATTACAAGACTCTCTCACATTGAGTCTGCATACAGAAGCTTTCTCCCATGATCAAGGCTGCCACAACCATCCATAGCCTCTCACACTATGAACAGCATCACACCCTGACACATCCAGTGCTCCTGTATCACAACACAGACTCCCAAACTGTCTCTCAAAAGAGTATCACAGCACAGCATACCATACAGTCGACACACATGTACAAACCCTCTCTACCTTCCAAGGGTACTATCCATCTCTGTCATGGATTTCCTGTCCCCTGTCCTATCAGTAGCAAGGCTGTACCAAACATGTGTCCATTCCTGTACCCTTTGCCTGCATGTGACCTACCTCCTGGAGAAACCCAAAAACATGTTTCCTCGAGAAAACCTACCACCTGTTTCCACATGAAACCC
Source organism: Cibotium barometz (assembly GCF_041138505.1). Lineage (NCBI taxonomy): Eukaryota > Viridiplantae > Streptophyta > Polypodiopsida > Cyatheales > Cibotiaceae > Cibotium > Cibotium barometz. Next base: position 15,165,262 of record NC_141081.1, read on the forward strand.
TGAGGCCTGTTTCCCTTTGAAACTTCTGTTCTATTTCCCATACATCTAGTTACTTGTTCCCTCATGAAACATCTGGCAACATAGAGATTCCCATACTGTAGGTCCCACTGTTCCTTTCTAGCAGGAAGAAAACAATCTGCTCCATGAGCACGCGGCCATGCGAGCTTGCATCACTCCCATGCCAAGAAACATAACCAAAAGACCTGTACTTGTAGCCAGAAACCCAAGCACACATAGCTGAATTTGCAGCCACACAAAAACAGCCCGTAAACTGTCCCAAAACAGTCCTGAATCCAAAGCAAAGAGAAGCTGAAAGTTCCATCAGATGAACGCCATCGACATGATGTCTATGTTCATGAATATCCAGCCCTCCTTTCTGTATCAGCTGTTGTACAGCAGTCGCCTATATCAGCTGTACCTGTCCGTACAAATATGCCTGCAGCAACTCTGTTCAAGTCAACTTCTGTCAGCCCTGTCCGTACACTATACGGCTGTCGTACAGGGTTGTACGGCCTGTATCTGAACCTGCAGCCACCTGTTGTCAATCGCCTGTTATGGCTGCCTCTGTCCCATAGCTCTGCGCCACCTGTACTCAGCAGTACCTGCAGTCGTACAGCACTATACGGCTGCTGTACGGCCTGTTACAGCACTCAGCTTACAGAAAACAGCCCCACACAGTCAGCAGCAGCAGCAGTAGCAGCCGCCAGTACATCCAGATGAGCAGCCTGACTGGAAAAGCACACCCCACACCAAAAGATAGGCGCCTCCTGCTTTTTCTGCCCAACAGCCCCTTTTTTACCAAAAAGCTCACACGTGGCCCCAAAAATAGCATAAGGGCCTCGTTTTCTTTAATGAAGGGCTTTATAAATGATTACAAAGGTTTTTAAACCTTTTAAGCTAAAATCTCTTTGCCCCCTTTCACACATGGGGTTATCCACACATGGGCTCTCTTTTTGACTCCAACCTGATGCCATTCACACTGTCCACCATGTCCCCGTGCACATCTGCATCTTGTCCAGAGAAAAACACAGGGTCGTAACAATCTGTCTCTGTGTGGTGGAGGGTCCTGATGCTCTGGGTCGTGGGTGTCTGGATCGAGCTCTCTCAATAAGAATTCCTCTAGAGCGACTTGGAGACCTTCACTTGGCTGAGATTGCCTTCAGCCTGAAGATATCCCCTTGATCTACACTTTCCACCTTGCCTTTAGCTCCTTGAGGCTTGCCCGTCTGAGCCCTTGAACCTTGGCTTTTGCAGAGAATGTGAGATGAATGATGCAAAAGGCTGAACATCGCTTGTATAGGCCCTTCATATGCTGGTCAGTTCACTCTGCTGCTGCCGGCCTGCTCACAACTAGGTAAAAATAGCATTTACTTGTCATTGCTTCACACGTGTGAATCTGGGCAGCCTTTGCTGCTGGCAGACAAGGGTCCATGCTGCCGACAGGGTTCCATGGGGCTCCATAGGCCTAACCTATGGTATAGGACTGGCCTATGTGTAGCCCTCATAGCCATGGGCTCCTTGGTGGCTCTTGGACAAGCCCTTCATGGCTGTCCATGAAAAAGACACCAGAAATCCTATCTTCTAACCTAGACTAGTGCCCGTGCATCGGCTGGAAGCCTAAGAAATGCCTAGTACACCTCTATATCATTCTAGAGGGTTACACAGATGGGCAGGACATGCACTGACTTCATTTGCGGGACATGCACACTTGACCATGACCCTGACCCTGACCCTGACTTGTCCTAGACAACGGCTAACAAAGGGCCAATTACCGCTCTGTTGGTATGGTGCCTAGTGCTAATCCTCGGGATTAATGGCCTAATCTGGCAAGGTTAGGGGGGCCGTGGGATTAGGAGAAAGCAGGTTAATACGGGCAGCTAAGGTTATTATTAATAAATCTGTGTACTGGCTATTTATAACAGTTTAGTTATTTATAGCAGCAATGGTCACTATATAACTGGAACATGGGTTATTGTTGTCATAACCTCACTATTGGTCAGAGTTTGACCAAGATCCGGTGACCAAGATCTGACTATGCGTGTGACAGAGCATAGGTCGGCATGCCAAAGGATTGGCATGGATCTCTAGCAGTCAAGCCTTAGCCCCTGACTTGGGGGTGGTTCCAGAGGTGAGCCATCTTGAATAGCCCGTCATATACATGATGCTCATATATGTTTGCCAAGTCATGGGTGAAGTAGAAAGTTGTATGCGATGCCTGTGTGGGCTGTGTGGGTGCTGGTGTGGAGCTCGCTAGTGACAGTAAGAGGTACGTGTGACCCGCACCAATAGGACAGGGGGGGATGGTGAAAGATGTCACTGCCTGTGTGGTCTCCATGGACCCCATGATGTAGTCCACTGTGCTACCCCCCCCCCCCCCCCCACCCCCACCCCCACCCCCACCCCCACCACACCCCCTCCCACCCCCACCCCTGATCGTGGAAAGCATGTCAGTGCTCCTGAATCATTCCACTGTCTTGTCCCATTATAAATAACGAGATGGTGTCGCGCTCCGAGCTCA